>NC_138068.1:2960457-3445560 GCF_964194185.1 Rhinolophus hipposideros
ACTCAGCTATCATTCTCAGTGTTCTTAAACATCTTCATGCATGCAGCCTTTCTTCCTGCTTGGGTATTCTTCCCTTCAAGGGAGAATTCCTCCCGTTGGATGAATAACGAGGAGAAAGAGGGCCCCCGATTGAAACCTGAACTTTCGTAGGCACACAGAGAAATCAGCTCTAGGACTTTGGGGAGTTGCTTCATTGTCCAGCATTTTACCTGGAAGCATTCTCTTTCCCCCCAAGACTCCTTCCTGCAGCTCACTCACTCCCACTCCCTCACACCTGCTCCTACAAGCCCTCTGCTTCTTTACTTACAGCAAGGAGGGCTTTGCCCTTAAAACATCATAATAGAAACCGCTTCCATTTTTATGTTTCCCATCCGGGTAACACCAGTGGTCACTCCCAAATCAACATTAAAATGACAGAAGATTCCAGAAACACAACTCTTGCGGCAGTAAACGCCTGGAAATTACCTTTTATACAATTAACAAGATCCCATTTTAAATATAAGTCTATCAATTCAGCTAAATATGCTCAAACTATAAGATCCACTCTCTGAAACAAAGGAATACGTCTTTCTAATCAATATAATTACATTTTTAAATGATAATTTTAGCGTACCCTTCCATGAGGCACGTCAATTATTTCCAAATGCTTGATTAGGTTATTAATCTCCTTACCTTCCCTAGCACCGAACTTTGAGAGGCTTCTCTATATCAAGTTCACATTAATGAAACAATTAAGATAATTTAAGATAATATGTCATTTCAAAAATATATGATTCCAGATCCCTGAAATTGTCTCATAAAAGAACCAAGGATCTCACTGCAGAATTGGACCGTCAAATAAAATTAGGTCTTACATCATTTGAAGGACTCAGATATTCCTTCAACTTTGGGTGTTTTTGCCATAGCCACTCTTAATTAAAATAGTTCTATCTTTTATGTCTCTCTTTAACATTTTCTAGATTCCCAAGGATTGGAATAATCTTCAAGAGAAGTTGGGAAATTAAATAAAATCTTTCTGAGATAAAATGCTGCTACAAACAGGCCGATAGCGCTCAGCGTCTGGAGGTGAGTGCCTGGGTGGTAACTGGGGGGTGGCTGTACCAGTGACTCTTCTGGGGGTTGGAAATGTTTAATATCCTACAAGGACACATCCATACATAAAAAAAAAAATCGTTGATTAAGATTTTTGAGCTCTGCTATCAGTATGTTAGACCTTACTGTAAAAGGCCAGACAAATAGTAAGAGAAAAAGATGAAACACTGTCACAAAATCATCTTCCTGAGAAATAGGGGTGGCATATATTGTGAATGGGGGTAGAGAAGATGATTTCAAAGGAGACGTGGAGGGAAGGGCCAGGTATGGCTCCCACATTCTGTAACCAGGCCTGGTGGGGGTGGGCTGTGGTGTGGGGTCTGAGGGCTAACGAGCGGATTCAAGCATGAGACCTTGCAAGAGGGAGACCGGTTACAAGAGGCACCCAGACTTGGGTCGCCAGTGTTTAAGGGCCGGTTCCAACACTGGGGACTCTTGCCTTGGTTCCCATTTTTCAGGGATTCTGTCTGTGTCTGTCTGGGACCCGACAGTCTGTGAAGGCCGACTGCAGGTCCCCAGTGAGGCCAGGTCGGCCCCACTCTGCCCTTCCTCAGGCAGGAGTGAATTGTATGGATGGAAAACAAAAATGTCAAAGCAAAAAAGGAAAAGAGCTTCTGCCTTTTTTCATTTGACCCTTTAGCGAAAGCAGCTAATAGGAATTATAGAACAATATAAAGACTGAATAATTAGATCCAGAACACATGCGGTCTTCATTATTACAATGATTACTTTTCAGTAATATGAGGAAAAATATGAATCTTAAAGTAACTCACAAGAATTAATTTGAGGTCAACACCCCCCAAAGAGTTGTGGCATTTATGAGAAATCCCGACAATACGGTATTAGGTATTCAGAACGGCTCTGGGAGAGCAAGCGCTTTTCAGTAGGGACCAGGGGGCTACATTTCATTTTTTCTGTTGTTGTTTTGAGAAAGAGAAAAACAACAGAGTTCCCAAATGTGTTAATTATATTAACACCCAGCTGTGGCCAAGTAGGTCAAAACGCATCTGCATTTTCCTTTATCCCTTCCTTGTGAAGGGCTTTATGATTCTTTCACATCTCAACTGCACTGGGGTCATTGGACCATCCATTAATTCTTAGGTTCCATGAAGCTAAATGAGTTTAATTTAGCTGGAGCTTAAATTAGAAAACGTGCCCCATTCTCCCCCAGTAAAGGTCAGCAGAGGTGGAAAAAAGATTCCTTCCTTCTTACTCTCCCCCTGCGGTCCAGTCTCCACCCACCAGCAGCGGTGATCTTTCTAAAATGGAAATCAGACTCTGAAGATGAGTCCAGCATGTGTGGGTTTGACGCCGACTGCCCGCTGCTGAGGACCACCTGATTGCATGCCCCAGGCCTGCCTACCTCCTCTGCTTCATTTGTCCTCTCCCTCTCCACTCTAGACCTTCAGCCATCAGTCTGTCTCACACGGCCCTGCTCCCTCCTGCCCCTGGACCTTTGCACCAGCTGTTCCCTCCACCCACCCCACACACGTCTCTTTCCCTATGGCTACTTGCCTCCTGGTCAGCCAGGTCTCAGTTCCAAAACCACCTCCTCCTAGGGGTTGCCTTCCCCACCAGACCGCTGAAAGTACCACCTCATCACTTCCTGACATCCTGTGTTATTTCAGTCCAGGCCTTAACCCTTGCCCATCATTTCTTTTTATTTCTTCCATTGTGTTCCCCCACTGACACATCACCTCCATAAAGTTTTTGTCTCCTTGGTCAAGGCCTTTGCCCAGTGCCGAGGAGGCCCTCCGTGTACTAGTGGATAGAGTTCGTGGAGGGCATGGAGGTCTACTGTGCAACAGAGGGCCCAGTGCACAAAGAGCACCATCTTCAAGGTCGGGGTTGGGGTGTTACCGCCCAGGGCCCTGGCGGTGAGAAGAGGGGGTGCAGTGACCTGAGCCCAAGAGAAAACTGAAGCTGCAGGAGCTTTAGGAGGAGAAAAGCAGAACTGCAGCCTGGGCCTGAAACTGAAATCCTGTCTTCCCAAATAATTTAGACTAAAACTAAGGCGAAGGTCTTGACTATTTAAGAAGATAGCCATGGTAGAAAAATGTAAAAGTGTAACTATAACTCACTCTAAGAGTTTTATAGTATAGGTGGAATTATTTCATTCCTAAGACTTTTTTTTGCTCTTTCATGAGATAACAGGCGTGGGGTGGGTGCCAGGCCTTAGAGCAGTTCAGTACTTTTGAGGTTGCTGAGCTGGGAAGTGTGGGAAGCTGGGGTCTGGGAGCTCATAGACAGGTTAGAACTAGGGATAGAAACTTCGGGCCGTGAGAAGAGTGGGTCTAAGCAGGCATGCAACCATGAGACCCTTTGCAGCCA
Organism: Rhinolophus hipposideros; assembly: GCF_964194185.1. Classification (NCBI taxonomy): domain Eukaryota; kingdom Metazoa; phylum Chordata; class Mammalia; order Chiroptera; family Rhinolophidae; genus Rhinolophus; species Rhinolophus hipposideros. Next base: position 2,963,881 of record NC_138068.1, read on the forward strand.
GGCCAGACAAGCATGAGACCAAGGACTACTGGCTACAGAGTCTTGGCAGAGGCTCTCAGGAGGCCCGCGGCCTGGGGGCCACACCCTTCCTGCCCCCATCCCCAGGCCGCTTGCTCAGCCCCTCCGGCTCCTCCTTTGCTCTCCGTCCAGGCCTCACAGCAGCTGGCCGCCCACCCAGCCCACCTGCCACATCTGCAGAAATCACAGTCACATGCCACGTCCAAGGTCATCTGACTTTCGGGAAACCTAAGGACAAAGCCTGGGCCCCCAACCCCGGCCCTCCGCCAGCCCCTCAGCCCCACAGCCCAGGAGGCAGAGGCCCCCGGAGGCGCCTGATCTCAAGGTCACCAAGTTCATTGCTGCATAGCTTGGCCGGGAGCAGAGGCCTCCTGGGCCAGGCACGCCCTGCCAAGTCACAAAGACTTTACTGTATATATTCCAGACAGAGTAGGAAGAAATTCAGGTTTTTCCACCCTGACAAAGTGCTGTGGATTATTTGCAAGAAGTCTGGGAAATTCCAGAAGTCTGTTTTCAAAAGACGCCCACTTGGCTGGCCATCACTTTGTGAATAACCCCTCATTCAGGTAGAGAGGAGGGTGTATTCTGCTGGAATTTCCAGACCCCCGGGCTCACCTCTTTGGTGGAAAGAGCTGGAGAAGAGCAACTACGGACCCCAAATCGCGCTGGCCATCCAGCCTCCCTCGAGTTGCCCACATGTTCCCCAGTCACCTGCCCAGCCCCAGCACCTGGCTTTCGCTGGCATCCATCAGAGTCCCAGCATCTGTTTGCCATTACTTTAATTCCAATTCTTCCCAACTTTGTCAGCGCCCCTCCCTCTCCCCCCTATAATGTGCCTTGGCCTCTACATGTAAACTCTGAGATCAAATCAAAATTCCAATTCACGGACGTAAATTGTCCGTGTGATTTGAGTAAGTGGGACAAGGCCCCGGGCTGGCGATTTTTCCTGGATTCCTAGACGGGTTATTTACATGTTGGACGGCACTGGTTGCATAATTGGGCAGTTACTCTTGGATGAGTCTATACATTACTTCTGTGTTGAGGGAAAATAAAACAGGACCCTGAAGGGAAAATTGGTGCCAGAATTAAGTGAATTTGTCAGTTGTACCCAGAAACTATTTATAAAGATATAAAAGGGAATTCGTAAAACATAAGAAATTCGTAAAGCATAAGAAAACCTGAAACTGAAATCCTTTCTTCCCAAATAATTTAGACTAAAACTAAGGCGAACGTCTTGACTATTTAAGAAGATAGCCATGGTAGAAAAATTTAAAAGTGTAACTATAACGTCACTCTAAGAGTTTTATAGTATAGGTGGAATTATTTCATTCCTAAGACGTCTTTTTTTTTTTTTGCTCTTTCATGAGATAATTTTTATTTAAAACATTTTAAATACAGAAAAGTTTAAAGACTGATAAAACAAACACCTGTGACTGCTCAACTGAAATTTGACAGCTGTTAACATTTCTTAGTATTCCTTCAAATATTTTTGTTAAGAAATGAAATTTTAGCATCAGGAAAAGTTTTTATGCTGATTATTCCTTATCTTTGGACTCCCACTCAGAGACAACCTCTGCCATGAATATAAATATCTTTCCAACTAAATATCTACATATGAAATATTTGGGATATATGTATATATATACATATATGTACATATATGTATATGTATATATATATCAAAGAAACGTAGAGCAAACTTTTACTGTAAATAGACTGCTAATAAACATTTCCGGCTTGGTTGACCATATAGTCTCTTTCGCAGCTACTCAGATGTGCAGTCTGAGTGGGAAAGCAGCTACAGGCAATATGTAAATAAATGGGCATGGGTGTGTGCCAATAAAACTTTATTTACAACAGGCAGTATGTGGTATTTTGTCAAGTCCCGCTATACAGTATTATGTTATGTGTGTGTTTAAATAGGTATCAACTGAGCTATAGTTCATTCATTTTAACTGCTAATTAGAATTCTATCATCTGCAATACCATTTTCTTTAGCCAGTCTTGTATTGACAGGCATTTAGACTTCCATTGTTTGTTTGAGGGTTCTCCCCATAATCAAACCGGCTAGCTGGATTTGACAGTCTCTTGGACCTGAGCCATAGCATGGAGTCTTGAATTGCAGTGTAAATTTATGCTTCAGAGGACAAGGTGGCAACAGGATTAGCTTGCTCTGTAGGTGGGACGTGGTTGGGTAGGACCCACCCCAGTCTGGCAAGAACTAGAACTTCCCCCCTTGATTACTCAGACAGATCTCTCAGTCTCCTGTTTTCTCTTGCCTTGAAGACTTGAGAGAGTGTTTGCCCCAAATCGGGGGTACTGGCAGAGAATAGGGGTTACTCACTCAGAGCCTGACCCTAAATGAGTGAATGGGCTGGGGGTGGCTGTGCAGCCGGGAAGCATATGCCCCATCCAGCCTTATCGGAGGGCCGGCACCATGGGGGAGCATGGCCATGGCTGCAGGTCTCCTGACTCCAGAAGTTGTATGTCTGATTGTAACGTGAATCCTCCCTGTTTTCAAATGCAACTAAGCCAATGGAAGGAAGGGAGAAAGGGAGGGACCACTCCGGTGTGCATGGAACAGATTTGGCCCCAGTTGCCAACCTCCAGAGAATAGGGACAAGGAATTGTTGCATGAAAGGCATAGAAAGCCTCCTTCTAGGGAACCCAGAAGCTGTTGGCTCTGCCCCGCTTCCCCCTCTGTCCACCTGGGCAAGTGTTTCAGCCTGGTGGAGTTTCCCATCTATGAAGTGGATCTGCATGGTGCTGACCTATTTACAAAGACGGGGTGCTTTGGGAAAAGCAGAAAGGAACATGCTATTATCGTTACCCTACAAAACCTCTGAAACGTAATGTAAGAAGCAGCTCTTTCCTCCAACAAAGCCCCATCTGCTCCGTTTTAGGGCGTGTGCTCATGAGCTCCTGCCACACCATATGCTGATAGAATCCGGATTCCTTCCCTAATGCCTCTGGGCCCGTTCCCAGAAGCTCACTGAGTGAGCTCTGTGATGGATCCAAGACACTCCTTAGCGTTCTTGCAAGTTTTTTAGAGCAAGTCCTGCCCTTTCCCCAACCTCCAGTAAAGGATTTTCTTCTCTTCTCCGTGTCCCCCCTCCTCAATTTGGAGAAAATATTTCTGCAGTAGTTTCCCATAATTTCTCCTTTCTTTTTAATGTCATTCGGGTCCCAACCAGCTGTGCAGCCCAGCCATCTCCTGAGCCTTCTGTGAGCATCGTGTTACATATTTCCCTTTAGATCCAAAAACAAAACAAAATGAAAAAACAGAAAACCAGGCTTGCAACCCAGAGGGGTTTTTTTCCAGGGGATTCTAGCTGCTCGGAGCCTTCTGAAAGAAGTTGGGGTTGCCCGGGGGGTCATTACATATAAAGAGAGCCTGGGACAGGTCCCTTTCCTCAGAGCTGACTGGAACAGCCACCTCCAAGGATGCACTGTGGACATCTGGCCCACGCCACAGGGTCAGCCGACCTTTAGAAAAACCCAGGTGGATAGTTACAAGCGAATGTTAGAAAAATAGAAAGCTGGAACATGTCACAGCCTCAAAGGACAGATGAAGACCTTCCCTTCTCACCATTTCAGCCCCCTCCTTCTAGGACCTGGCCCTGCCCCACCTCCCCTCATCCCCTCAGCAGCTGCCCTTCCTGGGGTCCATACCGACCAATCAGACCAAGATGAAAAACAAATGGAGAGCAGAAATGAACTTCATTTTCACCCCAGTGTCTAAAACTGTCCCAGGAGGGACAATTTCCGCGGACATGGGCCTTGCGTTAGCCTCGTACGGAGAGGAGAGGGATGGGGCAGGAAGACAGGTGAATGTAGAAGGGGTGACCTCCCTGTTCTTGCATTCTGCTGTTTCACCCTCAGGCTGGGGGTGACTGGTGGGGAAACAAGGGCAGGATACACAAGTTAGCAAGGTGAATGAACTGTTCTCATCCCATCGGAAAGGAGTAGGCATAATCACAGGCCTCCGAACTGAGACTTCACTTGGCACCTGAGCACATTAGAGTGGAGGGTGAAGGGCTGCCCGGCCATCTGGATTTGACTCCTTTCTGTGACACCGGCTGGCTGGCCTTGGGCAAGTTACTAACTGCACCTCTTGGATCGCCACCGTCCCCATCTGTAAAACAGGAATCCTGATAACATCCACCTCCCAGGGGGTTGAAGCAGCCAGCCGGCTGGCCCAGTGATAAAAGGATGAGACAATGAATGAGACTAAATACTGCTGCTTGGCAGTGCCTGCCACTGGTAAGGGCTGCTGCCATTATTGCCAGAATCCGGAGACAGTAGGACCAGGTGGAGCCCTGCCCCACAAAGACAGCGCCAGGTGCAATGTCAGGGACCGTAAGTGATGGGTGCGCAGAGGGAGAAAAGCACGCCCGAAGGTTCTTTCTAAACCCCAGAGTCCTCTGGGCACTTCCTCACGCATCACGTGGCTCCCGACTGCCCAGGGCAGGGCCCAGCTCCCCCCTGCACAGAGCTCGCATGCAGTAGGGTGGGCTCTCAAAGAGGTGAATGAAGGGATAGATAAACGGCATTCTCTGGTTAGCTTTCAAGGTCTCCATCATCTACCCCAAATTGCAGCCACAGGAAGACCCTCCATGGTGCCCGCTCTACGAGCCTCACTTGGAGCACACCTCCCCTGAGGACCCTCCCCTCAGTTGTCTGCTCTGGACAAACCAGTGTTGTCCAGCTCCTTGATTCGGGATGGATTACAGTTTGTGAGTGCAGGATCCCAGGTCCCCGAACACAAGGAAAGCTACCCCTGGGTACAGACCCAGCATATATGACGACTACTCCCTCACCGCCGGCATAACCTTGGATTTCTGCTCCAGGATCCACTTCTGACTGTTCCCTTTTTGGGGGGGAAGGGGAATCTGTAAATGGGACACTTTATACTCTTCTTTGTTTTCCCATTTTTCTCACTTTCTTTCCTATGTCTATCCATGAGATTTCCCCCTCTTCTCCCATTAATGTCCCAATTCCCCTCTGTTCTGAGAACACCTTAACCCTGATGGAAGCCACAGGTCAAGGTCAAACCACTTTTAGGAGCCCCGGTGGATCACAGGGCCACACAAGGGGGTAAGCCCCTTCCAAAAAATAAGACCACCAGTGGCAGGAGCCGTAAGGGACAGCCGAGAAAACAACTAGATGAGCTCGTTGTGCAGATGACTTCATGGTTGACCTTGCACTTAGCTCAGCCGTTTCTCAGCCCCTGAAACCATCTGTGGAGCATCTGATGAAAAAAGGATAGACAGTCTTTGAAACCTTCAGACAAGAGGCGCCATCTAAATCCTATGTGACTTTTATTCTTAAATGTTTAATTGTACCTCCTTCTGGGATACTATGGTCAATTTCTGAAACACAACCATAGCAATAAATTTCTTGTAAGAATTTACTGCCAGATTAATAGTTTTGTAGTGCAGCTATTATTGTTTTAATAAGAAAAAAACACATTTGAAAAGACTCTGCACACAATGTATGTATAGTCCAGAGTGAGCTCATGAAGGCAGGCAGCCAACTCGAGGTGTCAGCCAGAGAAACAGCAAGCAGGGCTCGGCACTGTTGGACCATGTCCGTCTCATGGGGGAGGAGGGACGAGGCCACTTGGCTGGACACTCACTACCTACCCCAATCCCGGCCCCCAGAGCACTTGCAAACACAGAGCTCTTGGAGCCTTGGAAAGGAGTCTCTGGACATAAGGAAATGGAGAAATTTCTTCTGAGCCTAAGCCCAAGCCCATGGTCTGCGGGAGAATCCCACTTGCCTCTGGGTTCGCCACTAGAGAAGGACATTAGCACGTGACACCTTTGTGCTGTTGCCCCCTCTAGAACTGATTAAGAGTTTCTGGAGGCAGGACCGGGACAGGGTATGAGGCCCAAGCATTTGGTTGGCAAACACTTCACTCATTTGATGACTGACTGGTGCTTCTAACATCAGACCTAACAACCATCAGACCTAACAACCATCCTTCAGACCTAACAACCATCCTGCTAACATGATACTTTAAAAATTCAAAGGCCCAGCAAGCTGCGAAAAGACGTGGAAGGAACCTTAAAAGTATATGGCTAAGTGAAAGAAGCCAGCCTGAAAAGCCTACAGATTGCATAATCCCAACGACATGACATTCTGGGAAAGGCAAAACAATGGAGACACTGAAAAGATCAGGGGTTGCCTGGGGTTGGGGATGGGGCCCACCTGAACCTCAGCTCTAGCACGAAACAGGGTGTCACAAACTATGTAGCTGGCCATCTGTCTTGCCGTAGATGGGGAGCTGCAGTCATGATGAGGCCTGCCTCCCCCTCCAGCCTCTGAGCATTGGCGCTTGGCCCCCAGTCGGACGCCAGCTTCAATGGATATGTGAGAAAGAGTGCGAAAGTTTGCAACTTGCTCTCCTTAAGCCTGTCAGGGTAGGGGACCATCAACTCCCATCACCCTCATCTGGGAGCACTGCTTCTCTAGTAGTGCCCAGGGCATAAAAAACGGTGTTAGGCGTCTTAAAAATCCCACCACAATATGCTGCTCTGAGAACATATTTAATTACTGGTACTTGCATCCCATCCCCCGCTCCTGTTCTCCCGTGACTAATGTGCGTCTCTGGCTGTAAAGTAGCCGCTTCTCGCTCTAATTAAGTTCGGGTCCGTTCTAAGCCGGCGTCCAATGTTCAGCCTAAGAATTTGCCCGTGGCTTTCTAGGGATTCAATGTTGGGATTTCTTCATAATTGTATTACCATTTCACATGCAGGAGTGTCTCTAAAATCATTAACCCCAACAAAAAGCAAAATTTCCTGTGGTTATAGAAGCCGGAAGAATGCTGGGGGTGTTAGAGGAAGGGGCACACAGGAGCCTTCTGGCTCGTGGATGTGCTTTTAGTTTCATCTGAGGATATGTGTTAGGATGAATGATGAGTCCCAAAGAGGTCCACAGCACGGACCCTGTGACTATGAGACCTTACAAGGTACGGGGGACTTTGCAGATGTGGTTAAGAGATGCAGAGACTATCCTGGATTATCTGGGTGGACACAATGTCCTCTCAAGGGTCCTTACTCTGAGGGAGGCAGGAGGGTCAGAGACAGAAAAAGGGACGAGAAGATGCTATACTTCTGGCGTTGAAATGGAGGAGGGGCCAGGAGTCAGGGGATGCAGGCACCTCTGGAAACTGGAAAAGGCAGAGACGGATTCTCTCCAGAAGGAATGCAGTCCTGCCCGCACCTGGTTTTAGGCGTTCTGACCTGCAGAACTGTAAAAGGATGCATGGTGTTGTGTTGAGTCAGTTTGTGGTCACTTGTTCCGGCGGCATTGGGAAAGCAACACAGCGTGCCGCTGGGTGCAAACCAATACACGCAGGCACTCACGATTTGCGCACTTCGCTGTATGTTGGCTCGGGCCTTGAGCTCAGCATCACGGCCACTTGGAGCCAGACGTCTCTTCGTTGTGGGGGGCTGCCCTGTGCATTGCACGGTGTTTTGCAGCACCCTGGGCCCACATCCACTAGATGCCAATAGCATCGCCCAGCCCCACATGTGATCATCAAAATGTCCCCAGACATTGCCAAGTGTCCCCGAGAGGGTGAAAATACCCTCGGTCGTGAACCACGGCCATATGAGTATTATCCTTCAATACTTGAAAGTATTTTATAAATCCCATATAAAATAAAACAAAACAAACCTTCATTCTACCCTAACCAAAGCAACTGTAGGAACCGCTTGCTTTACTCAAGTCACAGACAAGGCCATTCCTTCTGAGGGAAGCTGTGAGGGGATCACCTGGCACCATCTTAGAGTAGCCTCCTAAGACACTCTGGTTTTCCCGTGGGTATGTGGGGTAAGGATGGACGGTGGCATTGGGCGAGGGCGTGTCAGCTTGGAAAGGGACTTTGGCTCCATAGGGCCGGTAGCTGTGGAAGGACAGGCAGTGGAGCCCCCGCCCAGGCCCTGGGTCTCTTCTGTGCTTCCCTATGTATTAAATGGAACCGGGTGAGTTAGAAGCCTGCCTTGGGGCTACTAAAACCTGAGCCCTTGGGAGGCGCTGGTGAGGAGGGGTCTGCACAGCGTGAGGAGGAGGGGTGAGCTTTGAAAGTTCCCAGTTGGCACTTGGGAGGGAGAATGCTGGGTGGCTGATTAGTTAGAAGGAAAACAGGTGAGAAGGGACAGCTTTCGTAAACAAGTCGTCTCTGCCAGGCAATATCCCTCTTACCCCCAACCTTGAACTAATTTTCAGGAAATCTACCTTCCCCAATTACTTAATTGCTGCTGAGTGACATCTGAAGAGCTCCACGAGGCCAGGCCATGGGGCTGACCCTGCCATGGACCCTCACTGTGCTGGAGAGGGTCAGCGCCCAGCTCCTCAGGGAGGGTGGGGGAGCCAGATCAGACGTTGACACCTCCAGACCCCCCTGCCCCCCGGCGGTGCATTCCCACTCGATGTGGGGTCAACGGGTCACCCGGAATTCCAAGGGGAACAGATACCAAGAGGTTAGAAAACAAGACAGAGAACGGCTTCACACTTTGGGTGACAGCTCTTGTAAACAGGGACTAGCAGTTTCTGGATGGTTCAGCTGCTTTCTCAAAGCAGCTCAAGGTGGCACCAGAATGCTTTCCCAGCATTTTCTGATGGCTGCGAGCCATCAGAGCTGTAGGGGAGATCCAATTCTAGTCTTGTTTTTGAGGGAAGTGATTTTCAGGGTGTAGGGTGGGAGCCAAGTTCTGATAAGAGGGGATTGTGACCCCAGATCTTTCCTGAATCAGGGAGATCCCGTTCCCCCCTTCTTTCAGTGGGGTGTGTCCTCGCACCCCTCAGAAAGTCAGTGAAATGCTGCCAGCAAACAGTTATGCCCACCTCTTTGTTCCTGGGCTCTTTGGTCCTGAGCTGTAATGGAAAAATAAAATACCGGCCCCTCTCCAAGGCCTTCAGGAATGGGGAGCTCTGGGGAGAGGGCCGTGGGGCCAGACTCCTGTAGCATGTCACCAGCAGCTGGCAGCACCATGTTTACAGTGAGAGGCCATTTCTCGCTCCTCCTTCCGGGCTGGGATGACATATACAGAGCAGCCCAGCTGTTGGGAAGACTGTTTGCAATGTATTCAACAGACTGTGGTCACCAACCAGCTTAGTGGAATCAAGGCAAAATAAAACAGACCCTCACACTGATAAAACCCACTATACCCTTGATAACCCAGCATGAAGTTTTGCAATCCATGCCTCATGCCTGTGAACCAGCTCAGTGGCCAGCTGGCCTGTGAGAACCAACTAGTCCAGCCAGGAAGTCTCCTCCCCGCTTCCCTCCCTCCCTCCTTCACCTCCTCACTGTCCAGGCCACAGCTGGCCTGCCGGCGCCCATCTCTAGCTGCCCCCAATGATGCCGCATCCAGGGGTCTATAGAAAATGACTTCATGTTTCCAATTTGGGAAAGTTTTGTTCCCGAGTAACTGGTATTGCAAAGGGAGGCCATGTCTCACTTGGAATGACGGAGACTCTGCCTTGGGTGGTGGCTGTCTGGTGACCCCTGGGCCTGGTTGAGGAGACTCTGTGTTTCCTTGGTTCCATCATCCAGGCTTGGAAGCAGAAAACCATCAAATGAGGAAGCCAATGAATGCCCAGGGAAGAGCGCTGCCTCCCAGGATATGATCAAAGGGAGAGAAAATGGCCCAACTCAGAGCTGTCAGATGTTCCAAAACCTAGTGTCTGCCAAGGAGGAACACTTTGCACTGGGGACCCAGGGAAAGCGAGACACTTATTCGCATCGTGGCACTGGCACTGTCACACTTGACTGACAGCCCATCGGTGCATTTGGTACTTACTGCCTGTGGGCAAGGTCTTGGGGGCCATTCTGGGAGAGGGTAACGGCGTTTGGCACCCATTAGGCAATGTAATGCAGCTGCTGAACTCTTAGGCCCCAGACAGAGCCATAGTTTGTGATACTCATCTTCTCCTGAAAAGTCAAAAGAGCTGGCTGTGCTCCCAAGTGCTGGGAGGTGGGGGTGGCATAGGGACAGCAGCTGGTGTGGTGTAGGGGCTGGGACCCGAGCAGGGACCCTTGATAGGGCAGCAGTGGGTCTGCTCCTGATTTCTCCACAAACAAGGAGAAATCAGTTGTGACGACAAGGCACATGCTTTGAGGCGTGAATTTTCCCATCATAGTTTCAAAGCGAGTACCTAAGGGTGGGGGTGGGGGGATACAGAGTGACAGCTGAGGAAGATGGTGGCTCCCTAAGGAGTGAACCATGCGTACTTATCTCAGGCGGCTTGCTGTGGTCACCGGAGCCCGAACATTGGGTGGGTGTAAATATACATTAATCAGCTTCTTCAGGGGTAGTTTATTCGCTGGGCCAACATGAATTCTCTTGGCAGTTTTTTCTGGATCACATTTGACAGAGACGCTCACAGCTTCTCAGACAATGGCCTGTTAAATCTATTTTCAAAAGTCTCAGTCTCTCTGATTTTTTTCTGCAGTAATCTCATTAAAACAATTCCAAAATAGATGTCAAGTTGTTGGTTATTTTTTCAAAATAACGATAATATCTCAACGGTCAGAAACTAATTTTATTAAAAAAAAAAAAAGGAGACATTTAACATTTCGTAAAGATGCCATTTGGGGTTTATAACCCCGAATGTCCTTTCTTCCTTCCTGGATTCATTTTGTAATCTAACACTAGTCAGACATTTTTCTTTCCTAATTCATCACATAGATGATTCGCTTGTTTTTCACAAACTGAAAAGATGATGAACCCATTCATCATTTGCTCCCAAGCTTGTGGGGTCCTTTCAATGGTATATCTGAGCTTAAAGTTTCTTCTTGTCACTGACAAACTTTCTACGCTAACAAGACCCCTGACTCATTGACCAGGAAATCCCCTGCTCTGGCCCATGTCTGCTTGCCATCTGAACAAGCTCCCTCACAATGCGCTATACCGATGAACGGTAGAAGATAATTTATCCACCAAATACGTGGTGGATTGCGTGTGTGAAGGAACTTCCCGTACCACCATTTTTAAAGATGTACCATTTTTAAAGCACGTCATGGAGGCTTAAAAATATTTCAGTTCAAGTAACAAATGTGTGTCAAGAGATATAGATGGTGGGTTGTTGAGTGGGTTCCTTGCATGAAAATAATCCCATGTTTCCTCTTTTGAATGGGGATCCTCTTCCATCTTCTATCTTGTCTCTTCTTCCTTTGTCTCCTTCCATCCAAAGAAAAGGGTGCCCCAAAATCTCAAAAATATTGAGACCTAGAAGCATTCATTCCCAGAAGGGTGGGTACCCAATGGCCTACTGGGGCCTAGAAGCAGAATGAGAGAAGAGCCCCATTCCAGCTCCTCTTTTTGTAGCTTGCAGCCCTAATTCACTCACTCCTTGTTTCTTGTTGACAATGAAAAATTGTGACCTTTCTGGTTCTGTTCTTATTGACAGCAAAGGAAAGAATCTGCCTAAACAGAAAATAATACTTACCAAGAATATTCTGTGCCACTCGAGAAAGGTGAAAGGTGAGTGACCTTTTCCAGTCAACAAAGCCTTTAAGCCAGCTCCTGTCACCATATATCATTCATTCATTCATTCATTCATTCATTTATTCATTCAGTAAACAGACTGAGCATCATAATGTCCCTGAATCCAAACTACTCATGTTCTCACCTGAACTCTATCCCAGGATCCCTAAAAAAAGAAAAGAAAAGAAAAGAAAAGAAAAGAAAAGAAAAGAAAAGAAAAGAAAAGAAAAGAAAAGAAAAGAAAAGAAAAGAAAAGAAAAGAAAAGAAAAGAAAATCCTAATGTCTAGGTGGTTTTCTGAGTCTATATGTTAAAGATTTAAATTGGTCCTACAAACATGTTTCCAATGGAACTTTCAGGCTTTTTCTGGGAGGCATGATAGGCACACCTCTGAAATTGAAGACAAGAATTTTTCCATCAAGAGTCCCATATGCCAAAAAATAAAAAATAAAATAAAAAGCAAACAAACACTGTGAATGGAGAGAGAGAATTTCAATGCACTATACAATCATTCACTTCTAAATTAAGGAATGCGTGAGATAAACTCGATGCAACACATTCTGTGAATAAAAACACACTTGTGCACCGTGGTCAGAGAGAGCAGAGCTAGGAAGGAAAAAATGAGATGCAGAGACAGGCAGAGCCAGAGAAATAGAGGGAAAGGAGGAAACTAAGGAAGAAAGGAGAAGGAGTTAGGGGAGCTGTTTCACGCTGTTTCCAAAACCTGAGCGTGGGTGTCAAACAGGAATCCAGGGCCTCCCCGAGGATGTGAGCCAAACCTTGCTCCTCTTTGTAACCTCAGGAGATAACACAGTGCCTAGTACACAGTAAGCACTCAGTAATTGCTTGAACAATTGGACAAGAGGCAGAAAGAATCTGCCTGTCATGGAAAGTCCTCTCATTTTGGGGCTTACATGACCTCAAGTCAATTTGACTCATCTCAACTGGACTCTCCGCTCTTTTTCTTTCACGTCTTACTTCCGTTTCCTTGTCATCTTGAAGCAAAGATACTAAATTTTTTTTCGGTCCTTTTTGGATTGTAGCAACCGGAGGAGCCATAGCTCCAAGGAAATCTCAAATCCCCGTATGCGGTCCTGAGACCAGTATTTTGTTGCAGCTCTTTGCTTCTATTTCCTCATTTCCAATGAAATAAGGTGGGGAAGTTTGCCATTGTTGTAGGAGACCCTTTCTCCAGCTCTCTCAGTCCACAGGTGACTTTGGGTCAGAAGGAAGGCGTGGGCCTCTCACACAGCTGTGAGAGGAAGAAAGTCCCTCTGGGTTTACGCTCAGGTTCAGAGAAAACCACTTGCTGTGACAACCGGGCAGGGCTCTTGTTTGCTGGCCCCCATGTCCTTGTCTGAGAAGTGAAAGATTTGGAATACGTATTCAGACCATCCCTTTTGAGGCCCAGACTTGGCTGAGGCCACATGGTTAAATGAGAGGAAGAACCAAGACTCAAATTTAGGACCTCTGCTTCCTCAGTAGGTCTTCTCTCTCTAATTTAGGGAGTTCTTGCTTCTGAGGACCAGCCCCTGCATTTCACTGGGTGGCTTTCCAGACCCCAAGTGGATTTCTCAAAGATCCTCAGAGACCCTGGAAGATCTTCATGATCCAGAGAATGTCTTGCCTCCAAAGTTATCTTCATGGCTTAGCAACCAGAAGCCCTCCTCTCCTTCTCTGGTCATAATAAAATTGGGACAAAAAGCAGATCTCATCTCTTGGGCTTCACACGGATTCATGATGGAGAGCTGGAACAAGTACCTCTAATTCTAACTAACATGTAAAGAGTTCATATAATTCCATTTCCAGCAGGTGAATGTTGCAGATGAGAGAGAGTCTACAACAAGGGCATAGATGTTGTGGGAAGATTTATGACACGGAGGTGTTGTTCCCCAAAATTCTGTTACCCTTTCATTTAATGCAATGAAGTCTCCTCTTTCTGAGCTCTAGCAAAGTCCGACCTGGGTTCAAAGCACTTCTCATTTGCAAATTATTATGGAACTGGAACTCCTAAAAATAAACATGGTAGGATTTATGGCAAATTGAAAAATTCTCCTCCTTGAAAGTGAGTCTCAAGTGAGAAGAAGTGAGAACAATTGCTCTGGGCCATCCAGAAGACGTTAGAGTTGGCAGTAGTTTTATAACTGTGGTTCTTTCATGTGAACTCTGAAGAGTGGGAATTTGGGAATTAGGCATTTGTATCAATGACTATGAAAGAATACATTTTAGATTATTATTTTAAATATCAGGAGACAAGCTGTTTAAATATTTTATTTCAAAGTTGGAGCCAACAGCCCATACTGTGGGTCCAGCCCTACTCCCTCAGATACTTCATAAGGAATTTGAAGATCCTTAAGTCAATATGTAAGAATGTTGAGAAAACAACAGCAATGCCCACAAAAAAATAGTTTCTCAGGGTTCAACCCAGCCCTGAGAGGAGCAGTAAGGGGTTCTGAAGGAAACGCCAAGGCAAGAGGTCTTTGAGTTAACACCACTCAGTGGAACATGACGAAAAGGAGAAGCTGACTTGGCAAACCTTTGGCCATCTGGTCAACTGCCCATGAATAGTTCAGATTTTGCATTCATTAATTCAACAAATATATAGTAAGTGCCAAAGACATGCCATGTATTTTTCTAGGCTCTGGGGATACAGCTGTGAAAAGAACAGACATCTCAGGAACTACTCATTTAAGCTGCTGTGGGTGAGACCTTACAAGAGATGTGAGGAAAGGAAAAGGAAGTTACTAGCCCTGTCCTCAAGAATCCTCCTTAGTTAGGAAGAGAGCAAGACACAAAACTAGAAGCTCAACAGCATTAACGATATACGATATGCCTCAAGGCATCAGTAGATAAGATGGCGCGCAAATGAGGGATGAAGACGTAAGGACGCTCTTTTAAGAAGTGGGACTCCAGCCAGACCATACTATCTCACTTTGTACTTCCGGCTAAATATCTGAAAAGTAGGACAACATTGCTCCATTACCAATTCCACTGTCTCTGCCTCCCAAATCTGACCACATTTTCCCATCCAACTATTGTTTCCCACCTGGACTTCAGCAATGTCTTCTGGCTGATCTCCTTGTGTTCACATTTGCTGCCCACACAGTCCCAGAGGGACCTTGTAACCACTCATCAGATTTTGTTCCTTGCTTGAAATCCACTGGCTTCTCCCAAACTTAGACTGAAATCCCAACCATTTACCTTGTCTTCTGAAATCCCAACCATCACATCTAGCACAAGCGGGTCCTGCCTGCTTCCCTGACCTCACCTTCTCATCCCCCAGGGCCTTTACACGTGCTATTCTCTCTACCTAGAACACTCTTAGTGCTGTTCTGTACATGGCCTGTGCCTTCTTATTATTCAGAGAAGCCCTCCCTGACCCCCCTTGTTTAAAGAGCCCCTCCTGATTACTCTCTAACCTATTTTGTGTTATTGTTTGCAATTGTCTGTTTTTTTGTTAATTGACGTGTTTTGTCTTCTCTCCACTAGAATGTAAGTTCCTTGAGAGAAGGGGGTCTTACCTGTTCACACTGTATTCTCAGCAACTAGCTCAGTTTCTAAAAGACATCAGGTCCTCAAGAAACATCTGTGACACAATGATATTCTTTCTAACCCACCTCAGCTGGGGGTGAGGAAGGTGGTGGCTTTGCCTCATGTCACAAATGTGACTGAGAAGTCCCAATGGACCCGGCCCAGTGTGGGTCCATTAGTGACCCCCTGAGGATCTCGCTGGGATGACATATTGTATAGTCTCTACATGGCTGAGCTGATCTTTGCTGATGGGAAACAACGAGGTCATTAGGAGAGATTACTCTTGGGTTGGAACTTCTTCCTGGGACACACTGATCACAAATCAGTTGCCCTCCCAGCCCCAGCAGGAGCACAAATTCCTCACCACCCCAGGAGCTTCCCCACTGAATGGCACAGTCGCATCCAACCCACCACCATCCTTGGGGTGGCGGAAGTCCCAAGACCCCATTTCCCTGTCTGGGAGCCGTGTTTGCTAAGTAATGCCACCAGCAGGTTATAGACGATGGGTACTGGAGCCTACTCCTGCCCGGGGCCCCTCAGGACTTCCCACTTCCTGCGACCCTCCAAACTGAGGCTCAGAAAGGCCACATGACTTGACCAGGTGCCCCTAGTCAGCAAGTGAACCCAAGTAGATGATCTCATTCTGTTTGTTTTCCCTCTAGTGAAACAGCATGGATCGGACTCCTGGTATCTTTTTTGGGGGGAAGGGACGGGGGTGGTGTGTCACATACTCGAGTAGAGAGCAACACCTTAAGCCCACACATCGAGGGGGGGAGATTGGACTAAAGCCTCTCTTCCTGGGGTCCCAGGTCAGGACCTCTTGGATCCCTAAAAGGAAAGACTAGTGGAAGCTTCTAGAAACAGCTCTCTCACGGTCTTGGGACTGAGCATCTCCAAGGAGAAAAGGAGCAGGCAACGTTGCGCAGAGACCCCACAGCCGCCCCTTACGTGAGGGGACGTGGGTTCCAGACGACATGCTTAGAACTGTCGACTGTGGACAGGAGGGGGACCCAGAGGACCAGGTCATACGGGCGCTGCGCAGGTTGGCTGCAGTTCCTCCTGCGGCCGCGTGGGCGCACTGTTGTGCAGCGAGTGAGCACAAAGCGTGGGCGCGGCGGCGCTGGCACCGAGAGGTCCGCAGACCTCCCTGCGGCGCGCGGGGGCGAAAGGCGGCCCTTTCCGTTTTCTTAGGCACCGCAGCCCCCACTCTGGTCCCGGGACAAGGTCCTGGTTGTTGGCCTGCCCCCCTTTTTGAACCCAGATGAGGTGGGGTTCTGAAGGGAAACCCCTGGGGAGGGTCCCCAGATCCGGGCGGGGGCATGGCGCAGGGAGGGTGTCACGGAGCACGACGCCCACCTGGGCCACCGAGGACCCTGGGCAGTGTGGCGGAGGACAGAGCAGCGTGCCTGTGTAGGAGAGGCCGGTTGCCAGCTGGCCCAGGGGCTGCAAGTGGGAGGAAGACCCCCCAGAGGCCGTGGGGCCCTGGGCACTGGGAGCAAGAGTCTCCTTCTTCTCCTTGTCACGGTCACCATCGCGTGTGGCAGGGTGCTGGGTGAAGCACAGAGACTTGGGCCTGGACAGTGACGCAGCACACTTTTCAGCTCGTGGAAAGGGTGTTTGTGAGGGAGAGACAGAGAGACACAAAAAGATGGCCTAGCTCGGGAGAGAGAGAGAAAAAAAAAAGGCACACTCTCCTAAGTGTAGAAAATGGGCGAGAGAGCGATGCCCCTCTTCCTAGGACAGGGAGGGAGCCAGCCAGAGCTGGGGGCTGTCGGAGACCGCCTGCGGGTTTCCAGCCCCTGAAGGGGTTAAAGGAAGGAGGCATTTCCACTGCTGGTTGGTGGTCTCCAGCAGCAAACCATGGGTTTTCCGCCAGAGGGAGGGAAAGGCAGAGAGGGAGAGGGAGGGAGGGAGGAGGGAGGGAGGGAGAGAGGAGACACACGTGCACACACGTGTTTTTCTGTGAGCAGGACCGAAAGAGCACAGACAGGGTCTCCCCGCTGACACCCATGAAGCGTTCTCTCTGGAGAGCAATCGTGTCCCTGTGTTTTCCTAACGTGATGTGTGTTTCTGTGCTGTGGCCAGAAGACATTCCCAAGAGGGGATGAGACAAAAGGAGAGAGATGGTGGACATTTTCTGCCAAACCCCCCCACAACACACACACACACACACACACACACACACACACACACACACACACACACACACGGTTTCTGCAAACTGAGGGAATGGGAGATGTTTGCCCAGCAGTGGAGCCCACTAGAGAGCTTTGTACTTCAGTGTGTGTGTGTCTGTGTGTGTCTGTGTGTGTGAGACAGAGAGATACAGAGACAGACAGAGACAGAGTGAGAGACAAAGAGAGAGAAAGAGGCAAAGACAAAAAGACGATTTTTTTTCTATTTGGAAAAATCACATATGTTTTTCTGCTTGTGGGAACATAGATCAACACAGAGACATTTTCTGCCTCTAACCACACACATGAACACACAGTCTCCTTCTTTTCCAATGTGTATTTTTTTGTCTTGTGTGAGCCTTCTTGCGGAAAGGGGAGTTATTTTGCCCAGTGATGAAAGCTTTAGAGGGAGACTTTTCTGAGAGGGAAAAGGAACATTTTTCTGCCTGGAAACACGTTTCTGTGAGCTGAGAATTACAAAGTACTGGTATTTCAGGTGATGGATATTTAGAAAATGAAGACATTCTATGTGTATGTGTGTGTGTGTGTGTGTGTGTGTGTGTGTGTGTCTGACATACCCGCAAGGCTGCAGAAAGAATTTTTTTTAAATTTTTACCTGCAGTAAGAGACAGTAATAAATTCCGGGCTTTCCCTGTACACACGCACACACACACAATTTTCTGAATACCGAAAGAGGGTAGTGCGTGTTTTTATCTGTGGTCTTTATGGAGGAGGGTATATTTCTCCCAGTGGTTTTTAAAAAGTTACTTTTCTGAATGGAAATAGAGAAGTGTTTTTTTTTTTTTTATTTTGGCTTGGACACAAGCACATACAAAATTTTCTGTAAGCCGAGAAATACTGTTTGTTTGTTTTCCACAACCATAAAGAAGAGCCACCGTGTGTGCGTGCGTGTGTGTGTGTGTGTGTGTGTGTTGGGAGCATTTTTTCTCTCTGGAAAAAGAACACATATATTTTTCTACTTGCAAGGACTCGGCTCAACACAGAGACTTCTGGCGTTTAACCGCACATACAAACCACACATACGAACATACGAATTTCTTCTCGTTAAATGTGTCTGCACCACGTTGATCAGCGGTGGGCGTGGGGGGGTCATTTCTGCCCTGTGGACAGAGAGCTTTAGAGAGGAACCTTTTTGAAAGACAGAGAATACATTCTGCCTAGAAGCACAGACATTTTTCTATGAGCTGACAATTACAAAGTGTGAGCGTTTTAGGTGCTGCGTCATGTTAGTAAGGAAAAGAGAGGCACTCTGCTGGGGAGAGAGAGAGAGAGAGAGTTTTTCTGCCTGGAAAAAGATACATATTTTTTGGTTTGCAAGAAGACAGACTAAAACCAATAATTTTGTGTACACACACACACACACACACACACACACACATTTCAGTATGGAAAGGGAGTGTGAATATGAGTGTTTTCTCTCAAGTGTACTTCCCTGGGGAGGGGTCGTTTCTCTCCCAGTGATGAAGTGCTTGGAGAAAGCCTTTTCAGAGGAGGAATTAATTTTCTGTCTGCAGACAGATTTTGCTGAGCTGAGAATTAGAAGGAAAGAGGGTTGATTTTCAGGGGGTGCACACTTAATGAGCAGAGGCCACGTTTGTGTATGTGCACGCACATGCATGTGAGAGTGTAGAAAGGGTGACAGGGGTGTCGGGCTCTTCCTGTCATAGTGTGTCTGTGCTTGCTCGACTCCTGTGAGCGTGTGTGTGTGTGTGTGTGTGTGTGTGTGGCCCATGTCTGCCTAGTGACAGAGCTTTCGACATTTCTCAATGAGCAAGCGTGTTTTCTTACTGGACACACAGGATTTCCTGAGCACCAAGAATTCCAGAGAAAGATGTTAGTGCAAACATATGGGGAGAAGGGGAGATTATTTCGTGTATGTGAAAGAGCAGGAGATGGATTTTTCTACCTAGAAAAAGGCACACACATTTCTGTTTGCAGGAAGAGACAGACCAACAGACACGTTTCTCCTGTGCATATTCATATCTGTGTGTGTGTGTGTGTGTTTATAATGTGATTTGTGCTATCTTAGGGGGCATTTCTGACTTCTGACAGTCTTTTGGAAGGAGCCCTCTCTGAGTGAGAGAGAATGACTCATGCCCAAAGGCTTCCGGAATTTTCTGTGGATCAAGAACCAGGACAAGAGTGCTGGTCCTTCAGCCGGTGCATGCTTGGGTGAACGAGGGGACATTTCTGTCCCAAGTGCCATGCACACACATGTGTGAGGTGGCAAGACAGTTGTTTTTCCCGTCTGGAAAAAAACGCATACCTTTCTGAGCCTGCACGAAGACCTGTCAGAAGCAGTCACTTGTGTTTGTCGCACAAGCACGCACACACAGACAGTGCTCTCAGTGTGTGTGTGCTTCTCTCCGGTGCACCTTTTATTAAGTGGATGGGGCATTTCTGCCTTGTCACAGGGCCATCAGAGGGAGCCTCTTCTAAGTGAGAGGGACGGGCTTTCTCCCTGGACATTCGGACACACGTAGACAGTGTTCTGAGCTGGGAGCAAGAGGAAAGAGATGGTTTTCCTGGGGGTGCAAACCGAGGCCTCTCTGGCAGAGTGAGTGTGTGTCTGGGTGTGAATGTGTGTGTATGGTCAAGACAGTCTTTTCTGCCTGGACAATGACACATACAGCCCCCCCCCCCAAAAAAAAATAACCTAGAGAGAGTGCAGCCAACAGACAGAGGCTTGCATTTGCTTTGCTTCCTGCACAGCACACACACCCGGTTTTCTGAGTGTGGAAGGAGAGTGACTGTGACCCTCCAGTGTGTGTCTCTTTCTCCTGAACATGCTGACAGCTTTCTGTGATGGGGAAAGCATGTTGGCTTTGCAGGTGGTATATCCTTCCCAAGAGAACAGAAGGTGTTTTGCATTTGTGTACGTGTGTGTGTGTGTGTGTGTGTGTGTTCGAGGAAGGTTTTCTGCCTGGAAAAAAGGCATGTATAGATTTTCCTGCCTGAAAAAAGAGTCCCATAGACAGACAGTGTGGTGCACGCATACAAACACACACACACACACACACATTTCTGAGTGTGGAAAGACAGCCCAGTGGGAGGGGGGTTCTCTCAGGTGGGTGCTGTTTGGAGAGATGGGTCTTTGTCCCCAGAGATGAAGCACTCAGGGAGGGAGGCGCTGTCTGAGGGACACGGGGAGGGTGTCTGCCTGGAGACCCACACCAAGGCAATCTTCTGCGAGTTGGAACACAAAATGAGTGTTGGTTTTCTGGGTGCTGCATCCTTAGTGAGAGAAGCAAGGCATTTTCTCTCAGTGACACCGCCTGTGAGGGAGATACTTTCTGTGTGCGCGTGTGTGTGTGATAGCACTTTGTCTACATTTCAGCTTTCAGAGAGACAGACCAAGATAGAGAAGCATCTCCTGTGCACACACACGCACAGACACACACACACCTGAGTATTTCTATCTAGTGTGTGCTCTGTCATTGTGTGTGGAGTGTGTGTGTGTGTACCTTTTGCCTAGTGACAGAAACCTGTAGAGAGAGACTTCTCTGAGACAGAGGGGACGTGTTCTGATGTTCTGATTTCTGCCTAGAGACACACACATACTATTCTACACGCCGATAAGTCGAGTTTGTTTTCCAGTGGCACGCATTTAGTGATAGAAAGGAAGACATTTTGCATGCATGTGAGAGAGGGGATACATTTATCTTTGCCAATAAAGACCTTTTTTTTCTCATTGCAGGGAGACACAAACCAACACATTGTCACACATACATGTCCACGTGAGCACATACACACACAATTTCCTTCTTGTCCACAGAATTTGTGTTATGTTTTTCTCTCTGGCATGTACTTTCTCAAGGAAGACAGCATTTCTGCCCAGTGAGAATGAAATTTAGAGAAACTCTGAGATAAAGTTTTCTCTCTCTCTCTCTGTCTGTCTGTCTGTCTGTCTGTCTCTCTCTCTCTCTCTCTCTCTCTCTCTCTCTCTCTCTCTTTCTCTCTCTCACACAAACACATACACACATGCATACATTTTTCTGTATGCTGACAAATAGTGTTTTTTTCCTCAGATGATAATTCCCTAAATAAGGAAGTAATTTATGTCTAGTTTTAAATCCAATCACGAGAATTTTCTGCATGTGAGAGAGAGAGAGAGAGAGAGAGAGAGAGAGAGAGAGAGAGAGAGAGAGAGAGATACAGAGACACAGAGAGAAGAGAGAGACAGAAAGACAGAGAGACAGGAAGAGAGACAGATGTTTTTCTTCCTGCAAAAAATCACATGTACATTTTTCCAGCATCCAAGGAAAAAAACCCTGCAGGCAGAAGCAGTCTTTCTCTCATACACACTTTCTGAAGGAGAGGGTTGTGTTATTATCTAGACACAGACATCTTCAGATAAAAACTTTTCAGAGACACGGAGCATTTTCAATAGGGACCTGCATGATTTCCTTCGTGCTGAAAACAGACAAGGATTACTTTCTATTTCAGATAGTAGATACTTAGCAAAGGAAGTGGTGATGGCTCTGGTCCCTGACCAAAAGGCACCTTCCTACCTGTGTGTGACAGCAGGTGTCAGAGGGACAGTTTTTATTCCTGGGGAAAGACCCATCTGTCTCTCTGCCAGCAGAGTGAGGCCTCAGAGCTCGCACAGGTACACTCACCTGTGTGGACACTTGTATGTACCCACACCCTCCCCAAGGGCGGGGCAGAGCAGGGGGTGTGGTTCTCGTGGTGACGCTTTGAAAACTGGTGTGTTCTACCTAGAGACAGAGTGGGCAGGAGGCAGAAACATGAGACACTCATGGACACACATGCGCTCAAACCAACACACAAACACAGACTTCGATAGGCTGAGAAATAGAAAGTGTATGTGTGTGTGTGTGTGTGTGTGTGTGTAAGAAAGTGAAAAACAGACAGAGAGAGGTTTTCCACCGGCAGAGAAACAGACAGTCCACGCAGGTGAGAGACGGGACCAGGTGCCCAGGCCCTGGCAGCCCCCTGCTGAGAGCCCTCCGGGCAGTGCCTGTCGTGGTGCCAGCACCCAAGGGCTTTTCAGGCTTTTCTTTCATGGGTCAGAAATAGGCCCACGTGCCACTGTGCTGTTGCCCTTTCACTTTCTCTCCATCCAATGACTCCTGTGTACACTGTCCCCTCACTTGCCCCATCTCCTTTCAGTGGCCACTGCCTTGTAACCACAGAGCTTGGACACTCTGAGGTTCAATGCCTGAAACTGTTTTCCAGTCAAGAGGTCTCAAAGGTCTGGAACTTAAAGGGGCCCCAGAGAAACAGTTGTCACTCGTCACTCTAAGTGTTCTGGGAGGGCAGGGACAAAGGGCATGACCTCAATCACTGGAAATCGTGGCTTTGGCCCAGAATATTGCAACATCCTTGAAATATACACTTGAGGGGACAGATGTGGGCCCAGGACCCCTCCTCCAGCTGCCCTGGGGAGTGACAGGCAGGGCCTATTCCTGGCTTCTCCCACCAGATCTGAGCTTGGGACTCGGGAAGTAGAACGGGAGTGTGGGGTCACTGGGGGGCTCTGTGGTTTTCCTTCCAGCCTTGGCTAACTGATGGGACATGGTCTGTGAACCCAGGGCTCACCTGGGGATGGCCAGCGTGACACCCTCCATGGCACCAGGTGCTCCAAGCACCTACCTGCTTCCCTAGATGCTGGGGACAAGCATTGCAGCTTGTGGGATTGTGGTGAGGTTGAAATGGGGTTACTCTGAGGAACCAACACTCGTACACACGCACAACATTTAACTCAGTGACTAGCTCAGAATAAGCGCTCAACAAACAAAAGCTATTTTCATCTGCATTGCTATGATGAGTTGCAGAAACACTGGCTGTCTACCCACCCGTCAGTCATGTTCCCTTCGTTCTTGTGAACAGAACCCTGATTTTTGTGCGACAATGTGCCCAGCTCAACAGAAAGAGTGCTGACTTGTCTACACCATCGCAAGCTTATTCTCCTTTGTCTTGAGCCGGGTAGGGATGGACCTGTGACCGACTCTTAGAAAATGAAATACAAAAGAAGATCTACTAGGAGTCTTCTGGAACACATTATGCCCCCCCTTCAGAATAAAGAGAGATTCATAAAAAAGAGGCTTTTTGGCTTGTACCCCATTCTTTCCTGTTTGGTGTGTCATTGTGGAAGGAGGACATGATGTCTGGAGCTGTGGCAACCCTATTGTGAGCATGAAGGTGGCACAGCAAAAAAATAGGAAGAGCAGACGTTCTGGGTTGTGTTAATGAGTTGCCGCCCATCTCCAGGCTGCTAGGTATACACTATGAGTCACCTCCTGCTGTTTGAGTTTCTTAGAGTTATTTCATCTCCTACAACCATAAGGATTTTGACCAACACATTTTTATAGGGGATCAAAGTCACCACGCTGAAAAATTTGTAACTAGAGGAATGTTTTGAAACAAGCAACAAGTTGACAGCAGAGATACCATCCTTGCAAAATTTCTTACACACTTTCTAGTGGAGCACGCTGTCACCTTGTTCTGCCTCTCTTTCCTCAGAAGGTAAGGGCTAGAAAAAGCTGTACATCGATCCTACTTTCCTCACATTAACACTGTGTGAGAGGAAGTTAACTCCAAGGGCCCCTGGGTCTTTGGGGATCCCATCGTGGGACCTTTTGAAGCATAAATAACCTTTCTCGTAGTGGCTTGTTCTGTGAAAACAGTTGGCACTTGAGGAGCACTGAACACAGCTCTATGAGGTCCGATCTTGGCACCCGCTTCATGGATGACGCATGCGAAGGCTCCTACTGGCACCCAGTAAGTCATGTGCAAAGACTTCATCTTCAAGTTCATGTTCCAGTCTGTCTCATTCCAAAACCTGAGTGTCAACATGGGCTCTGTGAGCTCTTGTAAAAATC
The DNA here is from genome assembly GCF_964194185.1 of Rhinolophus hipposideros. NCBI lineage: Eukaryota > Metazoa > Chordata > Mammalia > Chiroptera > Rhinolophidae > Rhinolophus > Rhinolophus hipposideros. Next base: position 2,987,967 of record NC_138068.1, read on the forward strand.
GCAAGTGTTTCTTCCGCTGCCAATGGGGGACCATGTGTGGGAGCAGGTGCCTCGGCAGGAGATGAGGTAGGGAGGGGTGAGGCCACGAAAGCTGAGGTTTAAGAAGAGGAGAGAGAAGAGGGGAGCTTGGGGAGCAGGAGAACAGACCCAAGACCGTGGAGAACGACCTCTTGGGAGTCTTCTTGACCGCCATTTCTCAGCTCTAACTGAAGGCACACATCTATCAGCTTCCACACTTCATCCCATTTGGTCCTTTGGACAAACCTAGGGGGATGAGTTTGTCAGTGAGCAGACCCTGGGCCCCACATGGCCCATAGATGCATCTTCTATGACGTACAGAGCATTTTGTGACTTGACGTGTGAGTTATTCTGGCCAAGACCTGTGTCCCACCAGCTGCACACCCCCAATCCATGGTTGTGCCCCCACACTTCTGTTCCACCATCTATGTGCCCCTCATGGGCCCTGACATATTTACAGATGAGAAAGACGAGTCTCAGAGAGGCACTGTCACCCACCCAGGGCCACTCTATTCACAGGAGGCGGAATCTCAACTTGAACCCAGGTCTGTCTACAAGCTTCGGCTAAGAGTCGTCAGATTTAGCAAAAATAAACAAAGAAAGGAGAGATTCTAATTTAACATCCAGTTAAATGAGAATTTCAGATAACAATTTTTAGTATAAGTATGTCCCGTGTAGTATTTGTGACATACTTACACTAAAACATCATTGTTGTTTTTCTGAAATTCTAATTTAACTGTGTGTCCTGCATTTTATCTTGCAACCCTACTCATGCTTCACCCTCCACTCTCCTGAAGCAGCGTGACGAGAAGAATCCTTATACATTTTATTTCCTTGAATTATAGCCCCAAATTTCTTTTAAATACCTTCTATTTCTCCTCACCTCTTTCTACTGTTCTATTCTCCTGCCTGTGCCCTTCCTCTCCACACAGGTCTCTATGAGCTGATGTGGTCTGGCTGGAATGCCACCTCTTACCATGAGATGGACGGATGGATGGATGGATGGATGGATGGATGGATGGATGGATGGATGGATGAATATTGGCTTAGCAGGAAGAGGGAGTACTTCAAGTTGGTCCCTGCAAGTCATGGGACAAGGTAAGGGTAGTGAGAGTTAGGGGCAGAAAGATCCTGACTCTTCTGGGTTGTCTGAAAGCAGGGGGCACAGAACTCCCTCCCCATCTCTCTGTCTGGATGCATTGGTGGGTTAATGTCTTATAATTCCCTCCCTGGTGTAACCAAGTCAGAAGATGCTGACTGTTGTCTCGCTGAGGGTTAGGAGCAACCTCCAGCCTGAAGTTAGTTCTCCAGGAGACCCAGACCTAGAGACTGTCTGAATTTGCCCCCGGAAAGCTGCATGGGTGTGGGGGAGCAGGACAGCTGGCTGCTGGCAGGGTTTCACGGAGCCTCAGCAATGTAGACAAGCATTAATGGACTTTATTGCTTTCTCAAGAACGTAGTTACAGTCATTTACACGATTTCATTTTAATTGCCGCAATAAATAATTTTTGGTTAATTAGGATGCATAAACTTATATATCATTTATTAACGAAATTATTTGCAGCAAAAATTGATATGTTTTGCCCTTGGGCATACTGTGTCGGCTTTGGAAACTCTGAAGAATAATCACCAGAAGGAGACATCCACAGACACAACTGAGAAGTATTTTTAGGCCTACTGTGTGTCTGGCTCTGTGCTGGTGTGGGGAGCGACACAGGAGAGCAGAGAACAAACAGGAAAAAACCTATTTTTGCAGTCAGTGTAAAGAACCTTACAGTTGGGTGGGAGTCTTCTTATAATTTATCAACTGTGTGCCTTTGGGTGAGTTACTTAACCTCTCTGTGCCTCACATCTTCATCTGTAAAATGTGTCATAGTAGGACCCACCCCCTGAAGGTGCTGTTAGGATTTGCATAAAAAGGACCACAGAGGACACATGTTCCTTTAGGTGACCCAGCATCCATTTCCCTTTCTTCTAACAACCGTATCCTGATGTTCCTGAAGGGACTTATTCCCTCTCTATGTCCCTGTGCTTTTGGGAAGGAGGTCATGCAACTCATCTCTAAATCAATCAGCATAATCCTGACCATAGTGATTAGCTGAGAGGTGTGCATGTGACCTAGATTGTCCAATCAGGACTAATTCTGGGACTTCTGCTGGAGTGACAAAGAGGAAGACCTTCTTTTCCACTGTGAGCCTTGGACAGTGGGAGCCACCCCTGAGTCTTGAGTCTTGGCACCAGCCCATAGACAAGCAGCCGAGACAGCCCTCAGAATCCTGGGATGACACTGAAGCTCCTGGATCCAGCCGTGCCTGAAGCAAGTCTATCCCTTGGCCTTTCAGATCTGTGAACCAATGAAGTCCAGTTTGGACTTAAACTGAGTTGTAATTTTTCTTTCCATGGGCAACTGACAGACGCTTCACTAATATAAACACTTAGAACAATGCCAGGCTCAGGGTGAGATTCAATAATTGTTAGTTAACAGTGCAGAAGGGGAAAGAAACAAATGGGCTGTTGACGTCTCACTTTGGCTGCTTATCCTGATACTTTATTAGGAAGGACATGTGCTCTGTGCTGGTCCTGACATGCTCCAGCCCTGTAGGGACAGCCACACGCAGGGAGGTAGGCTTCGGTGACGTCTGTGTCCCCTGGCTGCATCTACAGAACTGGGCACCCATTCTGGGCCAGCCAGAGGCAGGGAAAGGAGCTATGGGCCCCGGTGGCCCCGAGCAGCCCCCGACAGTGACTCTGGTCATGGAGGTGACCGACGGCACAGCTTTCCAGAACACCTGAAACCAAAATGTAATTTACTCCCTCCTTGCCGAGGTCCCTTTCATCCTGCCAATCATATTTTGGAGGTGATAGCCCTTCCTGAGCCCCCGTTCCTGACCTGGCTTGCCAAAACACAAGCCGTGGCTCTCCTCGCACAGCACGCAGTTTTCCTCTGGGGAGAAAGACAGCTCGTTCTTTTTGATGCTAGCAAATGTCCTTCCTGTGTAGTGTGTGGCCTTCCTGGGACCACCAAGGTCGTGCACCCAACCTGAATATGTTCTTCTGTTAACATATGAGCCAAGGAACGATATCCTCATGTGCCTTGTTCTCATTGAGGAAGCTCTTAAGGGGTTAGCAGCACCTTCCATGACCAACGCAGCGCTTCCCATAGGAGAAAGAAAAGAATGGGGTCCAAGGACTTAATTGCATGATATTATTAACTTTGGGGCAATTTATCTTCTTTCACTGACCTTTCCCTCCCCACCTGCCATCCCCATTGCTGAGACCCATCAGGACAGCTGAGTCGCTGGAGAAAAGCTGAGCAATGTCACTCTAGAGACAGGAGGGAGTGGGGTACTTCAGATAGTCTTCCTCAGGCAAGAAGAAAACATCCTTATTCCTTCGTTTGCAGGTGCTGGGTTAAACCCTTGCGTAGGAATTCAACATTTCCTTGGGGTGTGTCTCTCGCCACCTCCCAAGATGGTCAACTCTCTTTGGAGAAACACAATGGCATCATGGCGTTTTCCACGTGTCCTGGGAGATGAAATGAGGGGTGAGTGGCTGTCGATGGCAGATGCTGAGGGTTCTTCACGCATGTTTCCCCAGAGACCGTGTAGCTGGCCAACCCCAGCCCCTCAGTCTCGTCACTAGCCATCCTGTGGTGCCGGTTCCCCGGGGTGCAGGCATTGGCCTGTCCTTCCCCCCGACCCGCCCCACTGGCATACACATAGTCCGCCAAATATGAGGATAATGAGGAAAGGAGGAGAGGGAGAGAGAAAATAAAACTGTCTTCACCACCGAGGAGCCAGACGGATGATTTAACGGGCAGAAGGAAGTTTCCAATCCTCATGGCGGCCACTCCCTCCATCCGCTGATTTGGCCCCACTTGAAACATTCCCTTGGTTTTTGAGGAGGAATTAGTGGAATCTGCACGTTCTTTTCTACCAATAGTGAGTATCTGGGGACAGGATTGCTGTGGCTTTTTTTTTTTTTTTTGGCAGATGTTGAGCCTTCATTAGGCAAAGGAAGAGAGAGAGGCCCCATGGCCCACGTGACATTGCCAGAGGGGTTAAATGTTCTTCTCCAACACCTGTGCCCACTGAGGCTGGGCTCAGGGGAGAGAGCAACACTGAGGCGTGGAGAAGGGCAAATGAAGTAGAAAGGTGTGCACCCACATTTGACCTGAGGCCTCTCCCTTCACCACTTGGTGCCTCAGTTTCCCTCTCTGGGGCTTGAAAGGCTGCACTCTGTCTGAGTTTGCTGAAGTATGATGCTGTGATGACAAACACATAAAGAAATGTTTTACTTGCTGTCCAACTCTCTGTCATTTTTCTGATTACATCAAGAAACCTCTCAGTCTAATATATCAGGGGCCCCTAATCCGTCGCAAACTACCCTTTTGAATGAACCATGCCTTGGGCTCAGAATCTTCCGTAGGTGAGGTTTCCGGCCAAATTTAATAATGTTTTGTTCCATCATCTTTCTGTTCATGGTTACCGTCTATTTAACATGGCAAGGAATAGTGGTTTTCCACTTCTGGCGTTTTGTAAAACAATCTTACTTTTTTTTTTAAAGGTGAATTGATTTAGAGACAAATATCACAAGTCACATCAGTGAGAGTCATGCAAGTGGGGCTGCTTGTATCCTATGAGGCCAGCATGGTGAGAGTGTCCTCAAAAGCTGGATCCGGGGCCACCTCCCTTCCTCCCCAGTCTAGGGTCTATGAGTTCCAGAAAACGATTCAAGATTTGGGACAGCACACAGAGTTGTATAACGGGCAAACAGGGAGGGACTTTTAAAGTGGGTGCCGTCCATGTCCAAACATAAAGGTGGGCTCCACTGATGAGGTTTCAGGAAGGAAGACAGCATGGCTGGAATGAGAGGGACTCACGCAGCCCCAGCCTGGCAGAGGGACCTGAACTCTGGCTCTGCCTAGGTTAGGACAGGGCTGCCACATGGCGAGGGGTAATGCTGCCTGTCCTTGGAGCAGACCTGCCCGTCTCTTTGGGTTTGGGAACTTGCCACCAGCCCTCCTTCCTCTGTCAACAGGGGCCCTTCCAGGAGCTCCAGGCAAGCACCCGAATGGAGAGAGGATTGTTTCGATAGACCAACGCCCACACAGAGACATACACAAACACCTCCAGACCCACGGCCTGCACAGCCACCGCGAGGGCCCCCAGAGCTGGACACATCTGGAAAGCAACAAGGCCAGCCTGGCCCCCTGCTCTTTCCATAACCTGAAACTGCTGACTTCTGCAGCCCGGGTTTCTGGCCCATCAGCCAGGACCCCCGTGCATGGACTCTGTTCCTGGAAAGGACCACTTCTGAGAAAGCCCTTGGTCACGAAATCCCTAAGCTCCTGTGCCAGATTCTTCAACGCTGAGGGCGAGCTACTCGATAGAACATTCAGCAATCAATTTGGTTCCCAAAACGGTGGTCGATAAATCATGGAGAAGATGGTTTCCCAGAAGAGTCTGTTTCTCATCCATAAGAAAAAGCACAGGCTGCCATTCTCGATTTCTGAGCCAAAGCAGGAAATGAAACGTCTGAGCTTCGTGATCAGTCCAGACCTCTGCTTAAGCTCCAGCTCACCCACCCTCTACATATGTGTGTCTATATATATTTGTATATGTTGTTTTCCCCTCAAGAACAAATTATTTACCGAAATGTTGCGTCCCTAATGCTGTAATTATGGGCCCCGCCAACACCTACGGGCGCCTACTGAGAGCAGCAGGGTGGGCAGCTCCCTCACCTGACTCCATAATTGACTCCCGCCTTCCCAGGAGCGTCAGCATGAGGGGTGGTGCAGGGATGAGGTGGCGAGGACCCTGGCCCACTGAGCTTCTATCCTCTCTGGTTTGCCTTACACGGACAGAGTGGGGACTGGGAGGAGGGGTCGGAGGTGGGGAGGCTTGCTGTTGGGTCCCTGTCCTGCTCAGGGCTCTGCGTCCCGTCCCCCCCAGCCTCCCACCTGGCTCCTGTGCCCCAGTTGTCACCCAACAGAGAGCCCTTCCTCAGAGCGCTGTCCGGTCATGTTTCCCAGGAATGGCTTCCTATCATCAGACCGAGGCCAAATCTGAAGGCCAGCTCCACACCCAGCCATCTCCAGTTTCTGGGTTCTCAGCCAAGTGAAAGAGGGGCCCACGGGCCAGGAGCCAGGAGCTCACAGCAGCCATTACTGACGAAGCGGCCATTTCCTTGGGCCATGTGGACACTCCTCTCTGCGCATGTCACACTCAGCTTGACCCCGAGGCTGCCCGGAGGCAGACGTGACTCCCTACATTACTGAAAGGGAGCCTGGGGCTCTGGAATGTGGCGGGTCTGGCCAGAGACCACCTGGTTGGGGGGACCAGACCTGGAGTGTAGCCCCAGCCCTTACTGCAGAGCTTCTGCTCCATCTCCACTCTACCTGCTGCAGTCCCTTCTTGCTTCCTGGGTACTGCCTGTGTACCCAGTGATGGCCAGTGTGTCCCCCGGCTGTGCTCGAGGCACCCAGGGAGCAGAAAAGGGTGACGGAGGCTGGAGGGGCTGAGGCATGGAGGAGGGCCAGCCACGTCTCCTCCACTGAGCACAGGTGCCACTGCCCTCACCAGGAAGAACGCACAGGGACCCTCGGCTCCTTGCACACCAGCAGAGGCCGGGTTGGCTCCAGGAGGGACCTGCACATCACTGGGGTCACGTCACCAGGAAGAGCAGCGTCAGTGATCTGCTGCCTAATACCAGGAAGTACGAGCTGGTCACAGGTCTGTGACACAAGTACTCCCGTCAGGTCCCACCACCATCACCTGCTGTCCCTTTTCTGGGACCCTGTGCATTTCCTTGGTGGCCCTTGTGACAATCTGTCTTTGTATGTTTAGCTGGAATCTGTTTACTACATGCCACCACAGTCACTGTCAAGCTTCCTGAGGGCAGGGACTCTATTTGCCTGTTTCACCACCGATTCCTGAGCCCCGAAAACAGTGCTGGGGGCACCAGCGGGAAAAGGGAAGGAGAAGCGAGGCAGCGAGAGCCACACACGAGTCTCCCGGACACGTGCTGGGGGTTGTGAGATTCCTTTTGGGGGTGCTAAGGTGCTCCGCTGTACTGAGAAGGAAGTCAGACTAGATGAGTCAAGTACCCCCTACGTAACACTAGTGTTCGAGAATTCTGTAAATGCAAGGTCCGCTGTGTGCATTAGTCATGGGTGTTATGAATGGGAGCCTGAGCCATTTAGAAAAGGTTAGCTGACACTGAGTGTGTCCTGTTAGCTGAGGCAGGGCCTCATGCTAAGTATCCAAGGTGCCATCCATCAAGAGTAGCCCTGACAAAGGACGTTTGGGTGCTCGGATGGTTTCTGCGTCCCTCAACTGGAAAGCTCACTTATCCGCAACACTTGGCTAACGCCGTGGGACCCAGGGCGTTGCTGCAGAGCTCTGCTGCGCTGCGACATTCTTTAACCAGGCTCACTTGAACTATTGATTAAAATCAGCAGTTTCCCTTGCAGTTCATTTTTTCAATAATGCTAATTTTAGTAATTCATTAAGTTAGGCCAGACAGCGTGTGCTTCTAACATGTGTAATGAGCCAAATCATGAAATTAGATAATGCATGAACTCCTAGACGAAACAGGTAATTGGCCAAGCGTTGCCGATCAGCTCAGCCCACAGCGATGAGAATGCGAGTCCCACAGAGACCCTCGTGCTCCTGCAAACTCCCATCCCAGAGCCCGAATGAAACTTTTCCCATCAGGACAAGTGAGTCATGTTGTTTTTGAAGTTCTTTGTATTAGAAAGACATTTGCCCCAGACCATCATCATTCATTCCAGAATTTAATATCCTGAGACATCAGGAAGTTTTCCACAGTATCTAAATTAAATTCTTTCTTATGAAGCTCAGATCCATTTCCTTCTGAATAGATAGCAAACTGCCAGCCATAACCGCCTGCGCGATAACCAGAGAGTCATAGATTTTTTTTTTAGGATAATATGATCCAAGCCCTTCTTTTTGAAGGAAACTGTGTTCATAGGTGGCTGCGCAAGACCACACGGAGAGCTGGATGCGATGCTGGTCTCAGAGTCCAAGACCCCCACGCCCCTTTGCTGCCCCTGCCCGAAGCCCACTCCCCGGACTGGCCCACCCAAGGAGATCTGGAGAGCAGGGTAAGATGATGCCAAGGGTATGTCTTTCGAAAGACCTGAACAGCCAAGTCACAGGGAAGGAAATTGCTGTTGGCTTTGAAAGTATATATGAAAAGCTGCCCCGCCTCTCTCATAATAACAACACCAATGAGGCAACTATCAGATTGGCGTGCTCACAAACTTTGGCAACACCCTGTGATATCTTGGCGTGGGGACATCTGACACCCTTGAACACTGCAATTTCTTAGGAGCTGTTGGCAATGTCCATTCTGATTAAAAACAGACACACCCTTCAATTTGGCAACTTCCTTTCTCGGGATTTGTCCAGCAGACCTTCTCCCACATCGCCCGAAGTCACAAGGGGAACGCCGGAAGCTCCAGACACACAGCAGTGAGGTGACACTCTATAAACTAGGGCTCCCCCATACAAAGCTAGATACCACCCCACGGACGAGCCAGGGCCATGCGCACGGGTGTGGAACTGCCCCCCACATAGCCTGCTAATCAACAAACACGAGGAGCAGGAGAGTGCACGTGAGAGGGGCTGTTTGCATAGGAAGGAAAAAGGAGGGTCATTATGCACGAATATACATGGAACACACTCCTACATATGGCATAACCCTAGAAAGATGTCCAAGAGATTGCTATCTTGCTGTTTCTGCAGAGGGGGGTTGGAGAACTGAGAGGGGATAGAGACTTGATTTCCCTTTGTACCTTTTGTGATGGTCTGAAGTTATCTTCCCGTGCGTGCGTTTCTCACATGGGATGTTTATGCACATGGTCATGTAGCTCAACAGAACCTAACAAGCCGGCCATGGTTCTTCACACCAAACAGACCTGGTGCAAGGGCCCACTCCACCACATCACTTCACACCTCCCGGTGTTGAAGACTCAGTTTCCTCCCCTGTACAATGGGGAGCAACCTGACCTCCTCGGGGAACCAGCCCTGCAGAACCAGCAAGGCTAACTCTCTTCACCTGCACATGAGTGTTCCCAGACAACAGAGCTTTACAAGGTTGGAGCAGAACAGACAGGTGTGGGTATCGCTGACACCTTCTGGAATATGGGGTGCAGATCTCAGCTGCCCCTCGGAAGATGCCTACTCTCCCCGCCGGCCTCCTGCTCTCCCAGGGACGAACTGCCCACTACTCCAAGCTTGTTTGCTGTGTGCCCACATGCTTCCCTTCCATCTCATGACTGGCCCAAGACTGCCATTGCCAACACAGGTCCTCACTCACTCCTCAGCTGAATCAGATCAGGTCCAGCTCCTCCATCTCATCCACTCATCACTCACAGCTTCTCCCAAATCCACTCAATGTTTCAGAATCTTCTAAACCTTTTTTTCAGCATCCACAAGACACAGGCGTATAGGATTTGGGTGTTCAGGGCTGTGCAGAATCCTAAGGACCATCAAAGGGAAGAAGAGAGAGGAAGAAGGCTCCAGACTCAGTGAGCTAGGTCAGAGCTGGGCCTCAGAAGCCCAAGCCCAGAGCTGGTCTCACCACAGAGCCATTGCTTCTGCTGGGCTCCCTGCTGGGAGCGCCATCTCCTGGGCTTTTCTTGTGTCTCGTTCTCTCAGCATCTCCGTCTCAACTCATGTCACTTCCTCAAACGGGTCTCCCTCGGCCACCTCAGCTAAGTAGCCTCTTTCCATTCCATCTTTTTCTCTCACATCTGTTTAATTGTGTATCATCCATGTACCCACTAGAACAGAAACTTCAAGACGACAGGGAACCAGGGCTACCCATCATGACAGGGTCCCCAGCGTCTTCTACACATTGGAACTCACTAAACATTTGCTGGACAAACTAACAATGACAGCACACAAAAAATACCTTCCTTCTCTCCTTAAACAATATGTAGGTCTGTGCTCCAGAATCTCTAATGGCCCCCAATTTCCTGTCTAATCTGGTCCGTGCCCCTTAGCCAGGCCACGCTCTCCCTCCTTAGTCCTCTTTCCCAGCTTCATTCCACCCCCACCCCATTAGAACCTGCAGCCCCATCAGACAGACACGCCCCCACATTCTCAGACTCCACACACATACCTGTACACCTACAGCACACAGAGATCACACGCGTACACGCCACACAGCTCTCATGCCATGTTCACCTCTACCTCTGGATTTTTCTTCCTGCTGTTTGTTAGTCACACCCCAAACACCTCCTTCCCAACCCAAGCGCCTTCAGGGCTAACTCAGCCTTTCCGCCCTGGTGGCCTTCCTGGCCTATGCAGGCCCTGTGAGAATACCCCTGTGCACACACAGCTTAATTTTTCTGACTCCTTCAAGCACGCGTGTCTTGGGCAAAGCTGGGAGTCTCTTGCTTCCCCACAAGGCAGATGGAAAAGGCACCAAGAGGCTCAACTCCTGACCCTCCTGCGCAATCTTGGGCAAGCTCAACTACCAGCTCAGTTCTCCCGCCTGGTGGTTGTGACAATTAAATAAGGGAGTGAGTCGAGCAGCACAGTAAGCAACCAAGAAGACTTGTCCTCATCAACACTCTCCTCCTCCTCTTCATCATTTTAAAATTTATTATCATTGAGCTGACTGGATATGACCTTTGTGGGAGCCCCTGAGAAATCAACCCTGCAGCCCATGTGTGAGTGCTGGAGCCGCACCAATGGCTGCTCTCACAGAAGCCCAGACCAGCCAGCCGACCTTTCCCGGTGCTTTGGGACCTTCAAAGAGCGAGAGATTACAGTGGCACTGGAGCAGGACAGGTCCCAGGTGGCTCAGGACTGTCCATTAGGATCGCACTTGCACTTTCAGTGGGGACAAATCGAGCCTGCTGGGAGGCATCCATCACGGGAGCCTTCCTGTACTCCTGCCAGTGCCCTTCTTGGCCAGGTGGTGGCCATCTTGATTGGTGGCAGCCCAATCACCATCAATACATCCACCCAGTGAATACCAAAGTGACAACTCCAGCCTCCAGATACTCAGGAGCTGGTATGGGACCTGGCTCCACACTCTGTGGGGCAGGATCTGGGCAACATACAGATCAATGGAGAGAAAGGAGTGTACTCGGAGAACAGAGGACCCACCATCTTCTGCTGTCCCCACGCGATCCTTAACTGCTCAGCTTAATCCTGAAACTGAGGGCTCTGGAAGAACACCTGCCCACCAGAGCTGTTCAAAGTAACACCTGGCTCTGCTGTGCTTTTCTCTGCCTCTCTTTCTCATGTGACCTCTGCTGTGTTTACTGAGAAATCTTGTTCACAACTCTCCATTTATTCCAACTCATAGAGATCATAGGTTGTTGCTTTTTCACTTTTTCCACAGAGGAGCCCAGGTGGAAGCAATGGAGACTAATGACAAACTCACCTTTCTTCTACAAATGAAACCACAATGAGAGACAATGTCATATGCACGAGAAGGACGAAAATTACAAAGCCTGTCAAAACCGAATGTTGGCAAGGATGTGGAGAGACGGGTTCTCCAAAACCACTGATGGTGGTGGAAAGCGGCACAACCTCCTTGGAACTTTTTGACAGTTCCTGATGAAGTTCAACATCCAGGTATCACATGACACAGCAATGTCACTCTTGGAAATTTACCCAAGAGAAATGAAAACATTTGTACAAGTGTTCAGAGCAGCTTTATTCATAATAGCCCCAAACTGCAAATAACCCAAATATCTATCAATAGTAGAGTGGTAAGCAGGTTGAAGTAGATTTATACAATAAAATATACAAGAGAAAAACAAATTACTAATACACACAACAATATGGAACCTTCAAAAGCATTGTTGAGTGAAAGAAGACAGACACAAATGTATAACGTATACATATGTATCATCCTACTTACATGAAGTTCAAGAACACGAAAATTAATTCATGGTACTAGAAATCAGAATATTAGTTTTCTCTGGGTAGCCACGGCTGTGGGTGTATAATTACCTGGGAGGAGAGAAGGGAACTTTCTGGGAAGAAGGAAATGTCCTATATCTTGAGGACCCAAGATGGTAGAGTAGATAAACACTGGGCCTGTGTCCTTCCGTAAACACATTAAAATTACAGCTAAACTGTAGAACAATCAACATGGAGAACCATCTGAAGTCTAGCTGGACAGAAGTCCTATAACTAAAAATATAAAGAAGAAGCCACGTCGAGACTGGTAGTAGGGGTGGAGACTCAGAACAGGCCCCAAACATCCAAGAAGTGGTTGAGAATCAGGAGAGACATCTCAGCCGCAGAGGCTCCCCTCTGGAGGAGCAATAGACCCCAGTCCCACACGAGCCTCCCCAGCCCAGAATAATAGTGCCAGGAAGAGGAGCCCCCACAACATTTGGCTGTGAAAACAGTGGAGAGAAACCCAGACGTCCTCTTAAACGGCCCGCACACAAATGCACTCGCTCACAGGCACTCACCTTGGGCTCCAGCGGAAGGTTGGTGACTTGGGAGGCCTCAGAGACATACGAGGGTCAGACTGAGATGTATTGTTTTTAGGCAAGCACTGGAGAACAGTCAGCATTTTCCCAGAGAGGGGACCTTCTCCCAAACAGCTGTCAGGCAGACTCCATCTTTCCTGTGCTGAGCCCGCCCCCTACGCTTACGGCCAAATCTGAATCTGATTGGTCCAGTGAGCTCCACTCGCTCCACCCTGCTGACTCAGCTGGTACCCAGCCCCACTCAACTCAATAGAGCACAGCTGGATACCCTTTCTCAGTGAGCAGCCAGCCCCTCCCACATTGCACTCTTTCTTGGAAACCTACTGGAGTCCGGGGCCCCAGGTGGCCCAGGAGGACGATCTTCAGTGAGCTCTGAGACTTTCTCTGAGTAGCTCCACGCTCAGCACTGGCACCAAACCAGAGTCTACATTAACCTGGTGACCACAACTCTTCCCACTCTAGTGACTCCCTGAGATCCTACCTCACCCAACTCACATACTGCACAAGGCTTTATCAGTAGCTGAAACTTAAGGGAGCCGGAAGGTGCCAGTAGTCCTCAGGGTGTCCTGGTTTTTTGCAGACCTACCCCAGGCCTGGTACTGGTGACAAATGTCCTCAGTTCACAGCATGGCCTCTCCTACGTGCCTCCAATTTTATTTAGCATAGGAAGCGACCAACTGTGGATTGCTTTGTAGCTCCTACAAAGTCCCTGGCTAGTCACAGGCAGTGGGTGACCTGGGCCTGCACCAGAGACCCTCCCAAGAGGTCCAAGAACCAATGCACTTGAAAGTTGACTTCAGACCACAGCAGAGCACTGCCCAATTAGTCCCACAAGTGGCACGCACAAAGGGCAGTCTCAACAGGCACCGGAGCCCCATGGGCAAATCCCACTCAGTAGGGTAAGGCCCCTGCAAGCAGCCCATAAGTTGTGGACGTGGCCAAACCCCACAGCCAATCAGCCTGAGGGCCAGTCACACCCACTTGGTTGCCAACAGCAACCAAGGCTCAACTATAATAGGACAGCACATACAACCCACACAATGGACACTCTTAAAGCACCTGGAGTAGGTGACCAGGGAAACTGTACCAGGGCCCCACAGGGCACCCACTACGTAAGGCCACCTGGCCAAGACTGGAAGATAGAGCAGATCTACCTAATACATAGAAACAAACCCAGAGATGCAGCCCAAATGAGGAAACAAAGAAACATGTCCCGAGTGAAATAACAGGAGAAAACTCCACAAAAAGAACTAAATGAAATGGAGGCAAGCAATCTGCCAGAGACAGAGTTCAAAACAATGGTTATAAGGATTCTCAAAGAACTTAGTGAGAACTTCAACAGAGAGATAGCACGTATAAAAAAGGACATAGAAACCATAAAAAAAGAACCAGTCAAAAGTGAAGAATACAATCACTGAAGTGAAGAATGCACTGGAAGGAATCACCAGCAGAGTAGATGAAGCAGAGGATCGAATCAGTGATTTGGAAGTTGAGGCAGCAGAAAATATCCAATTAGAACAGCAAAAAGAAAAAAGAATCCAAAAAAATAAGGATAGTTTAAGAGACCTCTGGGACAACATCAAGCATAAAAACATTTGCATCATAGAGGTACAAGAAGGAGAAGAAAGAGCAATGAATTGAGAACTTTTTGGAGAAATAATGATGGAAAACTTTCCTAACCTGATGAAGAAAGTAAAGAGGAGGTAGTACATATATACAATGGAATATTGCTCAGCCAGGGAAGGGAATGGGTTCTTGCCATCTGCAGCAGCATGGATGGACCTGGAGGGTATTGTGCTGAGTGGAGTGTCAGACAGAGAAAGACAGATGCAATGTGATTTTGCTTATATGTGGAATCTAAAAAACAAAATTAACAAGTAAAACAGAAAGAAACTCATAGATACAGAAAACATTTTGATGGTTGCCAGATGGGACGGGGGTAGGAGTGGGTGAAAGAAGGGGAAGGGATTAAGAAGTACAAATTGGTTGTTATAAAGTAGTCATGGGGCTGTGGGGTACAGCATAAGGAATACAGTCAATGGTATTGTAATAACTATGTATGGTGTTAGATGGGTACTATGTTTATTGGGGTGATAGATGGGAGGGGGTTGGGGACAGGGTGAAAAAGGTGAAGAAATCAAGAAGTACAAATTGATAATTACAAATAGTCATGGGGATGTAAAACAATGATGTGGTAATAGCCATGTATAGTGCCAGGTGGGTACTAGACTAGTCAAAGGGCTCACTTCTTAAATTATGTAAATGTCTAACCACGATGCTGTACACCTGAAATTAATATAAAATAATACAGAATGTCAACCGCAATTGAAAAAATTTAAAAAGGGGGGAAAACATGAAGGGGAATAAGAGGTTCAAATTTCCAGGTATAAAACAAATAAGTCACGGGATGTAACGTACAGCATGGGGAATATAGTCAATAATATTGTGATAGCGTGGTACGGGGTCAGATGGTTGCTGGACTTATCATGGTGATCACCTTTTGAGGTACATACATGTTGAATAACTATAGTGTATACCTGAAACTAATATAATGTATGTTAGCTAAATTTTTAATAAAAATCATTAAAAAAATAGAAAAGAAATGTCCTATGTCTTGATTGTGATGGTGGCTACATGGGTAAATACCTGATAGAATTCATAGGGCGATACACTAAAAATTCGAGTATTTTATTAAATGTAAATATACCTCAAACCAACCAAAAAACTGGGGGGGGGAGGTGAATTTCACATTTCCCAGGGCCTGATTTCTAGCCAGCTCCTTCGTCAGTGTCTCTTAACTTTAAAAGGCACTAACTTCACATGCTGAGACCGTGTTGTCAGGGTGCAGTCATACTCCAGACGTATGCACTTGACAAGCACACTCCTTAAGCAGTTTGAAGCACAAAGGAAGAGACTAATTTAGAGCTATTTTGATGATGTGGTTGACACATATGGAATTGTTCTGTATACATTAACACTTCTGGATATTTTATCGCCTAATAAGGAAAAAGTTATGCGTGTCGTTTCTCAGCCTGGGAATTCCTGTCAGAGCGACGTACTGAGGCTGAGGAAGGTGTGTGTTATCAGGATGGAATTTTGTTGTTTATGGGGAGACAGGGACCCCGGAGCCCACCTGGCAGCCTGTCATTAGGAACAGCTCTCAGCTGATGGATGAAATGGTTTCATTGCTCACGAGGCCCATCTTGACCTGGCCACACATTTCTGTTTCTGAATGTTTACTTACCCTGTCCCCTCACTCTGCCCGCTCCTTCCTGACAAGTCCAAAGATGTTTCACCCCCACCCTCTGCCATATTAGAACTTCACAACAGCCTTGGAAGATGGGGGTCGTGAGTGCCCTTCCATAGGGAGAAGGAAGACGCCGTGCGAAGTTCATAGGGTGGAGAGTGGCAGAGCCAGGAGACCCTCCACCTGTCACCTTGTCACTCAGGGCCTTCTGACCCACTCCCTCTGTCTACGCAAACCCTTCATCTTTGTCCCCCAGAAGTCCCTGCTCATGTGTGTGCCCAAACTCCCATTGCCTCCCAACATTCCACGCGGGCTTAAACTGGGCAATCTGTTGAACTATTCACATTTAATGAGAGTAGATCTCCTCACACCTGGGCGCGCTCAACTCCTTGGACATTTGACCCTCCCTTGGCGTTCTTCAGAGCAGGTAGCTTAGGGTTGAAGCGATTTAGGGGAGGGCGCTGGGGATCAGGGGTGCTCAATAATATGGAGTGATGGATTGACTGGCGTGCACCCCACTGGCCATCTGTTTTATGAGTCTCCTGGGGCACACACTCTTCCTGATTAGATTTTGGCTCCATCAATTAAGGATGCAGTGTGTGATCCAGCTGTGTCAGCTAAAGATCAGACTCTAAATAATGTTTAGTGTCTGCTCTGGAAGCATGCTTGCTGAGCCTAGGTCCCAGGCTGGAGAGGAGAGGCTGGAAAATGTCAAACACCCCTGTGCAATACAAACACACCGGGGAGGGCCTGCGCACATCAATTAAAAGCACGATCATTAGCATTTGGGTGAAGGGAGTGATACTGGAGGGGATAAGACACGAAGGTTTTTGCTCAACTGCAAGGTCGTTTTGCCTTCATCAATCTATCGACTGTTTTCATCCCCAGAATTAAACAATAAAATGTGTTATCCAAGTTAAAATGTGGCAGTAAAATACCTTTATCACTCAAGTATGGCTTCCCAGCTGTCAAGTAGGAAAGTGCTCGGGGAGGGCAGAAGCAGATGGCACTGAAATTGTTTCCTTGTCCTGGCCCCTTGGAAGAAAGTTCCAGCAGGAACGTAGGGCTGTGACGGACTGGGGCTGACAGACTTCCCCTCGGAGGGCTGCTTAAGGACACTTGGCTGCTGTCGTGCTGAACGTGGACAAGAGGTGTGTCCCAGGAAGGTGTGCCCATCTGCTGCATGGGCCGGGGTGAGCCAACGCTGGGCCCCAGCCTCTGAGGCACCTTTCATGGAGCGTCTCTGTGCTCCGTCCCAGGACCTCTTATTTGCCGTTAGATCCATTTCTTTGTGTCTGCTCCAATACTCTCTTCCCACTGCCTCAGACCTGTGGGGGGTTGCTTATTATTTTTCTTCCTTGGGGCTTTAAAAAAAATCCATGTGCTTGGGGACCTTGGTGGAGCAGGGTGGCTCTGCCCTTCCAGGAGGAAATAAACCTGCTCTGTTGAGATCAAGCCCGCCTCAGACCTGGCTCATCCTTAACTCCAACCCTATTTCAATCTTAAACCAAAGCCCAGAGGAGCCAGAGCCACCCCCACCACCACCCTGCCTTAGCTGGTCCATACGAGTAGACAGGCCCCTTGCCATCACTCCAGGATGGAGCAGTCAGACCCACAGAGGGCCAACAGAAGTGTGCTCTTCAAGCAGCCAACATCATTAACTGATGGAACAAGAAAATTGGATTCCTGATATTATAAATTAAAAATTATGCTAAACTTGCCTTGCCAAATGCCAACCCTAAACACAAACCTACATTGAAATACACGAAAGGACAATGTGAAAGGAGGGTGTAATGAAAGGGGACCCCCAGTGAAACTGGGGACCTGACACAGCAGTGCTCCCCAGCCCCCCACTCCATCCCCAAAGGCTGAGAGAAGACTCCAGAAAGTCCTTAACATGCAAATTTCTGACACCTCAAAGGAAGAGCTATTATAAACAATGAAAGAGAAACTGTGACTATAAATAACAAGCTTCTCAGCCCCTGGGTGGAACAGAGCTCCGTTTGTGCCTCTCTTGGTTTGAGCAGAAGGCAGCTGCTATGTGGCTGCACATCTAATTGGGAATGTACCACGTCCCTGGTCCTGGGTAAGCCATGCTCACTGGGGTGACGACGACGACACTGGCTGCTTCCTTCTGAAATCCACCAGAGGGCCAGAACAGAGGGCCGGGCCGGCCACAGCTCCCCGCAGCTGCCTCTTGCTCAGAAATTAGCCTGCCGGGCTCCTTGGGAGCCCAGATGATTTCTTCGATAACTGCAATTTGACTTCCTTCCCGTTGTCTGCAGGCATCTTAAATCTATACTGAACGCGCATGTCAGACTCCGTGGTCCCAGCGAATGTGCTTCTGTCCCTCGAGGTTCTCAGTGCTCAGTCCTGCAGGTTTTCCGAGGAAATGCTCTCCCTCTACTGACCTGGCTGTCAGGGGTCGGTTTTATCAGTGGCCAGGCAATGGTGGAGGGACGCAGAGCTTTGGGCAGAGAAGTGGAGGCCAACCCAGCAAGAGGCAGTCCTGTAGGGTGACTGGGGTGCTGGGGGCACATGGCAGGAGAAGGGTACATGGCAGCTCTGTCCCTCGAGGACAACTCAGCACTCAACAGATGTTTGTTGACTGAATTAATCTGTTAATTAATGTCTTCCTCATCGTCCACGCAGCCAACAGTGTTCCCGAGCACACTTCCTGTTCACTGAGTCCTTGCCCCTTCTGGAAGCTGCAGGTTTAGAGGTTCCACTGCACACGTTTGCATTTAGAGAGTCTCTGACCTCCCTCTCCACCCCACCCCACCCACACCTGGTGACAGCCACTCTGAGTGACACTTCCCAGGGAGATGACACTGGCCAGCTGAGGACATATGGAAAAGCAGAGACTTATCAACCACAAGGCTGCTGCCAGGGCAAGGCCATTCCATGTCTATTGAGGAAATCATGAGCTTCCAAGAGGTCACCTGGGGTCCCTCAATTCTTGGTGTTCTGCCCCTCCATCACCATCTATTTCCATTTTCTAAAAGTGTGGCTGGGATGGCAGCAGAATAGACAAGCCCCATTGAGGCTAAAAGATATTCCCCTGATGGTGCCACGGGAAAGTGCCATGAATGCCGTGGCTACAGAAATGGCCACAGATGCAGCAACCTTTTCCATGGGAATAAACCCCAAAAAGTAAACAAAGATGCCCTGTTTTGGCCAAGCAAACTTGGGAGTTGAAAGTCTCAGGATAATGTATGTCAAGTTCCACACTCCAAGAACAAGTTCATCCCAGCGAGCTGAGGAAATCCAGGCAGAGGTCAAAATTTGGTTGTTCAGCTGTCTGGACACACAGGAGGGGAGAGCTCCACGCCCTGGGATGGGAGCTGGGAGAGACTACTGGCTCCATGGTCTGGTTTTTCAACGTTGGGACAGGAAACAAGCATGAGAGAGGTCAGTGAGAAAACAAAGAAGGAGTTGTATCTGTGGAGATGGGCTCTTTCTTTTCCTCCACCCACGTTGTCTCTTTCTCTTTCTTTCAAGAAATAAGCCAATAAGAAGCATTCTGTTCATCAATGCTTTGATTTTTAACCAACCATTCAATCATCCAGCCCTCTATCCTAATAATCAACATTTTGTTTGTCCATTTATTCAGCTATCCAGACCTTCATCCATTCATCCATTTAACTGTCTATCTGACCATCCATTCAACCACCCATCCATTCACCTACCTATCATCCATCCATCCATCCATCCATCTATCCATCCCTCCCTCTCTCCATCCCTCGATCCATCCATCCATTCATCCATCCATCCATCATCCATCTATCCATCGATCCATCCATCCATCATCCATCTATCCATCGATCCATCCATCCATTCATCCATCCATCCATCATCCATCCATCCATCGATCCATCCATTCATCCATCCATCCATCCATCCTCCCAACAAACATGTACTTCACACCCACTATGGTCCAGATAGTGTTCTAGGGGATACAGTGGTGAACAATACAGACTCAGCCCTCCTGAAGCTTATTTTCTAGTGATTAAATCCAACACATGTCTAGTGACCACCTCTTTTGTGCCTCACCCCAGAAATACAAAGGCTTAGACATAGTCTCAGCTCTAGAAGGAGAGACAGATACAAGACAAGCAGTTGCAAAGACCTCTAACTGCTGGGTGGGAGGAGGTACAGAACATTAAGGAAAGCCCTGACTCTGGCTGGCAATTTCAAGGAAGGCTTCTTGGGAGACACGCGTGGGAGTCTCCCAAGCAGAGGTGAGTGGGAGTGAGCCAAGCAGAAAACATAGTCCAAGCACAGGTATGTGCCCCGCCTCCTCAGTGTCTAGAACAGTATGTAGCACACAGTAGGAGCTCAGTAAGTACTTGTTGAATGAATGCTGGGTGAAAGTGAGGGAGAGAGAGCTATGGTGCCTTTTGGGAATTTAACAGTCCTGGTGGGCACAGGGTCCCAGTCATGTTTTTAATGGAATGAAAGGTTATCAGAAGGCACAATAGTTTGCCCATCTATAAAATGGAGATAATAATAGTATCTGCCCCATAGGGTTGTGATTAGAATTATAGCTCTCAAAACACTACTGGCCTGGCACATAATGGGGCTCTATGCGACATTACTGATTAAGGTTAATAACAATTAATCATTAATAAAAGAAATAATACAATGTAATAATACTACTTAGTACTCAACGACAGATACATTATTAGCACACAGCTATTATTACTGTCCTAAGGTATAGCCATTCACTACAGGGATGCTTTTCTGCGCTCATGCTCAGCTTGGCAGGTGAAGTTGCTCAGGGAGCAGGGAAGAGGCGCCCTGCCCCTGACTTTTCTCTGTCTCCAAACTGCGCCCGAGAGAAGTGGAGTGGCCCTCCAAATGGAGGACTCACGCGGCCATGAGGGGGCCTGCCATGTGCCTGGCCTCGTGCTGCTGGGGGGTAGCTGCAGAAACGTGTGGGCGAGCAGGTCCCCACCTGACCAGAGGCCCGCCAAGACCCAGTGGTGTGCCCTACTCTCCCTTAATAATGCCATTATGGCTGTTACCCATGAATTCTGCTAAAACCTTTGGGGAAATTGTTTATATTTTCAGCTGAACGACCTCCTGGGGTAATGAGTTTCCATAACAACTAATGGGTGGCCAGCGTGCTCTCTCCCCGGCCTGGGCACTGCGTTCCCTTTGATTGGAAGCAGCAGCTGTGGGTGGCACTTCCTGTTTGTCAGTCTCCAGCAGGCAGGTTGGGCGGGCTGCAGGGGGCTTTGTGCCCACGGGGAGAGGGTTTTGGGGCTTTGCCACCACCATCCTCTGACATGAGCCTGTCCTGACTTGGGGGCGAGGGGACAAGCTTGTGGCTGGCTGGAAGTTGACAGAAAGTTCCTGGAGTCGAAGTGGGAGCACCTGGCCAGTGGTCACCTCCACAACCAAACAAAGGGAAGTTTGCAAGCACAGAAAAAACAAGGGCATAAATCAAAGTGTCGGCATCCACAGCTGGCATATTTCTCTGTCCTATGTGGAGGTGGCAGCGGGGGCAGATGGCAGTTGAAGGGACCCAGCTCTGGCCCTGATGCACAAAGGGGGGACATTACCAGGACCTGGCCGATTTCCTCAGGTGGAAGCTGTGCATTAAAATAGAACGGGTGTGTCTGACTTGCAGTAAACACGGCAGTGTTCCAAGTCTTTAACTGGGAGGCCCGGGGCGCCCCCACCCCCAGCCAGAGCACGGCCCCAGGGGAGGGGAGGCTGGCTTCTGGCTCTCACCACAGGGGAGAAGTGATTCTAAAATATTATAAATGTACAGAGATGAGCTGATGGGCAGCTCTTAATGAAGGATTAAGGGGCACGTTTGAGAGTCTGGGAAGCACCAGGCAGATTTCCACGGCCTCCAAATAACTTGCTGTCTCTGACCTTGGGAAATGCATGGCTCTAGCTGGAGGAATGAAGCTACTGGCACCAGTTTCAGCTCCTCACTTCCGGGGGCCTTGGTCATGGACAATGCCAGGTGGTCCCATTCACCCCAGAGGACACTTTTGCTGGACTCAGAAGCCACATGTACCAGCTACCTTCTTTTCAAATCCAAATGTGCCTGTAGGTGCCCCCAGAGTGGAGAGGGAACAGCCTGAGGACCCCGCTAACAGCTGCGGGGAGGAACCCCACATTATGATCAACCCCACCGGGGCCTCTGCTTCCTCATGTGTAAAATGAGGAGCTTTGAGAGAGATGAATCCAGATTCATAAAATGTCACAGCTAAAAAAAAAGCCCTTAATGAGCGTCTGGCTCTGCTCTAGTGCCTCTGAAACTCATGTGATCACAGAACGCATTCATTCATTCATTCATTCACTCACTCAGCTGGCATATCTCTGAACACCTACTACATGCCAGACAAGGGGCCTCAATGAAAGAGCATTTCCTAGTGGAAAAAGAACAAAATTCCATACCGTAACCAAGGCCATGAAAGTAGAGCCAGGCAGCACGAAGGAGCCTATTTCAGACAGCATGACCTGGGGCTGTGACAGCTGAGCTGAGGACAGAGGAATACGGTGGGGTTGGCCCTGGACAGGTCAGAGCAGGCCAGGTAGAGGAAACAACATGGGCAAGGGCCCTGGGGGGAACCAACTTGGAGAGTACCATCAACTGAAGAGGCCAGAGCCGCCTAGCAAAGCAAGAAGAGAAAGAGTGACTTGGCTACAGGCAGAGACAGAAAGGGAGGATGGTGTGGCCACAGCCCCAACTCCAGTTTCACTCCAAGTGAAGTGGGAGCCCCTGGGGAATTTCGAGCCGGGGTTTACACTTTAAAGTCCGCGTTGGTAAAGAGCAGATGTGGGGACCAGAGAGGCGTCCCCTGGAGATTCTGAGTCAGTCACCCCATGTAGGGCCAGGCTATTGATATTTCCGTACAGTTTAGTGTTCAGCCAAAGTGGACCACTCTACAGCCTCCAACCCCTTGGTAGTGGTGATGGGGAAACCAAGATTCCAAAGGGTCTGTGACTCTCCCAAGGCCTGCCCCAGGCTGCTGACTTTTCAGCATTTCCTTAGCTCCGCAGTGAAGTTGTGCCTACAAAGGCAAGAAACTGGAAGCAAGAAACTTTCTGAGCCTCTGTTAATTGTGCCTCCAGCAGACGGGAAGAGAGAGCTCAGAAATGACGAAGAGGGTCGATGAGCCGCCGAAAACTGGGCTTATGAAAGAAAAATCCATTTGTGCGCCTTCTCAGGAAGAGGGCCGCATGTGGCCTGGATCGCTCTCCTGGCTTATTTGGTTTTGCCTTCAAATCAGAAAATTGTAGTTATTACAACCCTGGGATTGATTGGTGTGCAGGCAGCCTCAGGTCGGCGCCTCTGTCTTTGTCTGCTGAGGTCTGAAGTGAGAGCAGTTCTCATTTCCTTCCTGGTGGATGGGGGCAGCTCGAGGGTGGTAAGGAGGGAGGGCAAAGGGCTGGGCTTCAAGGCGCAGATGACCCGGCAAATGGCTTCCCTAATGCATCTGAGCCATGATTCTTCAGGCTTGACACACGCACGCTGACAGACTGCATACTTTGGATGCTGGAAGGGGTGTGTCCCCACTGCCTCCTGGGCTTCCTGCAGCCCCTGCCCCCCAAGACTGCAGAATGCTCACCACCCCCTCCAGCTCAGCAGTAATTGCCCATTGATCATCTTCAGGGTTTAACCTTAATCCCCTTAAGCCTCAGCAAATAGCCCCTAATTCACAATCACCTGAAATGCTATTGATTTTTTTTCTTTTTAATTTAACTTGCCATAAGTTTTCACCCGCTCTGCCACACAAAGGGAAGAAGAGGGGGGATTTCCAACCTCCTCCCCAGAACCACTACGCATCCCACCATGTCTCCCTACCCTTCCCCAAGTACAAAACAGACACTCTTTCCATTATTTATTATAGCTCGATGACCTTTTAAATTCCTAACAACTCCAAGAACAAAGAGAAGTCCCCAGTGTGCATTAGTTTTGCAATTTGTTATTAATTTGAAGTCCTCGGATCTGAACAGCTTTGACACGTTTGGGTTCCTGGTGTTGCGAGGAAGTGGGTTTCCCGCATCCGGCAGCCATGTGCTTCTGTCCACATGACCTACTAGAGACAAAGGTAAAACAGCCCCTCCTGAGTGACTCACCACCTGACCAGTCATATCAAGGCCAAGCAAAGACAGGAAGATACTTTGTGCCATACTTTTTTGGGAAAGCTCTACCCTTTGTATATTATCATTAGAGGAGATCAATTAGCAAGAAGACATTTTTACCACCAGCTGTACACTAGCTGTGTCGTTTTTTCAAGGGACACACACACACACACACACACACACACACACCAGTGATATCTGAATAAGGGCTTCGGACTGAACTGGTGTCAAAACCTGTGCTATCGTCACATAAGATGTCAGTCACCCTTTGTGGGGAACAGGGGGTAGCATACCTGGGACCTCTCTGTACTATTGTTGCAATTTATGAATCTATAGTTATTTCAAAGCTAAAAAGTTGTTTTTCTTAAGGACATGACAGCACCTACTTCACCAGACTTTGGAAGGGATTCAGAGAGCGTGGCGTCAGTCTGAGTCTAATAAATGGGGTTTATTCTTTAGCTGTCCATCTCTTGACTTAAACCCCCAGTGCCTCCTCTTCTTAGAAGCACCCAGAAAATCACAATGGTGTTTGTTGAAAGGGTGTCTGTGGAGCTTGGCAAAAGCCAGACTTTTTCTTTTGTGATGGTTCATTTAGTCTTAAGGTAAATTGTTGCTAATTGGATTGCCAGCAGAAGTGTCAACACAAATCCAGTTAAATGTGCTGGTGGTTGAGTGGTTCCAGCGAGGTGGGCTAGACGCAGATCCTGCACCCGAGTTTTAGGTCAAGACTGTGAAGTCTAAACCAGGCGGGGCACTGTGGCTGCTGGCCTTCAAGGTGTTCAGTTGTCTCGTTTTGCCTCTTTGCAAAGTACAGTCCATCTTGGACATAAATGAAGTTCCGGCATCATTTTGGCTCTTAGGCATCAGACATCTCCTTTTGCAGAGAACTCTAGTTCTGCTCCTGAATTTTGTGGTTGAGTGACAAGCACCTGCTGCTCCTTTTTAAGTCCTTTATAGATAGTGGTTTACACTTGCAGGCAGCTGGGGTGTCACGGGCAAAGTGATGGGGTTCAAATCCCACCAGTGCTGTGTGACTTTGTGCACATTTCTTAACTTCTCTGGGCCTCAGTTTTCTCTTCGATCAATTGTTGACTAGAAACACTTACTTCAATGTGAACACAAGGGAAAATTGGATGCAGGGCCTCCAAGGATCCTCTATACAATTTTTGCAACTCCTCTGTAAGCCTAAGTTTATCTAATAATAAGTAAAAAAAATGTAACACAAACACATACTCCCTAGGTTGTATGAGGAATGGAGGTGACGAATGTGGAGCGCCTGGCATGGATGTGGTGTTCACTAGCTTTTACGTAGAGGCAAACAACCCAACCGTTGCTTCACCTTTTTCCTTTCCCCCTTTTCTTCTCTGTTGCATTCTGTGTCTCATATTAAGGAAACAGACTGACCCAGCTCCCAGGGGTGATAGAACTTAGAGACGGTTATCGTGTGTAAAAGAATATTCTTGCTACTATGGAGCAGGGAGTGCTTCTCCTTTTGGAATTACAATCCCGGCCTTAAAAACAAGCTCCGGGGACTGCAGGCTGTGCTTACTACCCTTTCTCTCTCTCACACTGAGGGTTTGAGGGTTCGGGGGCACCGCTTCCCCAGGGCCATGCAAAGCTCGAGCTGCTGGGACTGGCGCAGGCCCCATCCTTAGGCCTCAAGAATAAAAGAAGGCTCAGCGTCCCCCTCTGAGTGGTCACCCAAATGCTCCCTGGCAGGCTCAACACTGCGCCACTCTGGAACCCAGGGAAGGTGACAAATACCTTGCATCCATTTTTCGCTATTAAAGCAGGAGGAGGCTCTGATTATACTTACAGGGAACGCTCCTTTCCCACGGAAAGGCAATTCGATTTAACAAAAGGCAGAACACTGGGGGAGTTTGGAAGGAGGGTCGCTGGCTGAGAGGCTTCATCCAAATACAGTTCCGTCCCCAATCTGGAGGCTGCAGGAAAGCCGTGTCCAACGTAAGATTTACTGCCCAGGCATCGCCTCCGCTCGGCAATAAACTGTGTCTTCTGATCAATATTGGCGCTGGGCCGCCTCTCTGTAGTATGGCCACCCATTTAGCAAAGTCACTGTGTAATGGAAAACGCAATCAAACTGTATAATGAGTCTGGGTAATTGGATGGACCAGACAGAATGGTCCAGCTGAATATATTCAGTCCGGTGTATTAATTAAAAGCTTGACACTCCAGGCACCATCCAAAGTGGCCCATTAATTATTCTTTGAATCCAAAGGTCAGAAGTAGTGGATGAGTTACCAAGACGATGATAACATTGCTCAGCGCTCGGGACTTTGCAAGGAGCGCGCGGTCGGGGCCTGGGTTTACCTGTAGCTCGCACCTGTCCCACCTGTGCTGCCTGAGTCTGCAGCTGCACACTCAGCCCCCCAGCCCCGGGCCACAGCCACACAGGCAGCAGCCAATGATTTTTGCCCTTTGACCCCAGGGCCTTTGCTCCCATCAGTCTCTCTTTGAAGACACAGACAGGTGCCCCTGGAGCTCACCACCGCCCCCAGAGAGCCTGGGACTCAGGATCAGACAGGGTCAGTCCCACATGCCGGCTTGTTCTAGGTGCACCTGGCTTGTGGGACCCCACGGCAGTCGTGGAAGGAAGTACCACCAGTAACCCCCATGCTCCAGATGCATCGTCGGCAGCAGCCAGAAGAGCAGCTGGACCCCCTCCAGGCTGGCTCCAGAGGCACACACTGTGCCCCCAGGCCCTGGGAGGGTTGCATAGAAAGAATGCACAAAACTTCGGGGGAAAAACAAAACCATGCCAGGAGTCAAGGAGGAGGGACCGGGTCAGCAATCTGACAATGATCAGAATTAATGACAAGTACCCTCTGCCTCACTTGTAGGAATGTCCCCACCCAGTCCCTAGTGCATGCGCCTCAGATGGGGGCGTTCCATAGCAGGGCTCTTCCAGCCACCCACACCCCAGCTCCGCGGGCCCCTAACGTAAATGGAGGGTGTCACACCGGGAGAACTCCACGGCAAGTCAGCAAGGAGCCTGTTTTCTTTCATTCAACGCGAATATTTCCTGGGTATGATGAAGGCCCAGGGACTGAGACAGTGACCAAGGTAGGCAGGACCTCACCCCCCATGGAGCTGACACAGCAAGTGTCCGAGTGGACCCACAGGAGAAAAGCTACTGCAGACCAGCACCCCAGGGGGTCCACGGCAGTCGTCCCAATACCAGGTGTACACACATGTGTGAGTACACGTGGAAAACTTCTGGGAAGGGCAACATCACGGTACAGGAGGTGGGAACACTTTTTCTTCTTGTGGTATTTCCTTCCGTCGTGACTATTTTGTTTTTGCACTGTCATAACCACATATCATTTTATAATTAGAAAGAAAGAGTTGGGATTTTAGAACGTCCACGACCGGCTCTGAAGTCAGTGGATGAGACAGAATTTCTCATTGCTCCCAGAAGGGGCCCCCACCCCTGGTGCTCTGAGTGAACCAACCACGTGCACATCCAAGTTCAGAAGCCAAGTGCCGCGCGAGGCGGTGTTCTGGGCCTGTCTGGCCCTCGAAACCGCTAGACTGTTTATTTAACAGATGGCGGCTGTCTTCATTCAAATGACGTCCCCTGTAAGAAATGAACGCCCACTGAATCTGTCAGCGTTACAAAGTGCACCTGTGTGTATCTTTCTACTGCCAAGCTGAGAGTTCAAGATTCTGTTCATCAATTTTAAACACCTTTTAAAAGACGGGGCTTCAGCGAGGGAATACAGAGGACATCCCTCTCCCGGGTTTCGGCCAGAAGTAAGGCAGAGACGCAATCGTGGGCCCTGCCATTCAAACGAAGGTTCTACTGACCCAAATCTCTAGCTGATGCAAGTTACTTTCTAACAGCGAGGGGACAACCCTGCTTATGCCCAGAGGTGTGTGGCTCCAGCAGGAAAGTCCCACTGCACTTAGAAAACGCCCAGATCTTTCCTAGACTTCTGGGCTGCCTTTCTCCCTTACTCATCTCACACCATCTGCCCGTCCCCTACCCTAGCCTGCTCTGGCCACACAAGTACCCTTCTGGTTCCTTTCTTTGTCCCCTCAACACATGTTCACTAGGTGAACTCATTTCTTCTGTTTCCATGAGGCTCTGCCAAGGTTTTGGCTCCCACAAGCTCACACCCTATAGACAAGGACAGAGTGGCCTTGACTGTGAGTTCATCCATTCATTCATCAACCCCTACTAAGCTCCTGCTGAGTGCCGAGTACATGCTGAAACTGGGGGATGTGGCGATGAATCCTTCCCCCAGGACCATCCCCACAGGTCTCAGCTTAGTGCTGTTGCCAAGCAGGAAAGGTCAGGTTTCCCAATAGGGTGGGCGCTCAAGGTGCCCATCCCCTCATGGCACTGGACACAAAATGGCGCCAGCACACACAATCAGGCGGGATGCGAAGGCCAGAGAAGACTGCCAAGGTGCCTGCCAGATTTTAACAGCTTCTAGGACCTGGGGCGCAGAATCCGAACCTGCGTTGAGCTGAGCACTGTGTTTCTGCCATTGTCCCCTGTGCCCCTTTCAGGCAATGCGCCCCATTCCTTTCCCTGGCACAGGCCTGCTTTACTCTTTGAATCCTTGGGGCCTCCGTTTTCTTTCTCCAGCGGGGATGGAACCCTCCCACTTTGAAGCACCACTGTGGCCAGGCTGTCTCCTAAGCCCTGTCTGGCTTTACCCCTGGTGGTCACCCCAGCAAGCTGGGGCAGGCTCCAGACTGTCCCCCACGACCTCAGTGGGAAACTAAGACTCAGAGAGCTTCAGGAATGGTCCACAGCATGCGGCTACTGAGGTTCAAATGCGGGGAGGTTTGATTCCAGCCACATCTGCCTCGAACGCCAATGCCCTTGGCCACCCTGCTTCCTCTCAGGGTGGGAACGAGGATGTGCTGGGCTGCTGTGCGCGAAAGCCAGGGCTGGGCACGGCCAGGCTCAGTTCCTGCTTCCTTCCTTCCCTCTGAGGTCTGGCTGGGAGACATGCCTGCCCAGTCCTGGTCAGCATGAAATACACCACTGATGACCTCACCCCCAGCTCCAGCCATATCCGGGATGTACCCAGAAGGCCATGCCACATCGTAGCCCCGGACACCAGGCTCCCTGAATTTTCCCAGAGCAGCTGCAAGCCCACGGCAGACGCAGGGGACACCTCCTCCTTCTGGAGAAACTCCTGGTATTCACCCCAGCATTTTGTTCCTTAAAGGGTGGGCCCTGATCCCTGTGAGCGGATTGGGGGCGGG
Organism: Rhinolophus hipposideros; assembly: GCF_964194185.1. Taxonomy (NCBI): domain Eukaryota; kingdom Metazoa; phylum Chordata; class Mammalia; order Chiroptera; family Rhinolophidae; genus Rhinolophus; species Rhinolophus hipposideros. The sequence continues at coordinate 3,017,078 of NC_138068.1, forward strand.
AGAGGTCGGGGGGCAGGGGGGGGGAGCGTTGCATCTGTCCCAAAGACAATGGGAAGCAAAGCAGAGGAAATGTGACCTTGACTCTGTACCCCCCACCCCCAACTTCCACGGTAGCTGAATGGGGTGGGGGAAACTGTTAGAGGTCAAGAAGGCCTAAGCCGCATTTCCCTTTTGCTTTCCTGGATCCCAGGAGCCACTTGGCAAATGTCCCTGAGGTTCTCTTGGAGCCATCCCCAAGGCCCTGCAGCCAAGAGATAAGCCTGTGACAATGGGGTTCCCCTGAGGCCTTCTTCCTTCTTCTCCACATACACTATGAATAATAATAACACTGACGATATTAAAAATAGTCACTTCCTAAGCTCTTGGCATGCCCTGGGCATGGTAATTATCCCACTAAAGGCTCACATCAGCCCCCTGGGAGAAGCTGTGTGGTTACATCCATTTTTCAGATGAGCAAACTGAGGCTCCAGGAGTTCAGTGGCCCGCTGCCCAAGGTCATGTGGCAGCAGTGGAGGGCTGCAGCTCGGAAGCCCAGTCTCACAATCACTGGGGTTCATTCACTTGTTTCATTTGCTTTATTCTTTTGACTTTTACAAGACGCAAGGAATGCTGGGTGTTGTCAGCTCTCAGGGTGGCGACCCCCTGGGAGGAGACCCAACAGCAACACGTATGTGAACACACAGGGACACAGAAATGCAGTAGATGAGTCCTCAGACCGTTTCATCGGACAGGCCCACCTACCAGACTCGGTAGACTTACCTGAAACAGGAACCTGAGGCCCATGACGGCCCCCGGGGCCTGGCACAAGGAAGCTCTAGAAACCAAAACCCAGACTGTTTACATCCAATCTCAGCCTTATCAGGAAATACGATACCTTTGTGTAATTACACTTAATTGAGAGGGGAAGTGGTTTTTATCACAAAAGGCATAGATCCGATTTTGCTTTTTAATTTTAAAAATTCCATTCATTTAAAAAGCCAACCAAAAGGTCTCCAGGGGGATGTTTAGGCTGGGACAGGAAGTAGCAGGCCAGGGGTGTGGGTGGAGGGAAAGCATTCCAGGCAGAGAGAAAAGCAGGTATGCATGTCACACAGGGCCTGGCGGGGCACTGGGACAAGGCCTCAGGTACCACCAGTCTCTGCCCTGTGCAGACAGAATGGAACAAATGCACCATAGCAGCTGGGCTTCCGGCCTGGCCCACACTGTGGTCCGAATCCCAGCAGCATGACCTGGGGCAAGCTTCTGAGACCTGGTGTCTTCATCTGTCCCCGGGAGGGGGGCCAGAGTGACACAAGAGAATGGCTGCCACCCCCATCAATAAATCAAGCAACGGCTGCCAGCCCAGGCAGACACGTGCCAGAGCCCGTGGACCACACAGCACAGGAGAATGGCCGTTCTGCTCCCTGGGGCTCTAGGTCCCTCCTAGCCAGTGAGAATCTCAGGCCACAACTCAGTGGGACAAGAAATGTCCCGCTTACTTTCGCCATCACTGAAATTCACTGCCATGTGCCTATCCTGCCAGCTGGATAGGCAGGAGCTCCCTAGGGCTGTGCTGAGGTCTGCACAGGTTCCAAGTGTAGGAAAGATCCCTTGGGCTGGGTCCACCACCCACAAAGGAGTCCATCACCCCAGCCAGTGAGATTGGGCCGGTGACCCCTCCAAGCTCGTGACCTCCCTCCTCTGACCTGTCCTGGCCTCTGAGTGAGGAATGAACGCTCACCCACTTTCTCCATCTCCCCTCTATCTCCACCAAATCGCCCCTGTCGCTCTCTCCAGGACCCCCTCAGGACACCTAGTCTTAGTTCTGCAAATGTCTGTGATCAGGTGGGGCAGTGAGATCGTCTCAATCTGACCCAGACGCTCAGACCCGACATGTGTGTGTCTCCTGCTCGTCAGGGACATGCAAGGCCTGGATGAGATGGGTTCAGAACAGATGGAAACCGGGAAGAAGAAGGTCCCCATCCCTTACGTAGCTTCACGCAGGTGGGCAGACCTGCCCCACAGAAGGTGGCAGGCAGCTGGACCCCAGCTCCAGCCCATTGGTGATAAACGAGGACACCGAGATTACCCTGTTCCCCCAGACAGACCAGCGTCCTGGGTTTTGGGTGCAACCTGCGAATTCCATATGACCAGTTTGCAGTGGGCGGTTTTTATAGAGGGGGAGATGCTCCAGCAGGTGACTCTACCTGGGTGCTTCTAACACACACCTGCCAGGAGGCAAGGGATGCGGACGGGTCCAGCGAGCTGCCAGAAATGGGGGGAAATGGGAGGAAAAGCAGCTTGAGTGACTATTTAAAGAAATGACCAGCTACACTAGCAGGGAAGGCCGACTGTGTGACAAGCAGAGGAGGGGGACCCGAGGAGAGCCCCAGAGTCTCTGAACCACCATTGGAGAAAAACTAGAACCGTCCAGAATCAGGTGGGTCTGAGGGAGGTACAGGGGGATGTGTGCTCTCAAAGGGGGATGAAGACATTGCACAGTCATCATGGAGGTTCTGTCAGCCCTGCCATCTTCTCCTGGAAACAAATGATCAATCTCCCTTGTCAGCCCAGTGAGCCCAGCCCCGAAGTCCTTTGATGATTCCATACTGACGTCACGGCTCAGGCGGACACACAGCTCCCACCTGGATAGGAAGGTACAGCATCCGCCTCTCTGCAGATGAGAGACTGACGAGGACGCCGGCACTGTCCTCGTCACCACACTCCCTCAGGTGAAGCAAGCCTCGGCTGCTCCAAGCCCTCGGGATTGTGACACGCTGCTCCAGTTTCAGAAGGAGAGGAAGTCATTTTTTCTTGTTGATTTTTCGCTCTTAAAACTTAGTTTCACTTGGAGAGGCCTGCACTAGAGTTCCCTTCAAACTCAACAAGCCGGCACACAAGCACCACCGCCCCCGTCCCTCCCCAGCCCCCAATCACCTGTTACCACCCTTAATTTGACTGGGTTGCAATGTAGGTATTCATTTGTGTCATGCAGGGGACCCTGCTCGCTGTACCATTTGTCATGAGGGGTGTCCGGCATCTCAGCTCCCGCTCCCCACATAAGAACGCAGGACATGGTGAGGCCAAAAAGGAACACCCACGGAGCCATAGGTAGGGGAGTCATACCACTATAGTCTCACCGGCGGCATCCGCCTCTCTGCAATCCGCTCTTGCTAGCTCAGCCACCATCTTCTTGCTAGCCCCCATTTCTTTCTCTGCTGGCGTAGTCACAGCAGTTATATTAGTGGCCAATGGCTTACGGGTTACAGCTGACGGCCAACTAGCCACAGCTGATGGCCATCTGATCACAGTTAATGGCCATTTACTACCCGAGCCAGCACCTTTCTATGTGAGGACGAGAGCCTGGAAACTGCTTTTTGGGGCTTTGTCCCCACAATTTGATTATCTTTTCCCACCAGTGTCCTGGTCCCTTTGCTCCATAAAAAGTACTAAAAGTATACTTTACAATCGCATTAGTTTAAAAACTAATCTAATCCAGGCTGGATTTGTTATTAGATATCCATTATTATTATAGTATTTATTCTTCTTCCAATTTTAAAAGAAACAACAACATTTTGCAGGACCCTGGAAGACCTTGTGTTGCTGGGTCTAGCGGGCAATCTGGCTGTGAAACTGCTATGGGTGTGCAACACAGAGGAGGCAAGGATCCCCTCCTGACCCCTGCGCCTGCCCCGGTGTGGGGACTAAGCCCCAAAAAACAGTTTCCAGGCTCTCGGCCTCACATAGAAAGGTGCTGGCTCGGGTAGTAAATGGCCATCAACTGTGATCAGATGGCCAGCAGCTGTGGCTAGTTGGCCGTCAGCTGTAACCCGTAGGCCATTGGCCACTAATATAAAGGCTGTGGCTACGCTAGCAAAAAGGAATGGGGGCTAGCAAGAAGATGGTGGCTGGCAAGCGCGGACTGCTGTTAGGCAGATTATGTAGATCCTGCTTCCTGTGTCCCCAGCCCAGCCACCAGCGAGAATATATTGGTTTGACTTCCCTACCTATGGCTCCGTGGGTGTTCTTTTTTGGCCTCACTGTGTCCTGCGTTCTTATGTGGGGAGCGGGACCAGAGACCCCGCCGGACGCCCCGCATGACACCCGGGGAAGGAGGGCAAGCCTGCATGAGTGGAGGCTCTCCCATCTTGTGCGAAAGGCACCTCCTTCAGTCCCTCGGCTCTTTCCTTGGGGGCTCAAGTCCACACGACAATGGGAAGTTAGGGGAAGCGGACCCCACACAATTCTCCTGCATTGTCCCTTCCTTTAGGACGCCTCCCTGAAACTCAGCGCCCCCTAAAGGTCTGTGGGTGTCAGTTCACACGTGTAATTGTCCCACGGACTCAACAGCCCATCGGCTCCCCGAGTATCAGGCTGGGAATTGCATCCTAGGCTTCCCCAGGCCACCACTCACCTACCTACCACCCCAGGGTCTGGCAAGCACACCTAGCTACCCTGGCAGAGAAAGAACAGCATGTGGTGCCATGTTGCGGTTGAAACCACCCCAGGCTTCTTGCAGTGCCTGGTTTCCTACCTGACCCTAAGCATTTCTGGAGCCCGTTGCTTCACCCCACACGCTGTCAGGAGCACCTCACTTTAAGCAAAGATGGTATTCCTGCCAGGTGATACGTGAAAGACATTTTGTACGAACTCCGTGTTTCCTGAGACTTCAGTCTAACCCTCCGACTGCGAGTTTCTCAGAGCACGGGGTCCTCAAAGCAACCAGAGCCGATGGTCCGTGAGTCACCTCAGAACGGCAGACGCCGATGCAAATGCCCTCGGCGGCATTCTGTGCATGAGCAGTGACCTGCAAACGTCCACTCGGGGGCCCACTACAGCCAAACGAGAAGACCACGCTTTTGTCATTTATTTGTTGTCACTCCTCTGAAACCTTCAGTGACAGCCATCAGAGAATGTCTGGCTTCTTGCTGCGAAACTTAGGGGAGAATTTCAGATGATTTGCATTCCTTAAGCAATGGGTTTTTTCCCCAGGTATTTTGCCATTTTAGGTAACATTGTAATAAATACCTTCATCATCAAAGTTTTGGGGATGAATGTGTTCAAGTCCTTCAATCATTTTGACAAACTGTTTACATGAGACTCAGTTCAGCTTACATGTCTGCTGGAGATGTGTCGAGGATGACAATCCCTCTGTGTTGTCGCCACGTATGGTAATTGCAAACATAAGTTTCAGTATTCAGAAACTGCTTTTTGGTTTTTTTTTTCACTTGGGGAATAAAGGATGAGCCACACCAGAAAGAAATGTCTGTTGGAATTCGACGAACTAAATCCCCTCCCTCTAGGATGGCCAGCTAAAATACAGGACACACAGTGAAATTCGAATTTCAGATAAACAATGGATCATTTTCCAGCCCAGTATGTCTGAACTATTGCATGAGACATACTTGCACGAAAATTGTATTTATTGTTTACCTGAAATTCAAATACAACTGCATTTCCTGTATTTCTATTTGCTCAATCGGTAACCTTTTGTCAGCATGTATATTTTATCGGCGTGTTCCTTTCACCCAGCAAACCTTGCCACGTCTATTGTCTGCGATCATTTAGTAAATGCGAAGCCCATAGGCAGCACTCTCTCTGTGCATCCGCTCATTTCATCCTTAGAAGGACCCCACAGGTTGGCACTCTTACTGGCAGGATTATTTTACTTACCACGGTAAGCACTTCACCATCTTAAAAGTTTCTGTGAGTCAGGAATTCGGAGAGGCTAGCGGAGGGGTCCTAGCTTAGGGTCTTTCATGAGGCTGTAGTCCTTGGAAGGGTGGCACGGGGCTGGAGACCCACCTCCAGGTGGTCCACTCACATACCTGGCACTTTGGTGCTGAGTGTTGGCAGGAGGCTGTGGGTATTACTATCATCCCTATTGTACAGGTGGCAAAACTGAGACTCAGGGAGATTAAGGCACCAACCAGGGCAGCAAGCAACAGAGCTGGGGCTGGAGCCCAGGCCACTGGATTCCAGACATGAGTCCTTAACTCCCTCTCAGCTTCACTGTGGGCGAAGATGTATGCCACACACATTATAAAGGACACAGTTGTCCTCAGGTACTTTAAATGCTACTGCATGTGACCTTAGGTATGACTCCAAGCACAGCAAACACCCAGAAAATGTCCCCTGCAGAATGCTGGTAGACCTGGACAAGAATCATTGGGAATTACCTTATTACTTTATGACATAGTGACAGATGTTCTGGAAGGTCATGGAATTTGTTCCATGTGAAACGTGTGAAACGGTTAGGCACTTCCCACCCATTCAGGATTATGCTCTTAATTTGCTTTTTCATAGATAATTCGAAGAGAATATCCAACCCATGCTCTGTTAGAACGATCATAAACTCTAAATGTATGGAGTCCACATGACCAAGCGTTGACCACACGATTCTGCAGGTGCAAAAATGTGATGTCAGAGGATGATTTAGTTGAGGCATCAGCAAAAACAGCACAAATTTTGCTGTTCCAGGCCTTTCTTGGTAATTCACCCTGAGCCTCTGGGAGGTTTCCAGGCTGAATGCCTGCCTCCCTAATCCTTTCAACAATCGGACCCCTTTCCATCTTCTTCCACATTCCTGGAAACTCCGAAGTGAGAAATGGCTTGGCCTCCCTGGCGAGGCTGGGAAAAATGTGCTAACTGGAACAGGTGGTGCCACCTGGGGTTGGCTCCAGTTCCAGGCCCACAGCTGCTGCCCAGCTGCAGAGACCCAAATCCCAAAGATTTTGGAGGATTTTCCCACCATTTGGGCTCAGGAACTCCCATGCCCAGAAGCTTCCTCATGAGCCAGGATCTCATTTCAAATGTTACCAGTGCCTTTATCCACTCACAGCCCCTTCTTTCCCTGAGAACAGTCTAATCCTCTCCCACCTCCTGCAGCAATTACGCCCATCTGTCTTCCAGCACTGGCTGTCCATCAGGAAAGGGAACCTCTCCAATAATATTCTATCGCCCTTTGTGGCCCGAGTTCTAAGCTGGGGTCATATTTAAACTGCCTGAGCCAGTTAGAAGTACCGCTATTATTAACTAACTTTGGAGAAGATTCGATAGCAATTCTGATGTATATTGGTGTGTCCTTATCTCTAACCTATGCCTATAATTAAGGCTCCTTGATCCCAAGGTAAATCAATTAATAACTAGGAAAATGTTTCCCCTGTTTTTTTATCTAAGAAACTAAGTGTGCAAATACTTAAGATATTGAAGTTTCAGCTTTGAAACTCCACATACTCTGACTGGGATACGGTTGTAAATGATGGTTTCCTGGGCAATGGTGTTTTACACACACACACACACACACACTCACTCACTGGCCTCAGACTTATACTTGGGTTGCAATTTGGGTGGCAGTCTCCTCTAATATATTTTTTAAAAGAATGCATATTTTCCCTTTGAATTCTCTTTCCCCTACTTACAACATTAGACTGTTTGGGCCACAGAGCATGGAGAGAAATGAAGATGTCACCAGGTCTTCTGTGGTGAGCAATGCTGGGGAGACATGTACTTGGCAAGGAGTCTCTGAATAAGCCTGTCAAGATACATTTCAGATGGAAATTGATTAAAACCATGGTTTCTCTCTGAAGAAGCAAATAAGTCACTTAATCCGAGACAGGAATGATGTCTTAATCAAGGCCCTCGGGTGACTAGGCACGCTTGTGGGTTTTGCTGCCCACCACCCATTTTCCCTTCTTCTGGAAAGAGCATCCAAACTTTCTCTGGTCTAAGAACTGAGTGAGTATCAGACCCCAGGCCCATGCTTGCACTGTATCCTCCTGGCCCAGTGATTGGTTTGGGGATGGACGTGTGACCCAGGTGGGCCCAATCACAATGGATCCAGGACTTGTACAGGAACAACTGAGGACAAAGCTCCTTCCCCTGGGACTTGAAGCAATAAAAGCTGGTGTGACTGGATTCTCTTTGGTCAGTTAGAAGAGGGTGTTCACATAGAATGCTTACCCATAACATGAGCTTCGGGCACTGGAGGCATTTTGCTGAGAGGAAAATGTCTTAGTGCATGACATCCAAATGTAAGTAAGCCAGTCCTCACAACAGGTTAAACCAGAGACAAAACGTCACCGTGAAACAAGCTGCATGCTGTACAGTCCCCTTCTAGGAGTGTAGCTTCCTCATTCTTCTGGCTGTCTCTCAAGAATGGCTTCTTCAATGCTCTACGTACGAGGCAGAAAAGGGAGTCCCTTCCTGAGCTGCTTATCACCTTCAGCTCCCTCACCTCAATATCTGACCAGCTCACTCATGCCATCCACTTCTAAACTCCTGGCGGACATCTTGCTCAGGTACCCAGCGCTGGTACAATCAGGTCTGGCCAGAGCAGAGATCCACCCTGCAAGTAGGGGCTTAAGCTTTTAAAGAATGGGTTTGCAGACCCCCCAAAATGGCTGGCATACATGAATATGGACCTTGGCTTTTGCGTTCTCAATGAGGAAAAGATTCTCATCTTGGTGAAAAGATACAAAGGCCATTTTTATGAGATGGGGGCCTGACGCTTCTGAAAACAGCCCCCGTCCTTGACAACCAAACAAATCAGTCCACTCTGAAAGAAGTCCCTGTGAGGGAATTCACTCAACAGTAAAGAAGAAGAAACACAATCTGGTTCGATTGGCTCCCACTGTCCCTCCCAATGTTATCAAAATTCCAAAAAGGAGTCAACCACCTTCAGGAACACGGTGGCACAGGGGGAGATTCTCAACAACCTTCAATGGCTCTCACTTCCTTCTATACCAGTCCTCCCTCCACTGGCTGTTTTCCGTAATGTTCCAACTCATAAAACTTCCTTACCTCACCCCAACAGTATTCTTCATTCTAGTCCACCGCTCCCTATCTCCTAAATAGCTTGTGTCCATTTTTACCTCATTAGCTGGGACACAGTGGGATAACGACTTCACCTTTGGAGCCCCAATAAGGTGAGGGATAAGAATAACACATGCCTCAAATCTGACACTATCTACCAAAAATACAAAAGTACCTTTTAACACAGTAATATCATTTCTAGGAATCTATCCCACAGATAGACCCACCAATGTATGAAATGATGATTGAGGGATTATTCATCGTAGTATTATTTGTCGTAACAAAATATTGAAAGCAATCCAATTGTCCACCAATGGGTATCTATTGGATAAACCATGGTATACTCATCTCCTAAATATATTAATCCAAAAGAGCAAGGCACAAAAATGTATGGGTTTATGGTATAATAAAAAATAAATATTTGATCTTTGTCCCCAGTTCCAAGCACAGAGCTCCTAAAACCTTTGGGATTTATTGTCTTTTGTGTGCTAATGAGATGACTCATGATGGGGGCCTACATATCTTCAGGATGGGGGCTGATGCCAGAAAGACGAAGCCATGATTAAAGGGTTGGGACTTTCAGCCCACCATGACCTCCAAGGAAGGGACTGGGGCTGGAAATTGAGTTCAATCACCAGTAGCCAGTGATTTAATCAATTATGTCTACATAATGAAACCTCGATCAAAAAAACAAAACAACGCAAAACACCCAAAACCCTGATGGGGTTTGGGAGTTTCTAGATTGGTGAGTACAATGATGTGCTGAGAAGGTGGTGGGCTTGGAGAGGGCACGGAAGCTCTGTGCTACCGTGACCCCCCAGCCCCACCGTGCCCAGTAACCTGTCCTCTGCGTCTCTTCCATTGGCTGTGCGTGAGTTGTATCCTTTACAACAAAGCTGTAATCGTACCGTGTTTCCCTGAAAATAAGACCTAGCCAGACAATCAGTTCTAATGCATCTTTTGGAGCAGACATTAATATAAGATCCGGTCTCATTTTACTATAAGACCGGGTCTTATATGAGACCTGGTTTTATATTTATGTTTGCTCCAAAAGACGCATTAGAGCTGATTGTCTGGTTAGGTCTTATTTTCAGGGAAACACAGTAAGTACAAAGCTTTCCTGATTTTGTGAGTTATTCTTGCAAATTATCAAATCTTATGGGGGGCAAGGGTTGTAGGAACCCCAAAATTTGTAGGTCAGGCAGATGTATAGGCCACCTGGGGACCCCATTTGCGCTGGTGTCTGAAGTGGGGGCAGTCCTGTGAGATTGAGCCCTTAAGTCGTGGGATCTGAGGCTCACTCCAGACAGAGAGTGTCAAAATTGAATTGAATTGTTGGACGTCCAGCTGGTGTAACAGAATTGGAGAACTGGTATAGAAAAATGATATATTAGTTATCACGAGAAAACTACACATTTGGTGTAAAAAGTGGTATCAGAAAAAAGTCACACAGTGTTGTATGCTAACTTTTGCCTAAGCAAATAGAGAGAAGCAAGACTGTGTTTGCATTTGCCTGTATTTTCACAATGAAACAGTGAAAGGGTAGACCAGAAAGCGATACAAATGATTACCTAGAGCAGGGACGGGGACAAGACTTCCCTATATATAATGTTTTTTGTAGTTTTAATCTGTAAATCATGTAAGAGTATCACTTCCACCCTCCTCCTGGGGCTGGTATACATCCAACACCAAGATAACCAAAGGGGACATTCATTTGCTATGAGGTTCACTACAGACGAACAGGCAGAAACCCCTTGACCTTTGTGAGATGAGCAAAACAAGCCCCCAGGAAGGGTCTGATATTCCTACAGAGGGTGACTGTCCCCCTGCACACGGTGGTGGCCGATGAGCCAATACGGGGAGCCAGACTTGGGTCTGGTGGTTCTTATCAATTGTGTAGATAAATAGGAAATTGACATCAAGTAGCCTCGTGATGGAAGTCCATTCAAGTAAAGATGGAAGAGGAGAAAGGGAAGAGAAAGAGGAGGGGAGGCGAGGAAAAGGAAGGAAGAGAGCGGAGGCAGCCAGCTCACGTTCATTGGCACCACCCGCCCGAGACTCTTTCTGACATGAATTTTTAATACCTCCGCCTCCGCCATTTATCCCCCCACCTCTCTTCCTTTGCTTCAGGACTACGTTGATCTGGAACGCTGCAGGGATGGACGAGACACTCCTGGCAGAAGGGCAGTGGCCTTCATTCATCCTGGTCCCTGACAGTTACTAGTTCTGATAATTTCCCTGCATTAAAAAGCCACACAGATCTCAACAACTCTGAGTATTCCTGCCAGCACAGAAAAAAGAAATTGCATATTCAATGAGTGAGAGACCCCAGTGGATTTATAATGGTCTGAATAACAGGTAACTTGATTTGCTTAAGCTTTGAGATACTTAAGAATTCATATAAAAGAATTTTTGAGAATACATGTCTTCCGGGGGGGAAAAAGCGATTATCCTGACAATTTCTATAAATCAAATTCTATTACTGTGAGGAACATTCTAAGTTCAAAGATATGTTTCCATGTGAAACTTTTAGTAAAAATAGGAGCTGGTGACTTGAGTTCAGGGCAAACTTTGAAGAGTTGAAGACTATATCTGATGCCTTGTGTGAGTTCAGGATTAAAACATGTTTTCTACATAGGTCATTTCTTTCAACTTGACCTCTGGATAGAGCTATGAGGTAGGCAGGGCCAGAATTATCACATCCATTTTACAAATGAGGAAACTGAGGCCCAGTTTAAGGCTGGTCCCCCTCAGGGATTTGGTGACAAAGCCACGTCTCCAGACTCAACAGCCCCTTCTGTTGAGTATCACAGGTATGCAACCTGGGCAGGTGATGGAGCCTCACACTCAGAAGGGCCAGTGCTTGTTTTAATGCTCTGTGGCCGCCATCTTGAAATTCTCAATACTTCTGAACCAGGAGCCCCACGTTTGCTTCTTGCACTGGGCCCTGCAAATCCTGTAGCTGGTCCTGCTCACAACTCCATGGACACCCCTCTATTCCTCCACCCAGGTTCCAGAAACGCCCGTCACGTCTGGGACTCAACTGCTCCCAGCTCCTGGAACCCCTCAGCTCTCCTCACCCTTCCCTCTGGGTTTGCGGGATTCCAGACCCTGAGCGCCACCCGAGAACACTGGCAGCTCCTCCTGGGATGCTTCACATCCTGCAGCATAAATGAGTACCCAACTCTTATCAGTTCATCAAAGTCAGAACTCTCTAAAATGAGTTTCATTAAAACAAGAGGCTCTTGGGTTTTCTCAGATTCGATGCAATGAAACCCACTCAGAATACTGGCTTGCTCTTTGCTTGTTAGCTGGGTCTCTTTGTTCAATACTGGCTTGCTCTTTGCTTGTTAGCTGGGTCTCTTTGTTCAATTCCGTGTCTCTGATGACCCCAGTTCTTGACTCAAAAGAAAGGAGAAAGAGGGAAAGAGGGAGGGGAAGAAAATGAAGCAAGCCCACCGCCTTCCTGATACTCCCAACTCCCAGAGATGTCTTATAAGTCTTAAAGGCTTAAGAACACTGCAATTGGTAGAGAAGATCAAACCAAATAGGGTCACTTATGGCTACTAATTCACAAGAACTGTGAGCAGCAAAGCAAGATAAAATGCCCATCTAAAAGCTGATGGGTTCGACCGCTGGTTGCTGGCTGGGACTGTTCCCTCCCTGGATCCGCGCTCTGGCCCTTCCATGGCCTGTGGGGCCAGAACAGAAAACCCTGCATCGTACAGAGGTGACCAGGATGGTGCCAGAGGAAGGAGCCAAGTCTCTCCCCAAATTTCCCTCTTCCTGACCGCCTTGAATACTTTATCTTCCTCAGATGGTCCCCAAATCCCTCTCCTTCCTTAATATTCAAGCAACCCCTTGCTCATCTGGCTCCAAAATTGACTTTAGATAGATTCTACTTCCCGAACTATAACTCTCTTCGTCCCCTCAGAGGTCCGTGAAAAGTCGATGTGTAATCAGGTATATAACACCAGCAAAAAAAAAAAAACACCCACAAATCACAGCAAACTTTGACATCTTTTATTATGCATTTGACAGTTAGTATTTTCTGAGTGTTAGCATCTGGATTTCTCGCCGAGATATCATCTTGCCATTGAGCCCAACAGTGCACATGCGTTTTCAAAATGTAATTCAAGCTCTGAGGAAGACGAGCTTGGATTTGGGACCCAATTTAAAAACTTTCTACATACAGTGGCTTTATTTTTAACAGAGCCACATGAAGGAGTTGGAGGAGAGAACAGTTTCGCAATAAATAATCGCGTCTCTAAACTATACACAATCCTGCCAGCAAATCCCTTCCGTTTCCTTGGGGTAGATATTCACTTTTACACCTGGAATAACTTATGAAATACAGAGAATTTAGCATTTGGTCAAGGCCAATGCTCCATCATTCACCATCTTAAATTTCCCCACATCGCGATCTTGCTCACACTCAAATGCCCGTTCTCCTCCCTCTGCCATGGGGGGAGGGGATGGAATGGAAGCGAGTGGCCTCTGCCCCTTGATGACCTCGCACGCTGCTGCACTACCTTTTGACACTCACAGTCATTTCAGCATGGCTGCAAGAGCGCAGCTGAAAGTGCCAGTGGACCGTCAGGCGTCACCACTCCCAGTTGGTGCCAATTATACAGATAAATAGGAATTTACATAATTTACAAAGACTGTGTGTGGCTTATTTTGAAACCATTCCTCCAAAGATACACATTTATTCATGAAAGCAAATACAAGATTCCCTCCCCTTCATAGCCTTGAACTGGGGCTGCCTTTCCAGTGGCTTCCTGCAAACAAGGCCTGGGAACAAGGCCTTTGGTGCACGGGCCTGGCCGTCTGCAAAGGGCCCGGAAAGTCAGTCAACTGGACAAGAACACACAGGCTGCTGCCTGTCCCCGAGTTCAAAACCCACAGCTATGAATTTTCTCATTTTCTTGTCACAATGTCAAGGTTTCTCTTTTTTTAATCCCTCCTTTTTGTTTTTTAGATATATTCTTCTGGTGGGTACAAGCACAGATGAAAATTTCTGTCTATATCCTCAAGCTCATCCACTCCTGTCCATCTAGTATCCACTTCCATCGCCACTGCTGCTCAGCGGCCCACACTGGCCCACGTCGCCGCACCTATGATCTGTGAGGATCCAACCGTCAGCATGCTCCCGCTGCTCGCAGCAGCTGTTACAAGACAACACGGGTTTACATTTGCAAGGAGTTCACAAATGTCTAGTCGAAAAGTCAAGTTGAAAGCCAGCAACTGGCTTTGCAATGTGCCGTACCTCTCCCGAACCAATTTCCTGCGTGAAACCCGAGCCTCGAGCAGCAGGCCCCAGGGCACATCTGCGATCATTTTCCCGTTAGGGGAACCGTACCTTTTGGATTGGGGCATTCTTGATGTAGGGGTGAATTGTTAGGTGAGGACCCTTTGGGTGGGTTTTCTCCTCCAGGCAAAACTCATTCTTTGTCTTCAAAGAGGTGGGAATGTGAACCGAGTCAGAGCAGTACTGAGGCCTCCTGACACTGGACGCTGCTGGCCTCCTCTCCCAAGGGGCTCCTGAGAGGCGGGGGCAGTAGGCAGGCAGAGCTCAGGGAGGGGAGAACCACTGCCGGGCCGGCATTGGATGGTGGAGGCCTAAAGCCTTCTTGCCCTCTCTGCCCTTGACTTCCACCTATCTTGGAGAAAGGGGGCGAAAGAAACAAAGAGGTGTTTTACAAAAAGAGAGCTTTGCACTAGTTGAAAAAGGCGATTTCTCCCCTCCTCCCACTCCCTGCCTGTCTAGCCCGGTCCTCGTTTTGAATCCAACCTCCTCACCAGTGCTTCTTGGCAATTTCAGAGCCTGCCATCCACCTGGGAAGGTGTGACTATAATAATACCAGCAGCTGCGGCCACCAGGAGCTCTCTCGCAGCCTTGTCCCACCTTGGATTATCACAAGCTCAGGACAGCAGCAGCATACCCTCTGAGAATGTGAATGCAGAATTACTAACTCAAGTCTTGCAAGAAAGTAAGTAGGGACCGTGACTTATAAGGAAAAAGCTTTTCCTTCCCAAGCAAAGCTCCTGTAAGGAGCTTTCTGGGAGCCAGTGGGACACGTGTGCCACCATTCTCATGCTCTCAACACTCCACAGGACAATAACAAAAATAGCAAAGTCAAGGTCATGCTTTCTCTGTGCAGTCTTCTCTTGGTGTCCTCGAACACACCCAGCAGATTCCTACCCCAGGACCTTTGCACCCCTGCCTGAAATTTCCTTTTCTCCATCATCCTTCCGGCTCACCCCTCTCCCTTTATGCCAATGTCACCTGGCCAGAGAGACTGTCCCTGTCCATCGAATGCAAAATTGCAGCCACCCCCAATACTTCCTCTCCCTGTTCTGCGTTCCTGTTCTCCTACACACATCTCACTCTGTATTTTATGCATTTGTTTTTTGTCTGCTTCCCCCACTACTTAAGGTCTATGAAGGCAGACTCTGCTTTGTCCCCTGATGAGTCCCCAACATCTAGCACACTGCTTGTGTCGCAGGTGCTCAACAAATCTTTGCTGAATGAATGAATAAATGATGCAATGGATGGATGGTTTTAATCACATCCCTCCCTTGCTGAGAGGGGTCTGAGTCTGGGGTGAGGAAGAGAGAAAGAAGAAAAAGAATAAAGAGGCAAATCGGGGACCAGCTAGGGCCTGACTCATGCTCCCCAGGGACCTCTCATGCCGCCTCGGGCCTCTCTCCCTCCGAATTTTTATTATGGATGCTGACAGATCCCTCTCTGGGCAACTAGAAATGACCTGCCACTGATCAGGAAAGCCTCCTGTATACTCAGACTGGTTTAATCCTCCCTTGATCAGTCCCTGTAGGAACCCAAGACACGTCCAGGCGACTCTTGTGACCATAAATTACCATCCCATTGCAAGGGTGGAGGCAGGGCCTTAATAATGAGTCCTGATTGACAGAATGACAAATAAACCCAGTTTGGCTGCAGGAAAGCCTAAGGCTCTCAGACAAAAAAGACAAGCGGGTTAAAAAAATAATAAAACGAATCTGGGGGGACTTAGGGGGCCTGCTACCGAGATGCTGTAATTCACCTCTGTCCAGAGGCAGTGGCTCAAAAGAAGAAATGTCTGTTTTTCTGTAAAGACCATGTTACTACGGGAGCAGAGGCGAAACGCAGGGCCCCGGCAGTGTGGGCTCCGAGCAGAGCAGTTGGCTGGCTTGGTCCATGCCCGGTGAAACCCAAGGCTGGACATCCCTGCGCTAAAGCCACATGACGCAAGTAGTCAGCTCCGAAGGCAGCCTGTTACGTGGCACCCCACGGACCACCTCTCAGGCCAGATGCCACCCCCACACGTCCTCCATGCCCTACAAAGAGCAACGCCAACGAAAGCAGCTTCACCTCCTCGGATGCTGGCCTCCTTCGGCACCGCTGGCAGTCACTTCTTCTCGGTCCAGTTTTTCTGCTGTCCCTGAATGCCTGTGGTGAGAGGGCTGGTTTTAATGAATAAATCGGCCTGCATTTCCTTGGGGCTGGTTTCTCAGTGTCAGGTGATGACTTCCTCTTGCCCAGCCCATGAGCGCATTCGCCAAGGACCACGTCTCGGGCACCATTTCTGAAGGCTGAGCACACAGTCAGGGGGTGCCTAATTGAGCCTCAGTTACTCATCGGATGTGAAAGAGACAAGGAAAAAAATGTGGTTGTCACTGGGGTTGCCAGCCAGCAGATCCTGGGTCCCTGGCCATCGTGGCACCTGTTCTGTCCGAGTTTCTTGTGCGTGCACAGGGTGGCACCTGAAGATGCCATCCTAGCACCCTGGCCCCAGGAGGAGTTTCCAGGGTGGCCATGCCGCCTGCTGGGTTGGTGAGTCTCAGCCCAAAGCAAAGCAAAGGGGGAGCAAGCAGCACTAACAGGAAAGCCGTTAAATGAACACTAAGTTAAACAGCCACCCCCGGTCACGGCGGGGCCCGCTGACTCATTTGCATTCACACTGAGGCAGTCAAAAGCTCCTCTCCAGCAGCTATGATAGACTGCAGGGTCTCAAACTCGGGGGCCACAAAGTAAGACGATGAGGAATGCAGGAAAATGGATGTTGCACGTCCCCCCCAAACATGAGTGGACCCCACTCCGTTCCAGCCTATCCTGGCAGGAGAGCATATGGGGTCGATGATCCCAGGGGATTCCATTGGTTGATTTTAAAGAAGTTAAAAATACATATTTGGGGTCGGGGGCAAGCCGCAGGTAATTCTTCAATTTTGCGTGTGTTGGCAATTTATTCAGGTTTTGGCAAAGTGCTGTGTGGTCCAGAACGAATAGGCCGTGGCCACAGTGTGGCTCAGTGCGGAGAGGCAGCCAGGAGATGGGGACGGCCTCCCGGAGCCGAGCGCCCACAGCCCCTGTGTGCTCCGTCCCTCAGGTCCCGGGCTGCAGGCCCCCTGTGGTCAGGGCACGGCTGAGCCCTCCTGCACCACCTGGCACTTAGACCGACGCCCCCGCCCCTACACCCGGCCTTGCCTGCCTCAGGACAACTGGTACCCGAACGGGTACGCGAGGAGGGAGGCGTACCTTCCAACAGCCAGAGTCCGAGTGCAGAAGCGCGTGCAGGCCCTGTCGTTGCCCTGCACACAAGTGCAGCGTGGTGTCCACTTTGAGGGCTGGCAGCTCCGTGGAAACAGCCCTGCGGACCTTCTGCTACGGGAGCTTCCCCTGTAGTTGGACAATCCATAGGGCACAGTCTGCCTGCAAAGGACAGAGCAGTGTCAGGGCCACGTCTGGAGAAGCGTGCCCAGACACCCTGACTCATGGGCATGGCGCTGGCGAGCGGGTAGCCGAGTGCTCACACGGCAACGAGCTGTGCGGTGCAGCGACGCCCCACGGCCTGGTGTCCACACCCTCCGCCTGCACTTTGGGTGTGAGGAAGCCTCTGGAGGGAGTCCTTCATCCTTCCTTTCTACCCCAACCCTCAGAAAGGGTGCTGGGACTGAAGGGTTGGACAGCTGGGGAGGACCTGGGGGAGATGGCGGACAAAGTCTCCACGTCCTTGCAGCAGCCAGGCTCTCCAGCAGGAGCCAGCAGACGCCTGGGTGTGCACGTGGCGACGTTCAGTCTTTTCAAGACCAAACCACGGTTCTCGCAGAGCAGTGTGGTTTTTCTTCCTGTACCTAAACCCCTACACAGACATTCCCATTGACCTGCACACTGGTCCCAGTCTTTGTCCTTGAGCCAATGCCCGGGCCTGGCCATCGATACCAAAAGGACGCCTTCCTAACCCACAGCCCGAGGCGGGCCGGGCCCCCACCCCGCCTGTCAGAACCTCAGTGCCCACATCACCCTTGCAGTCTGCGCTGATAGGCCTACAACGATATAATTACAGTCAGAGCGGCATCCTGGCCTGAAATGTTGCTTCCTTGAAGAGAGAAACCCTCTGTGCCCTGTGAGGTGCGGCCAAGGACAGAACCGGCCTTGGGGAAACTCTTATGAAGAAAAAAGTCTGAAACTGTTTACCAATTTTGTTTACAGTTGGAGCTGGGACGGTGACGGTGTCATTCAGAGCAATAAACATTTAAATTTTTTTCTTATGCTTGTATATATCCAAACCATCGCTCTCCAGAGAAAGGAAGAAAGGATTGCCAGGCAGTTCAGTGGGAAAAAGTTAAAAGCATACGTTTACTACATTAGTACCAATGAACAGGGCTTGGGGGACAAATTGCTAATAACCAGAGGAAACTTATGTGATTGAAAGTCACTTCTCCAATAAGTCTCGGTGTTCCTGCCAGTCCCCAGAATTACTGTGAGCCTACGCAGCACCACAAACATCCACCCAAAAGGGGTCCTGACATCTCTCTGCGTTGTCCAAGTCATCAAATTGAATTTACTCTAATTTGAAACACGCCGTGGAGCCCTGCTGGATGAGGGCAAAGTGGGGGAGCTCCATTGTGACCTGATGCCTGAACGGAACTTCCTCCCTCCTGGATTGGAGGAGAGAGCTAAGGAATGTCACCATATTATTATATAGAACCACATTGGGGTGCTCCCCAGATGGAGGCAGGCCCAAACGGAGCGGTCCGTGTTCACTGAAGGGAGAAGGCAAACAGGATCCAGTCCTGTTCTGAGCTAAACCTTTCCTAAAAACCCCATTTTTCCTCAGGAATGGGAAATGGGGGGGGCGGGGTCGCCAAACAATACAGACATTGTTGCGAGGCAGGATTTGGTTAAAGGTCTATTTTTCCAGCAATAGGGCCACATTAAATCTCTAAGGGCCAACATTAAATCCAGTCCCCCATTTCTTGGTGAAAATTACACTGGAAGACTAACAACTCGCCCATTTTTCCATCAACAGCAAGACCTGCCCTTCTGAAACTGCTGTCAGTGGTGATCATTCATGGGCGCAGAGCTACTCAGCTTCAGCGAAAACACGAGAAAGTGTTTTAAGTAAGGAAAGGAGGCAATGTGGTATTTGTCAATAGAGAAATGCGACTCTCTTTCCCAGCAGCCAAGTGCAAAGGGCTAGTATGCAAACGAGCTTTTGCCATTTTCAAGAATGTTCGCAGAGAGGTAGGGCCCCTTCCCCTCCCCACTATGCTAAGGCATGGAGCCCCCTGCTCCAAGCCTGGGGTGGTTGACGCATGGGCTCTGCTGGCTGACCTGGGCGGGTGGGCGATGATGGAAGTGGATGCACTGCAGGGACCGGCCCCTAACAAGTGTTCCAGCTCCAGTGGAGCCCACCTCCCATAGGTCAAAATGTATAAGTTTCAAATGAATCAGAGAAGCTCTTAAATAAGAGTTCTGCCCTTTACCTGAACACCTATGGCTTTAAAACACCTGGAAGTTCAGGCTTACATTTAGAATTTTGAGGCTCCTTGGAGGTCCATATTGAAACATGGCAGCCCAAGGAGATTCAGCACCTTTCCCTCTGTCCTGCTCCATCCCACACCAAGGGAAAGACGGGCCTTACCCACCCCTGTATGGGTGCACCCCCAAGCTCCAGCTACCCCTCCTCCTGCAAGCAACCACCCTTTGGCCACCCTGTAGAGCCTTGTCCTGTCCCTGGGTATCAGACCTGGGAAGGTATATGAACAGCCCTTGAAGTGGACTCGGGAACATTTGGGTAGGAGATTCCAGGATCCTGAATATCAGAACACGGTCCAGAAGAAGGGCTACTATGTGGCTTTCAGTCCCACAAACTCCTTGCAGTGGGGTGGGAGATATGGTGAGAGGAGGAACAGAGGCAGACCTCTAGCCCACAGTGCCCAGGACAGGGGTCTTTCTTGACCAGCTCTAAGACTGGATTCCCAGCTCCTCAAAAGTAGGAAGGTCTTTTGTATCTGCTATGGACCTAGCACAAGGTTGGACAAAAAAGACTATTGCTTGAGCGACTTGTAGTGAATTGTGAGATAATCTAGTCTAGCCATTCTGGATTCTTTCCAACCTAAAAAGTTCAATAACCATGAAATTCCATTACATAAAACTAACATTTGCCAAGTACCCACTCTCGTATATTTAGGGAGGATTGTGTGTGTGTGTATATATATATATACATATATATATATATATATGTATATATATATACACATATGTGTGTGTGTGTATATATATATATATATAGAGAGAGAGAGAGAGAGAGAGAGACAGAGAGAGAGAGAGAGAGAGAGATTACCTAGTATTATTCTAAGTGTTATTGAGATACAGAAAGACATATGAATGTCTGTGCTTTCAGGACTTCACATGCTACCGGGGTATGAAAACAGGTAAAGGAAACATTACAAAACAATGTGTACAGATATGTGCAAGGTACACAAGAGCACAGAGAAGGGTTATCTGGTAATTCCATCATTATGTTGTAAAGCACTTGCATGAAGATCACTCCACCCTCTCAACAGTTTCCTGATCTACAAAAGGGTTGTTAGACAGATTGGATAAGACACGGCACTGCCTGAAAAACACTTACCAAGAGTTAGCAGTAAATTAATGTTCACGACTGTTGTTTGCTTATTTGGTCTGGGAATTCAAGTGAGTTGTGTCAGGCAGAAAAGTCCCACCTACCACATCGACATTTGAGATGTGTGACTAAGCAATAAGGAGGAGTAATAAGGAATGAGAGTACTAGGTTAAAACTTTGGGTGTACAGGGTGTACGCCATTCTTTGCCACACTTTCTTGTGGCAGGTCTGTCATTCAACACTGTCCATGCAATAAGCACTTGTATTTCAATTGCCTTGGTGCCCTTTGTCATTTACTGTTTCTTGAATGGTGAATTGGAAAGACCTAATGGTGGAACCATGAAAATGAAGTTAAATCGGCCAAGAACCTTTGACTAGCACACTCTCTGACCAATTGTTTTAGCCTATACGGTTTGGAGCATGCAATTCTTCGTCAAGGAAGGCATCTCTTCTATCTATTAATGTTTCAGTTATAACACAGAGCTCCATACAAAAGAGAAGCAGACGAGAAGAGCAATCTAAGAGTGCGTCATCGGCTCTTAGACTCAAGACCCCTCCAGCACACCTACATATGTCTAGTGTCATGTGTCTTTGAGTAATAAATTGCCCCTCAACACATGAACTCAGAACATTCCTTATTTGATTGGTGATGGTGATGTCAGAATCTTAGTTATCACAGTGTTCCATATTTGCCACTTTCCCCAAATGTCACCTATAAGTGTTATTAAATATTAAACCTCCAAATATCTCGTATTAATTCTCCATCTGCAGCATCATACTGAAAGTAGTTTATTTCTCTCTACAAGAAGCTTTTAAAGGAGAGATACAGATATTCCCAAAGGCAGTGAAGGAGCTTCAGTGGCCAAAATTCTAAAGTCTCAGGAAAGTTTATCAAACTATCATTCCCTCTGGTGGGCGGCGCCCCCTGCAACTAACAACGGCGACCAGACTTGGAGCTGAGCTGCGCCCTCCACAACTAAGACTGAAAGGACAACTTGACTTGGATGGAGCTGATGAGTCCTGGGAAAAACACACCACTGTTCCCCAATAAAGAGTCCTGGAAATACACACTATTCCCCACTAAAGTCCTGTTCCCCTACCCCAATAAAATCTGTTAAAAAAAACTGTCATTCCCTCAAAAACCCACCCCATTAAATGCCATTCAATAAATATGTGCTGAGTGTTTCTGACGAGCAGGCACTGGACTAGACTCTGGGTGACCATCCCTGAACAACACAGACAAGTGACCCTTTTCACCCAAAGTTTTAACCTAATGCAGAGATCAGCAAATTGGCATTTGTGGGCTTCATTCAATCGACAGGGTTTTTTATTGTTGGGTTTTTTTGTTTGTTTGTTTTTTTAATCTGAAAATTTCACATAAACATGCCAATTTCCAGCTTCTTTTGAATAATTGGTAGTTATACTAATACCACACTCCATCATGGAGACAATTGTCCAGAGCTGAGTGATAAAGTCATGAGTCATTACCACTCCATTTGCCCCAGCCCCCACCACTCCCAGTTACTTTCCACTTGTCCTTCTCTGCTCACTTTTGTTACCTTCATGGGCCTTTTGAGTTTACAGTCCCTGGTCTAGTGGCTTGTCACATAAAGCAAAGCCAGACAGGTCATAGGACACTGTGACAAAATTAGTCCTTGATGCTGTTTTTATAAGTATAGTTGTTTTCAATTTTAAAAACCCCAGCTCTGACTGACTGTCTCCCCAACAAATAGAACATTTTCACTTCACAATCCCCAATGTCAAGTAGATGGTCGATCTCCGTCAGGTCACACTTTTCCTGCTGAGATGAGAAAGCAAGGACGATACTGCCTTCAGGCCCAGGGGAAAAACTGTACAGAAGGCGTGACGCTGCTGACCAGTTCTGTGGCCGAGAAGAAACAACTGTTTCTCACAGGCAGACAGGCAGGAGGCAGCCCCCAGCTGCCAGGCCCCAGTGGTCATGAGATACTGCCTCCTACCATTCCCCGGGGAAACAGCTTCTAGACTCCAACACGCTTTCTAACTACGGCTCGATTTCAGGTTTTATTCAATTCCTTCCTTAGAAGGCACCACTCACCTGCTCCTGGAGCTTAGAAATATCTTCTTGGGCAAGGGAGAAAGTGTGTATCGCCTTCATTTATTATCTTTGTAACCTTAACCAGAAAGAACTTCGAGCTAAGAATTTTGTTCTGAAGACGGGGTACAGTAACTACAAAAAGTGGCTGAATACACAAAGGCCAAGAATAGCGTCCATTCACTTCAGCAAACATCTGGGGGACCCCCACTATGCACAAAAGCATGGAGGCACTGGGCAGGCAACACAAGCTCAGACAGGAGTGCCTCTCCCAGAGGACTTAAAAGCCTGGAAATCTCTAGAGCCTGGGGCCAATGTAGGTTGTTTTCATCTCCTAGAATCCAATCTCTTACCTTCCCCTTGGGGAACTGTCCCTCCATCCTTGTGTGAGGTCTTGGTGAGACTGCCAATTAATGCCTAACTTCCGCCTGCCTAAGGACTCATCAAGCGACTCAAGCTGGACAACTGACCCTCTCTCTCCCAAGACAACTGAGTGGAGCAACTCAAGATCAGAAAGTACTCTGGGCCTCTCATTGCCAGCTGTCCCCATCCTGCCTTGTCTGTGCTACTGCGCCCTGGGACCCCCGGTCCTGTCCCTGGTACCTCTCCTTTCTGAGCCTGGTGCTTTTCCTCCTACATGTGTGTGGGCTACCCTGTGTCTTTCCAATAACTCCTTTCATGCTGTTAGCTGGACTGGGTTTCTGTTGCTTCCGACCAGGGACCTCTAGCTGACCCAGAAGTCATTTTCTTGAGATTGATGCAACCATGATCTCTTGGGTTTAACAGAAAAACCTGGAGACTCTCCAGCTGCCAGGGACAAGTAGAGGTTTTCTTTGTTGCAACAAAGCACAAAAGAATGCGTTCAGAATCAGGACAAAACCCAGCACATTCAGCTGGCTGGAGTCCTTTCTTCCCAGGTGTGCCCACTGTGAAATGTTTGCTTTGGACCACACTGTCCTGTAAGCAGGTGGAAGCAAGCACACTCATCTAAGACGTGCGGAGCCTGGCCCCCTGACACTTGCTTGACCACCTCGGAAGTCTTCTCCTCCAGGGAACGTATTCCATGGCCATTCATCAGACGCTTGTGAAAGTCTGCTGTAGACCAGGCCTCATGCCAGACAACCAGAGGGTGTCCCTCTAACGTCCAGGAAAGAAAACAGGCCAGGAAACCCAGCTCCTCAGCGACCTCATTATACAAGCAAAAAACACACATACTTTCTGATTCTAAAGACTATCACCCAAAGCTTCAGCTCACAAACAATGTAGAGCGAACGGGCAATCTGTAGCTTTACTTCCACTGCAGAACATTCTCGCATCTTTACTTCAGAAGATCCCACAGCTGACTGCTCATCCAAAACCCGCCAATGCGGAAAGTCCTCCTCCCACGACCCTCGAGTATCTGGAAACATCAGGCAGGAAGGAGCAATGTGCTGTGTTTTGTGGTTACCTTTTTTTAAGACACCCTTCTCCAATGCCCACCCCCAAAACCCAACTTTGGGACTTATCCAGGACTTAACTGTTTAGGAATTTTACCAGAATCATAACTATGTTCAAAGAAAGTTGAGCACTGACCCCCACCAATCAGATGTAAGAAGAGGGGTCAAGTCTTCATCTGTACTGCAGGTGTGGCTTCCTTTTTGTCCCTAGGGGTCGACAACAGCTGGACTTTGTCCAGCCAAAGTCACTGATAGTTTCTGCCTTGGTCACCTCTGCACCGAAGGCAGCCAGAGTGGGTGCTCAATAATACCTCAATTACCTCAAAAATAAACATCTGTTATGGAAGGAAGGGACGGAGGGTGGGAGGGAGGAAAGGATGGATGGATGGACGGAAGGAGGGAGGAAGGGTCTAAAATAGCCATGACTTCTAGGTCACATTTAATCTCCCAAATGTATAGAATCGTTGGCTGATTTATTGGATTTCTGCTATTGTCATCCTCAATTGGTGGGTCTCTGAGGGTCTTTCTAGAAAGAATATCGGTCTCTATATTACAGGAAGCAGAAGAACTGTCCAGATAATAGCCCTGCAGGCCTCTCAGCGCCATGAATGAGAAACCAGAATGCACAAGTGAGAGAGGCATCAGAGGTGAAACCAGAGGCTCCACGAGGTTTGCAGACACAGGTTTCTGGTCCAAATTGAAGACTAGCTCACGGAGAAGCCCTGGGTAGCTTCCCTCCCTCTGGGCTTGAGATGAAAGGGCTGGGTTTCTGGAAAGGCCTGGCCAGCTCCAAATGCCTCCTAGAGATTCTCAAACACCCTCTGTCACTTGAACGTCTCCACACAGCACAATTGCTGGAGAAGACCCTAGCCCTTCCTTCCAGCGCAATCAAGCCACACTTGAATATGGGGTTCCTGCCTCGCTCAAGTTAAGGGGTCCCCAGGACCCAACCAACTGTATTTAGAAAGCTTTGATCTAACCCGTTTCCACTCTCCCATGTCATATTACCCTATAACTGAGCTGAAATATAACCCCAATGCCACACACTGTATCGTCCCCTCAGCTCACAGGGACACAGACACAGTCGTCCCTGACCCCAGGCACACGTGTGCTGAGAAATACTTAGAGGAAGCACAGGGGTCAAAGAGAAGAGAGCAACAGAAAAATCCTTCTGTGTTTGTTGTGAGGTATGGGGTTTTCGAGAGTTCCGGCTCATAAAAAAAGTGAGAGAAATCAAGCCCTCCGACAGGTGGGCAATGGTGCCGTCTACAGACTCGCCCAGATCAGCTGGTCTCCCCTCCATCTGGTCTAACCCAAATGTGTCCCTGCAAGTCAGGCTAGAGTTTCTCTCCCCAACCCCCAGTGACCCCAAAGAATTCCAGGTCGCATGGAGGCATGGGAAGCCCACGTCTGTTTGGCATGGCCTCATTAGAACTTTATGCAAAGCTGCAGACAGATGTGGCTCAAAATAGTTCCCAGCAGTGGAAACAGAAGGGGTAAAACAAGGAGCAGGATGTTTTTTTCTTGTTTTTTTTTTTGTTTTTTTTTTTTAAGATGGGGTTATTTGGAGAGGGATTAAAAAAATATATACACCATCACATATCCACTTAAACAATCCGCAGAAAGCAAGAGAATTAAACAATCTGCAGAAAACAAGAGAACTAAATAATCCACAGAAAGCAACAGAAGATAACCCTGCTAAGTATCAGGACATTTCACCTTGGAAAATCCCACTGAACAACAACATACTTCCCTTCGCAACGATAATAAAGACACTCTCGTTTTCCCCCTAATGGAATTGTTTACGTCCTTGTGTCATGTCCTTTTGGTAGCTCCGATCCATTAATCACTTACCCCAAACTTAGAAGACCTGGGCCCCCTAGAGATACAGGCTTTAGCACCAAATCAGAACCCAGGGCCAGGGTTAGGGGCCAGCGGGGGAAGCAAGTTGAGAAAGCACAGGTCGGATCCTGCCTTTATTAAAAATGTTGATATTGTGTCAGTTACGACATGGCACTTATTTTGGTTGTTTTTAACAAAGTAAATAACGTTTATTTGTCTTTATTGCTGACTTTTCGGCCTCTCCTTAAAGTTTGCACCCGCTCTTTTTTTGTGTCACTCACCTCACCCTATCCTCGACCCTGCAGGGACCCAGTTGGAAACCAGAGTCATAAAAATCCAGAAAAGATGCATATACCACTGCTTTCCCACTGACTTGCTGCTGACTTTTGGCAAAGCTGTTTTATGCTACCCAGGTTATGGGCGAAACTGTCCACCGTGGGCCATTCATGCCATCTCAGAGAAGCGTGACGTCTCGGCCACGGCGGCCTCCATGCCTTTCTCATCAACCCCTGAAATGAATCTGTTTCTGCTTTTTAAATTACTGGGCCAGGGCACAGGGCTCCCTGGCTGCCCTGTTCTAGAGTTACTGTTTATGAAGCCCTCCTGCTAAGTTGGCCCTGAGAAGGCCATAAAAGATGAGAAGGCCTGTGTTCTCCAAAAGCTCGTGGCTCCTAAGACCCTCAAGCTGGGGCAGATGAGAGAGGCAACCAGAAACCCTGTCCTGCTTGCCCGTTCCTGGGAGACTTAGTGGATGAGCAGAGCTAGAAGCAGCCCTCCCTGTGTCTGGACACACAGCTCATCCAAGAGGTCATTGTCTGGATTTACTTTCCTTCTAAGTAAAACTGCTTCCTATTCCAAAGAGAGGGAAAGTGTGTGCTGTGTGGGTGTCCCATTTTGAAGAACTCTCTGTTTCCATCTGAAACATGACATAGAAGGAGAGCAGGTCATTCCCTTGTTAAACAACTGATCTATTTGCTAGCAGTGGTTACACGGGGCTACCTGGAGGTCTGAAGGGGACCCCTCTCCAGCCTCCATCAGACGTGTTGAGATGCTTCGGGTCTCAGTGCAGAAGGGAGAGCTGGAGGGATAAAGCTGAGGGGAGTTCCAGCACGGCCAGTGGGGCCTCCTCAGGGAAAGCTCTCTGCCTCCCAGATTCCTTTGTTTTAAATTCTTGCAGGAATAAACTGCACCAGAGATGTCACAGCCTTTTATGTGCCTTCAGATTTAAGGCCAAGTTCCTAGCTGCAAGGTCCCTTTCATCTAACAGAAATCCAAATTCTCCCTCCAGGGTCACACAAGGTCACGACCTCTTTGTAGCAAGTTTTCTTGCTGAAACCAAACATCCCCCAACTTCGAGTCTGTCCCTTTCTCTCATCCAGTTGGGATCAGCTGCTATTCAACTGAGCCCATCTTTGCTCCTGGACACGCCCTCACCTACTCATACCCACTCTGGGGCAGAAAAGGGGGCTTTCGGCCCAAAGACTCCAACAGGAAGGTCACCTTGTGTGAGCCGACCTTTACAATAAACTCTGAAATTTAACCCCAAGGCCCTCAGATTTTAAAGATATATCTTTCCTTGAAATGTCCTAAGAGATATGCTACTCAAACTCCAAATTTGGATCTGAACATGCACCGGATTTCCAAGGAGCACATAGAAATGGAGGAAGGGAGGAAAAGAGCCGTAGAGTAAAATCATGGTCAGATACCTGAGTTCAAGGTCACTGTTGTCGGGCCGATACCATCTTCTCTTATGTGTCCTTATTTATTTATTTTTTGTAAACAGATGTCCATAGTATTTCCTGGGATCGCCTCCTGGTGACCCACACTTCTGGTCCTGGGCTGGGTGAGATTGGAAATGAGGGTCTCAGAGCCCCATGGGGTCCTCAGTCTGCAAATTGCAAGGCGTTGTATGTTTCCTCTGATGGTCCGGACAAGACCATCATGCAGACAGACCCCTTCCCAAGATCTCATTGTGAAGCCTATAACAAGAGGTTCTAAACAGATCCTTCAACTTATCCCGAAACACCAGACCCTAGCCACTGCTTCTGCCGCCCCATTAACAGAGGGAGCCCCAGGCCAGTGGCTTCTGAGCACACCTGGCCCCTTTCCCCAAACAGTCCAGTTGTGTACCCAGGTGAGCGGGAAGCAATAGAAAACAAGGAAGGAGGGACAGAAAAGGTGGGACCAAATCTCCTCAAGCCTGGAACAACCTTTGGTCACCAGTGTCCTTATCAAGTGGCTTATCAGCTACAGCGGCAGCCTGGGCGGCCTTTCCCAGGATCTGTAAACCTTATGCAAATTGAGTGCTAATAGGCCATCCACCAACCACCATGGGTGCCAGCTCGGTAAGCGTCACTCCACGAGGCTGGGCCAGACCAGGATGGTGTTCCAAGGAGGCCGACCTCAGCAGTACTTGAGGAACAACTTTCTACTCACAGCGACCTCCAACCACACACCAGGATACAGCAGGCAGGAGAAACAGCCCCTGCCCAGAGGCTGTGTACTCATATTTATGGTCATGTCTTCGTGGTATAGTGAGTTCACCAGATTCCAGCCACTGTCGGAGCACGTCCCTGGTACGTTCTCATGTCATGCTCACATAGCTCTACTCGTAGGCATCACAGCCAATGCCGCCATCATCTGTACCACCATGACAGCCAGAAAGACTGTCCTTCTGCCTCCCTGTCTGCGTCTCCAGCAACAACATCCCCATCCTGGCTCACGGGTCAGGTACCTGTTACTGGGGTCCCTGAAATCTCACGGTGGGTGGACAGCTGACCCCACATCAGCAGGAGGCTGGGGTACTAGATCCCTCCATCCCCCTGAGGGATCTTACGGTTTGGAAGATCCCTTCTCGGAGACGTGCTGAACGCCTTTCTTGAACAGCACAAGGGACAGAGATGAAGCTGCTACATCGTTGTCTTCAATACAAGTTCAAATGTTTCTGTTAACTATTATCACCATTATTATTCTCACTCTACTCCTTTGGGGAGAAAAAGAACCCCAAACGAATGTCATTCCTACTGGTGGAGTCCAGCACGGCATGTTTCAGAGTGGCCAGGTTTGTCACTGTCCTCGAGTTGAGCTGATGTCTGCACCTTACATGTAGACACAGAGAGAAGGTAGGACCACCCCCAGGCCATACGGCAAGTCAGAGCTCCTAGGTCTGAGGTCTTCCCACGAGTAGGAGTTACAAAGCCCGGGTTGTCCAGCATAGTCCTAACTTCAAATGCCCTGCACTGACCTTCTCATAAATCCGTTCCTGCTTGTCAGCCCGGGTGGGAAACATGCTAACCCTCACAGCATCACGATACCTCCTTCTTACACCCTTGGCAGGATTAACAGATGGCAGGTTCCCTCAATTCTTGGGAACAAAGTGGAGAGGAAGGCAGGAGGGCTCCTTCTGGGTGTCCTGCAGCTTCCTGAACCATTTGATGGGCTGGCTTAACTATCCAGCCAAGGGGACGGTGGCAGGCACAGGACGGCAGGCCCACTGTGAGGTACAGACAGCCTGTGTGGTTAATTGCATGTGTCCACTTGTCTAGGCCATGGTACCCAGATATCTGCTCCAACACCAGTCTAGATGTAGCTAGCTGGGAAGATATGTTTTGGGTGTGATTACTATTTAAATCAGCAGATGACCCTCCATAGGGCCTCACCTAAGCAGTTGAAGGCCTTCACAGAAAAGACTGAGGTAACCTTAAAGAGGAGGGAATTCTGCCTCCAGAATGCCTTTAGATTCAAGACTGCGACATCAGCTACTCTGTGTGTGTGTGTGTGTGTGTGTGTGTGTATTTGTATAGTCATGCATATCTACACACACGCACACACACAGGTCTTACTGGTTCTCTCTGGAGGCCCTGACTAACACAATCACCCACTTGGTCACAGGACACATCTATTTTTTAAGTGTCCCTATGGAGAACAGCCCCATGTGTTTAAGTACAGAAGCACATGGACTGCTTATTCACTACCTCTCCCTTATCTTATTGTTGGCCAATTTTCTATGACCATGAGATGGGATGTGTTTTTCTCTAATGTGGGGTTTTGCTTTTATTTTATGTCAGCAATGGCGGGTTGTTGGGGGAGGGGAGGTTGGAGGAGAGGGCTCCCTAACACCGCCAAGGAAAGTCATGAAAATCTCATGGTCCCGTGGACTAGCTGTGATCTCAGCCACCTCCACAGGGGCAAGAACTGCAGGCACCCAGGACACACCTGCATCCTCTTTGGGGCCATGGAGGATACAATGGACATTATGGGCTATGTCCTTGGAGAAACCCGCTCCTCCACGGCTGTCTGCAAGGGTGTGTGGGCCTGTGAGGGGCATCTACACACCCTGGAACAAGAAGCCTCACTTGTGGGAGAAAGCCTTGGCAACAAGAAACTCGGTGACAACAAAAACAGGGAACCATCACCAGGCGGCAGGACTCAGCCACCAGCCAGCCATCACGACTGGGCTCTGCTGTGTGCTGTGTGCTGACAGAAAGGGCTGACCAAGCTTAGGTCCATTAGAACTAAGCACAGGGAAGAACGTGGGAGAACCAGGGACCCTCAGATCTTATACCCAGAAGACACTTCAGAGAGTAACTGGTCTCTCGCACCTGAACTAGACGTTAACTTTCCACACGAGTTGCAGGACAGATCTGAGCAGAAACTCCTGCAGCTTTTAGGTTCTTAACTGGGACATAACTGGCCGCACTCATAGAATGCCCTCAACCTTGCAAATGTTCATCCAAAGGAGATCGTTGAGTTCATCTCTATGTGACTGAATGGGCAGTAGGAGGAAAGATAACCAAAACCCGGAAATCACCCAAGTTCAACATTCTTAGGCATGAGGGTCAAGGCTCTTTGCATTCCCAGAGCAGGCAGCAGCAATGACCGGGAGCAAATCACACAGTGGAGAAGTTTCAGAAACGAGGAGGGTCTTCTAAAGGAGAGGGGGTGACAGCTAAGTGAGAGAAGGAAACACTCAAGAGGTGGGGCTGTGACAGGACCCGGAAAAGACCTCATTATGCACTTCCGTTGTCCCTTTAGCGCAACTCAACCATTTTTCAGATTCTTTCATTTCTCCAAAGGCCTCTGTTCCCTGTCCCTAGAGCCCATTTTTCTCACATTGCGACTTTGTCCGAGATGTCTTGAAGATAGCAAATGGACTCGTCTACCTATCAACAGAGAGTTTTAGGAAGAAAGGAGGACATGAAACAGGGAAGGAGGGAGGGAGGGACAGAGGGGAGAAGGAAAGAAAGAAAGAAAGAAAAAGATAGACTATCCGGAAACATCTTCCTTATAGAAATTATTTTGCTTGTCTAACTTCAAAACGTTCAAGTCTGGCTATTGTCATTTTTGTTTCCCGAGTAGTTCACGGGACTCCCAAACACCATATTTAATCCTTCTTTCCTAATGTTTAAAATGAATCAGGGTCCGGGAAGAAAGGAAGAGCTAAATCAAACTGTGAGAGGAAGGTTAGCTAGTTGTCTGCCCTAGAAAAAGTCAAAGATCCATGGCTTCATCTCGGGCCATACGAGACAACTTGAAATGAGACAGGATTTCAAACAGATCGCGGGGTATTTGCTTAGCCTCTCGGATGCATTTCATTTCAAACAATCACTTCCCCGCTTCCTTGGGAACGGGCAGAGAACTGAGGTGGTCTCCAAATCCTCTCCTTTCTCCCCCCTCACTTCCTCTGCCCCTAGCCCCCTATCCTTAATTTGGCTGGTTTCTTCTTTCTCCTTCTAGATCCACAGCTTGGGATTCTTGCCAAGGAAGGACTCAGTCCCGCTGTTGACCTCCCTGAGTCCTGGGTTTGGTCGGATCACAATGCCAGGAGGATAAGAACGGGGACAGGTGTCAGGGTGATGGGGGCTGTAAGAAAAGGTGACCCTGATCAGTGTCTGAGAAGAAGGCAATCAGTTGATGCCGGGCCTGTCCAGCAGCACACTGCCCCCCGCCCCAACCACACATGCCTGTATCTTCCCCACGAAGGGCTCACTGTGTAGACAAGCCTGAGCAGACACAGCCCGACAAGTCAATTCTGCAATCAGCATCAACGGCATAATCTGTGAGGCCCAGGACGAAATGCAAATGTGGAGACTGGTTCAAAAAGTATGAAGACTCTAAAGATGGCAACAACAGAGAATCAAACTGAGTGAGGAGTCTTCTGAGCCCTGATCCTGAGCCTGTATCCAGGTTGCAGGGTGAAGCCGCCTCGTCTGCCATTCTGGCATATGGGTGACTTTCCAAATCTATCCCATATGTAGTTAAAAGGTCTTGTCACCTGGTTTGAAAGACATTCCACCCCTTGGTTTACCCTGCTTT
The DNA here is from genome assembly GCF_964194185.1 of Rhinolophus hipposideros. Taxonomy (NCBI): domain Eukaryota; kingdom Metazoa; phylum Chordata; class Mammalia; order Chiroptera; family Rhinolophidae; genus Rhinolophus; species Rhinolophus hipposideros. Next base: position 3,049,450 of record NC_138068.1, read on the forward strand.
GCACTTCATTCTCCAGGTGTCCATGGAACAAGGTGGGAAGTGAGACCATCAAAGCTGTCACCCAGAGTGCCCAGAGGTTAATTGGCTCGGGGATGAAGAAAACCGTGAGGGACACAAATTAAGGCGACTCCCAACACGGTGACAAAGTTGCCTTTCCAAGCCCAGGATTCCCATTTACACCAGTTCCTTGATCAGAAGACCCGGCAAGGTGCTGGGAGTCCCAGGAGACCTCCAGAACACCCAGCAAGCAGAACGTTGAGACACCTGGTCCAAGTCCCAGATTTTGGAGGTCAAGGAGGCAAAGGCCAGACGGCTGGTGACTAGCAAGGTGGAGCCCTCTTTGCTGCTTGCAGGACGATGCTTACACACTGGGGGTCCTAAACTGAGGGTGTGAACCAGGAAGCCAGCAACCCTTCCCACAGCACAGTACCCTTTCCATGGCGTCTGGAGAGGGCAGACTTCACAGCAAGGCAGACAGACCCAGGACGAATCAGGCAGCCCTGTCTCAGTCCTGAGACAGTTCTTAGGGACTGGAGCGGAGAAGGGGAGGCCATCTATGGCGGTGGCAGTGGTTGACAGTGGGCAACAGGAGCCAGCCCCTGGGAGGAAAGGAGCCTGGCGCCCGTGGAATCTCAGCCTGATAGGCAGGTTCTGCCAGGCCCTGCCAAGGCCACCCCAGCGCTCCCTGGAGAGCAGGTTGCTTTCAAGGAATTTGAAACTCCTTGGAACCTGGCAGGGTCAGGAAGGGGGATGGCCCACTTAGCCCCTGGGGCAGGAGATAACTTTCCGGCTTTCTCCATCTCAGAGGGACTTCTCAGGTATCTAATCCCTCTGGCTGGCTCATTTCACTAGCTAGCAGGGAGTTCTTCCGTTCCACTGGACCAGAAACTCTGGGATTGGGTTTCTCCCTGGCCAGGCCCTCCAAGGGGTGGGGATCACAGCGGGACCTGCAGATGGGACCCGGGCTGGCAGGAGACCCAGCAAGAGTCCAACTGACTGGGTGAGACCAAACCCTGTGGGAGTGGGGAGCTGGGGGCCTGGCCGGGAAAGCCCCGCCCCTCAGGCCTGTCCCCACCAGGGCTCACTCACTCGGGGGTATTGATCCAAATGATGTCCAGGTGGCAGTAGTAGACGCACTCCTTGTCCTTGTAGGTGAAGCACGTGCAGCGCCGGGCTCTGCCGCGCACGGGGCCTCCCTCGGCCGCCTGCGCCTGCCCAGGGCTTTCGGGGCGTGGACCCTGTACTGCCTTCGTCGCCAACGTCTCCTCGGTGTCCCACTCAGATCTGGCTGCAGGAGTGGCCCGGGGTACCCCGCTTCTGCCAGCATCTCCAGGCTGGGGGCGAGGCACCAATCCTGCAGGAGGCAGATTGAGGGGCTCCTGAGCTCCTGGGTGCACATGCCCCCCGACACTCACCAACTCCGACACCAGGGAGAGGGCGACCACCAAACTTTCTGCAAAATTTACAAGCTAGGTGCACTTTCTGTAAGGGCTCCAAGCTATGCCCACTGTTCTGAAAAGTTTACAAAAGCTACATGCCCAGTTTCTGAAAAGTCTGCAAGTTATGTGCATACTTGGTGGAAAGCTTGCAAACTATTTTCATTTTCTGCAAGGTCTGCAAGCTATTTGCACCCGTTGGAAACTTGCAAGCATTTCTGCACGCTTTCTCAAAACTTTGCAATCATTTTACACAGTTTCTGAGGAGTTTGCAAACTTTTTGTAAAGGTCCCAACTTCAGGAAAAATTGACCAAGCTGGCCCAGGCTGCTGGTCTCCCGTCTGCGCGTGGGCTGCAACCTCCAGAGCCCCCGCAGTAGTCCAGACGGCCAGCTTCTGCCCCCCAGGAGGTGGCGAGCCCCGGCAAGAGGCTGCCCCCCGCAAGGCACCCTTCCCCGAGTCCCCCCACTCCCCACTCCAGGGTCCTTTTGTGTGAGCTCCCGCCAGGAGAGGCGCGCCGCTCCGCCCGCTTACCTGCGGCGGAGGTCACTGTGAGCCCGAAAAGGAGCCACAGCCCCAGCTCCATGAACCCCGATCAGGCGTGGGAGCACCGGGCTGGGAGGACAGAAGCCTGTGGCTGCGGAAGGGCGCTCCAGCCGGACACAGGGGGCCTCGCCCTCCAGCTGTGGGGGTTCGAGGCGGGCCGCTAGCTCGCTGCGTCCCGGCTCGGCCAGGAGTTGGCTGCGGCAGTCACAAACTTCAGAGCGAGCTGCCCATCCCTGCGCAGGGCTGGCTGGCTGTGGGCTCCAGCTTTTCAGGCTCCCGCACCACCCCCCTTTGCCTCCCCGCCCCCCGGAGGGGCTGGAGCTGCGGCGCGGGGCCTTTGAACCCGGGGCGCACCGAGGGTCGCCTGGCAAGCGCGGGGGGAGCAGGCGCAGAGAGCAGTGGCCGGCGGCGGCGGCGCACCCAGCACAGCGAGGGGCGGGGGCGGCACGCTGGCCCGGTGCGGTGGGGTGTGGGGTGGGGGCCGAGACAGCTGCCGAGAGGCCACGCGCGCGCGCACACGCACATTCACTCACACTCACGCACACGCAGGCACTCATGCCCCCACCGCTGCTTTGCTGCCCCAGAACCTACAGTCCCCACCCCTGGAGCAATAGGAGAGATAAGAGGCAGCGCAGAACGGCTGCTATCTTTCATCTCAGGGGCTCAGGGAAAGGAACCTTTCTCAGTGTTCACCTAATGACACCTTACCCTTAAGACCCGCCTGCCAAGGCCCGGGTCGTACTTTACACTCTACACTCGTGACTCAAGGCACTGGCTTGTCTCCCTGCCTCTCCCAGGAGCTTAGAGCCAGTGGGTGTGGGCAGTGGCCTGGAAGCAAAGTGAACCAAGAAGCAGGGTTGGCGGTCCTAGGGTGTCCCAGGGATTTGCTTATAGCCCCTTGCACAGAGGGGTGGCTTCCAAGAGAGGCAGCTTCCTCTCCCAAGGCAAGGCCTCAGGTCTCTCTGTATTTCCTTCATGGTTGTCTGAGACCACGTGCAGGAGGCTTTCACAGCTCACCTGAGACTTGTCTTCTGCACGGAGCCCGTCCAGAAGAGGACGGCTGGTCTCTTTTGTTCTTTACCAAGGCCATCTGTGCAGAGAACAGGGCCTGGGCACCTAGGAAGAAAGATTTGTGGATGAATGAATAAATGCTTCCCATGGACTAGACCCTGGGCTCTTGGCCTCCGAGGACACCCAGGAAGCCTGGCGGCCCCCCTCTTACCACAGTTCCCTGACCGGAGGGAAGGGTGATTAAGAGAGGCCATGCTCCAAATGTCATCTTGCAGTTCCCTCCCGGCCACTGCCCACCCCATCAGCGTGGGTTTGATGGGAGGTGGCCTTCCCTGGGCCAGAACTCAGCAGGGAGTCACAGCTCTTCCTTGGGGAGGAAGAGAAACAGGTCTGAAGCCCTGGAGTTGCTCCTCATGTCTTAGGGGACTTGTGACATTCCTCCCATAAAAGGTGGAGAACCCTTTCCCGCCCCCACCCTGTTAGCCTGAACAATTTACTTCTAAAAAAACAGTGCAGCAGAAGTGACATGAATGACTTCTGAGGCAAAGTCCTAAAAGGTGCTACAACTTCCACCTGACTCTCTCTCAGGACATTTGGCCTCTAGACACAGCCACCATGCTGGGAGGGAGCCCAAAGGAGCCCATGTGGAGCCATCACATGGAGAAACCTACATGGTGAGAAACAGGCCTCAAAGCCAACAGCCAATGCCAACCACTGCACTTTGTCTGGATGAGCCTGAGATGACTGCAGCCCCCAGCCTTCAAGACTTCCACCTGAGGGCCAGCTGTGCTCCTGTGCCCTGTCTAAATCCTGACCCACAGAACCCCTGGGCATAATAAATGGTCATTTTACACCATTCGATTTTGGGCAATTTGTTACAGAGCCATTGTAACTAAAATAGTTCTCAATCCACCCCTGCAATTCCCCTTCCATTCTGCCAGGTCCTCAAATCCAAGTCTAGGAGTGGAGAGTGAAAGACACCATCTTTTAGAGTCACTGGTCGTCAATAAGGACCAATGCTCTGTAGGGGACTTCTGCTTTATTTTTTGTGCTCCATGCTTTGAAAATTAGGAAAACCCAAGACTAGGATTATCTTCTGTTCCCACTGGGCTAGGATTTACATCACTTTATGATCATCTATTTCCTTGGAATTAAAATATCCATCACCTATAAAATAAAAAATTATTGGAGGATGCCTGGAAAAAGAGAAAATATACTAATCCGCTAAAACAGAGAAAAGGGTAGAAGGCAGTTTCCTGGTATGTTCAGATGCATGAAATGTCAGAGCTGCTGAGACCGCTTCTTGTGTCTACTGCCTTCTGAAGCTTGGACCAAAACCCACACACGCCTATCAGGCACCCGTACCTGGGGGGTACCAATATGCGCTGCCCTTGCCCTCAGAGTCTTCTAATCTGGTTGAGAGAACGAAGTGCAAAGACAACCAAGGATTCAGGGTGCGCAGAGCAGAAGACATCAACCACACAGAGCTGAGCAAAGAAGAGAATGTGGTCAGCTGGATAATCAGAGGGGCAGCATTTTAACTGGCCATTACAGCAACCAGAGTACCCCGATTGGAGGTGGCACCCTCCATGACAGCCAGCAGCACCCAGTCGCAGGTGAGAAAGGTCTTCCCTTTTCTACTCTTCTTCCGTCTTTCTGACGATGCCCAGGAGGACCCCTCAATTGGGTGTCTTTAACAGCTCTCTAACAATCCCCCTTTTTTGTGCTGAGAGAGAACAGGCCATAGGCGTAGAGCCTTGGATAGGCCACAGAATCCAGCTAAGCTTTTTTCCCCATTTTTTTTATTATTGTAGTAAAACACATATAACATACAAATCTCAAAGCTGGTTTGCCTATAACTGAAGTTATGGAAAGCTCAGATTTAAAGAGTAGAGAGCATTAAGCCAGACAGGGAGGAGGGGAAGATGGAGGGGAGAATAGGGAGAGGGAGGAGGAGGAAAGAGATGGGGGGGGGACCAGGACTAGAGCAGTTTCATTCCCAAGTCCCTTAGGCAGAGGACAGAGGACAGAGAGCACCAGGGAACTCCTGCTTGCATGGCGAAGGGAGCGTCTCATTGTTCTTGAAAATAGCTTTTAGAAAAAAGTCTGTGGAAGTGAATAAAATACACACGCTATATTCTGGCAAACTGAAGGTACAGAGGAACTTCAAAAATCCAAATCAGTGATGATTTCTGATGACGTTTACTGTAGTGAGTGGCAAAAGGAGCCAGTGGCCCCGAGAGAGGTGCCTCTGCTCATGGCTGGTGCCGCCTTGGGAACCTGAGGGTTTAGTCCTAGGTCATCTTGGGTGGGACCCACCTGGTTGGGTGTGGGGAGCAAGGAGCATGAGGGGAATCAGGAGTGGGCTGGGAATCAACACCATCAGTGCCCTCCTGTTTCTGGTGTCCCAGTTGTCCACTTAATGTTGCACTGATTGATTTGTTTCCTAGCCATGATGGCCACTGGGGGAGACACTGGTTACTGTTGCTTGCTCAGCATCCATTCCCTGCCTCCTGGTCACAGCACTTTGCTTCTTCTTTGAGGACTCACCCAACCTTCGTCCACGTGGTCAGGAGGGTTTGGCACCCTTGTGACCAAGATCTGGCTGATTGATAGATCCCATCCACTTGGCCACAGTGATTGGTTCAGGGCGTGGCCAGGTTGGACGAATCAGAGTCACCCTCAGGACTTTTGCTAGAATACGTGAGAAGAAAGTTCTCCATGCACTGGAATTGTGGAGAAGAAAGGAAATGTGCCTGAAGCCACTGGTAGCCACATTGCCACCATGAAGCAAGACTCTGCCTGAAGATGGACCCAACACAGAGGAGAATGGAGTCAAGCGCGGGAAAGGCTGTGTGGATGTCCTGATTTGAGCCCCTGGATTCAGCTAGGCCTGAAATCCGCACTATCCATATACTTTTCACTTGTGATAGCTCATAATTTCTTGTTTAAGCTTATTTGGGGACTCTGTCACTTTCAACTGAAAAGCCCCTGGCTGGAACACCAGCTGTCTTCCTGGGCTCCAGGCTAAGCAGTGTGCAAAGGAAACATACAATTCACATGATTCGAGGGCAAGCTGGTGACAGGGTTATAATCATTGTTTGGTCCTTCTGACAACTCAACAAAATTCATACTACCGTCATCCCCATTTTACAGATGTAAAAAATGAGGTTCAAAAAAAGTTGAAGTGACCAGTCTACAGTCGACAGCTATTAAGTTCTGTCCAATTCCAGGGGCAGAGTTTATAACCAAGAGGCAGCCCCACCTCTCGAACTCATACCCTGGCTTTATAATGATCCTCAGTTATTTTCTGTGTGTCATCGACGAGTCACTCCTTGCCACCGGTCTAGTTTCATTAGTCCCCTAATCTCTGATGAAAGGTCGTGTGGAGGAATGATGACCACATGCTTCCTCTGCAGAGGACTCCGATAAATGGTCCTTCTCCTCCCCTAAAGTCTGCCAACACTATTGGTCATCCTCTACTGTCTCTGCCATCAACGGTGCCCCTGAGAGATGTGATAGATCGGGACACTTCAGGGCCTCGGCCAAGGGCACAGCAAGGTCATTCTGTTTATTTTCCATCAACTTTTTCCAGGCTGACAGATGTGCAGCTGTATCTTGGAGACTGCACCTCTCTCTCACTTCAAGTTGGATTCAAAATCCAGCCTTTAAGAATATTGCGATTTATCTAGATAAGCACCCCCTCGAGTGGCCTCTTCATGGGCTTTATGACTCTTTTGAAGATTGTTTCCCTAAAATTCAGGGGATTTATTGAGAGTAACATAATCCATTATGTAGTTTCCCATTATCCTGGAGTCTCTTCCTCCCATCCACCCTAGTCAGCAGAAACCCTGGACGTGCTCAGAAACCCGGTAATTAAGTACTTTTCTATGTTGTCCCTGTCTTAGCCGTGTACCTCCTCTTGAGTCCATCACGTGGTTCATTGGAAGACTCACTGGGGGAAGAACCAGGCTCCACATTATTTGCTTTAAAAGCTACATCAATTATATAGAGAGTCCCAAGTGAAATAAAATTATCACAATGCATTCCACACATCAGAACACATGCCAATTACATGTGCTCGAGGGCAAAAAGAAATTGGCTGATCCCAAAAATAAATCTGACAGCGAGTCTAACAAAAATTGTTTGAGAGAGCGCCAGTGGTTTCCCTGTTTTCTGTTGTGGACACTGGCTGTGGCTGGCCCTGTGGCACCCTGTTCTTCCAGGTCTGGTCTAGCCTACATCTTCCCCTGGGGAACCGCTTTTCCCCCCACTGTCCATGGTTCGGGTGGGGCACTAGGGCCAGGCTTGTGTCTCTGGACTAACCAATCACAGAATCACATCCGGCGTGACATAGGCAGACCTGTGGGACTTTGAATGCGAGGCTCTTCTGTTTTTCCAGGGAGTTCCTGAGATGGTTGGATGGGTGTTGGCAGCCATCTTGTCACCATGAGGAGAAACGTCTGTTCAGGAGTGGAGCTGACACAGAGAAGGCAGAAGGACAAAGTAGATGTAGGGAGATGAAGCAACGTGACACTCCGACTTCTCATCTACATTAGCCAGTATGTTCCCTTCTTTGTTGAAGCCAGTTCAAATTAAGTGTCTGCCACGTGCCTTCAAAAGCATCCTAGTATTTTGTCTCACCTGTGACACTGGGTAGGCAGTCAAAACGACGGGTGCAGGGGTGAGGCGTAAGCGCCTACCGGTTGTCAGTAGACACCACTGACGGTGGCTGTCTCAAGAAACAGCGCCAGGAGAGTCATACTGGTGGACTTAGTCAAGGGATGACAAATGCTACCAAAATAAATACTTAAAACTGTTCTAGAAAGTCTGAGGTTCCACACTTCCAGTAGGCAAGACATGAGGATTCATTCATAAGCCATTTCTTTTGATGGCAGAAACTACCCAGAGGTGGGAGGCTACCCGACCCGTGAAGCAGTGTGTTATACAAACATCAAATGCGACGCCAGCCCAGAGCCTGGTGGTGGTCCAGCAGAAGACATAAACGGACTGTATCCTGGTGGCGGGACCCAGGGCTCCATTTTCAACAGCGTCAGCCCCTGGCAGAAGACAGTTTCATTTGAGAATGTCTATCCTTACGTGTGGTGCCTGTTTTCCTCAGAAATGCCTCCAGTTCACACCTTCCCCATTTCCTCCCAGGAGCCCCCACCCAGACAGACCGCTCTCACACACACACCCTCTCAACTTCTCTCCGACAACAAGTGTGCATTTCAACTGGCGCCTTCAATGACGTACCTAAAGGGGGGAATTTCAGGCATCCTAGCAGATTAATGGGAGAGATACTTTTGAGCAAGTTAAGTCAACATGCCACAAACACACCTGCCCGTCTTACCCACCTTGAAGTAGCCTTGACTTTTATCAGAGGAATTTTTCACCAACTGTATCCTTCTGAAGCTCATGTACTAGTAAGTTCCTATGTCCAGCAAATGCAACTGGTTGCCTGATTTGGGAAACCTGATGCTAGCAGCTGTCGAATGCCTTGATCTGTTTGCAGAGTAAAAATATTCACAAAGAACTTCTCCATTCCCTTCACCTCATTGCATGAATCCTGCCCAAAGCCACTTCAAAACTCAACTGCTGCCCCTTCTAGAAAGTTCTACCTGATTTGCTTGTTTAAAGGGAATAACTCCTGACCTTATGGCTGCCAAAACATTTAGACTTGCAGTAAAACATAATGGTAACACTTGTGGGCACATTGGACTCGAACAGACCTGGATTGAAATTCTGACTCCCCCTAACCTTGCCTAGCTGTGTGACCTTGGCCAAGTTGCTTCATTTCTCTGAGTCTCAGTTTCCTCATCTTTGAAATGGTGAAAACCCCACACAGTAGGGTTGCTGTGTGGATTAAACAAGGGAATGTAAGAAAATGTTGAATATAGGGCTTGGAACAAAATGAATGAGCATTTAATAAATGTTATCTACCAGCTGTAGTAGCTGCATGAATTACAGTTGTGAATAAACTTTTCTCTCCCAATAGATGGAAGTCCTTTGACAGTGGTGTATTCATCATTTATTGCCATGATAGTGTACACAACGAACATGCCCCCAAACAGAACAATGGGCCACAAAGCATTTGTTGGCTAGGCAGCTCTGTGACCTTGCTGGGCTCACTAATAGACCCAGGGGTCAGCTGGCTATTGAGGAATCCAGACTGACCTTGGCTGGGACAACGAAAATGACTCAGCTCTACTTCATTCGTTACTCACCCTCTAGCAGGCAAGCCCATGCATGTCCTACCCATGGCTGTAGACGGGGCTCCAAAGGCAGAAAACCTAGTGCACAGGCCGTTTTCTGTTGATGTCTCATCTGTGAACAGCCCATGTGCCAAAGCAACTCCCATGGCCCGGCCCTTGTGACCCAGGAGGGCACAGCAAGTTTCCATGGTCAAGGGCATGGAAAGGGAGGCGTGAAGAATTAGACTCACCTACTGCAGGCAGGAACTTCAATCCTACAACCTGCCTTAAAGGGCATCGTGATCCTGAGAAATCTGTTTGTAAATGTTGGCTGAGCTGAATTTGGGCTCTATACCTAAGTCGCCTATTTTGCCAAACATCAAAATCAGTGATTAAAATAGAAGAATTTATGGAGTGCGGGTGATTCGTTGTTATTGAGGTTTGCGGAGGGGGGGGAGGGGAGGAGTCCCCCAAACAGCCAGTTTTATTTCTTTACATGGAAATCTTTAAACGTTTCTTCCCAGGGTCAGAGAGAAGAAAAGATATTATACATTGCATTTGCCGAAATATCTCTGATGTGTCACCCACTTTTTCTCCTCATCTAGGTTTCTGTCAACATGGGAACTGTCCAGATTTCAAAGTAAAGTAAGGAAATGAAGGGTGAGAGGGACATGGAAACAGATGGAGGGAAGGAGGAGAGGTTGTTAGGGGCTAGGGGTTGGGGTTGGACAGAATGCTGAGGGGACTGCCTGATTCTGGAACTTTCAAAAGTCAGAATAAGGAAGGGACTCCTTGGCACGTCTCAAGTGATGGCACAGATGTACTTGCTTCTGAAAGAAACTGCATTTGCTTCTGAAAGAAATTTCGCAATCCTTTTTTTAATGAGCTCCACATTTTCTCCTGTAAGAACAGTTCCCTTCTAAAAGACCAGAGAAGCCACCTCAGCAGGACACCCGCTAAACAAAAGAGTAATGCAGTGGAGTCTGGAAGTCATAACTCAGGGTGAGAAATCCAGAGAGGGCAGGATTTGACCTGATACCTTCTCAGAGACATGGAGCTCGGAGACGGAACAAACTCTCCTGCCAGAGCATGGTGATGGATTAGGGGAGGAAATGGAAATAGTGTGTGGCTATTTTCTTTTTAAGTTTAGGATAAAACTCGGTTTCCAGAGATGTCAACTGGTATCACAATGAAAATACATTTAAAAGGGTTCTAAGTTTGTTCCTTTAGTCATTCAACAACTGTTTAAGCACCTATCAGGAGCCAGACACTCTTCTAGATACTGATGTTAGGACTGTAAATAAGATGGACGGCTTCATCGTGCCTACGTGCTATTGTTTATTGAGAAAGACAATAAACAATAAAAACACAAATCATTAATTAATGTAATTTGGGGTTGGGATAAGTGCCCTGAAGAAGAATGCACAAATGGAAGGGGGCAAGGGAGAGGGACCCCATTTTGAGTGGAGTGGAGAGAGAAGTCTCTCCAAGGACATGCCATTTGAGGAGAGACCCAAAGATTTGAAGGAGAAAGCCAAGCCATGCAAAAACATGGGAAAGCAATCCAGATAGAGGGAATCACGCCGAGGGAATGCACTTGGCATCTCCCAGGAAGAGTGATAAGATTGGTCTATCAGTTTCTCTTCACAGGATGATCTGATCTCCCTGCAGATCTCAGATCAAGGGCAGCTCACTGCCTGGACCTCTCAGGTTAGGTTGGGTCTCCTGGGAACATTATTGGTGCTCCTGGGAACACTGGGGATTCTCATTTACAGGATTTTCAGCATTGTGACAAAATGCCTATTTCTGTAATACTCTGGTGAGTGTCTGTTGCTTCCTACAACATACTAGAAGGTATAGACCATGTCTTCCTGTTCACCCCGGTGGCTTCAACACCTACACCAGGGTCTGCCACTTAGTCTCCACAAACACATTCAATGCCTTCCTTGCGTCCTCTCACTTAATCCTCACAACAACTTTGCCAAGTGGGCACTGCCATCACCCCCATTTCACAGATGAGGAATCTGAGATAGAGAGGGGAAGTGATTTGCCAAAGGGCCCTCCGCTGTGGGGGTTGGTCATGATTTTAATCTAGGCCTATTTGACTTTAAAGCCCAATCAGCACACCCCGCCCTCTGGATAGGTGATTAGTTCAAGGCTGGGCACATGGCCCAATGAGAGCCAATGACACTCCAGGCAACATTTGCTGGCGCTCTGGTTAGACAAGCCATCTTTCTCCCTGTAGCTCATCCTGGGGACAACACCATGAAAGACAAATGGAGAGACAGAGAATCAGGTCCACAGGATGTCATTTAAGGCATTGGATCACGCCTCCCCCCAACCAGACCTGCACCTGGAGAGCCAAGTCGTTATGCTCTAAGGCAGTTGGAATCTGGGTATTTCCTTTGCAACATCGATCTTTTCTAATTAATCTAACCTGCTGGCGATGGCATCACCATCACTGCTGGGCTATTGTTTCATGGAACTAACTAAGATATAAATATGTATATATTTTACCAGAGCTGGTTACACATCAAGTTTTCTAGACAGGTCACCATTTCTAGACAGGTTGCTTCCCACCCATATTCTCCAACCTTCTCAGCAGCTCAAAGTTCCCCATGGCGGACCAGCCATCCCCACTCCCTGCTATGGCCGCCATTGCCCAAGAAGGAATGAGATGCCTGGAGCTGCTTGTGATTTAAAAATTCTGAGCCATGTCTGTCTTTTCCTCAATACCGTGAATAAATGATTAATTTGTGCCAAACGCTAAAGTCAGGTACAGTTATGTGAGAGCAGTTAAGCTGGAAAGAGATGAATCCATCAATCACCAACAACTCAGGAGCATTGTGCTTGGTGCCCAGGAGCTTACAGAAGTGTGACACAGCCTTTGCACCTTAAAAGCCTGTGATTTGCCAGGGAGATAAAGGAAAAGGCAGGTAATTGTTAGAGCACAATGCAAGACAGATGCAGTCAGGGCTAAGCTATCCTGGGGTCTGATGGGGGATGGGCAGGACTCAGCCACTAAGTCCAGGGAGCCTACAGCACAGCTGTCACACACATCCTACCACCCTGATTTTTGCCATAGCTGGGTACTCCCCTACCGTTATTCACTTAATATTTTTCAATTACCCCATAACTTTTTTTCTCACATTTTTTGCTTTTAAAAAAAGACGATGTCAGTTGCACAAAAGGAAACGAGTCTCATGTGCCATAAAGAGAAAGTAATTATAAAATTAAATATAATGAAAGCACAAAACATGATCATCGAATGTCTAAGCAGATATGATCGTGTGCTGGATCCTCTGCTCTTGGCTGGCCTTCTCTTTCTGCAAAAAAGGAGGTAAGCAAGTGTTAGGGAGGAGTTCAGGGTATGCTGTTGATGGAGAGGACTGTCCTGGAGGCCATCAGGGTTGAAATAGATCTAGGAGTCGCCGTGTCATTATGAGATTAGTGTCGATATCAGGTCCCTGCACTTCCTAAAACTATCTCGTGCACCCTGCTTGAGCACACCTGCAGGGTTGCTGCGAGCAAGGGTGCTCGCGTCACGGCTGGGGTTCAGATACCACTCAGCATGGTGGCTGTGAGCGCACTGATCAGCTCTCCAAATCTCAGTGTCCTCCTTGAAAAAATGGTGACAGTAATGACACCTAGCTGGCCTGCAGTATTGTTGGGAGGATTTTAAGTGATTGACTTACATGCAACGATATCCACATCATAACTCAGCAAGGATAAGCTTTTGTTGTTTTTGTTGCAGTGACAATGATGATAATGATACATTGGAGACCCACAGCCCACCTGTGGGTGGAGTGGCCCAAACTTTACTCAAGGTTTGTTTACAGTGACCGTGGCTGCAAGGATGAGCCCAAGGTGCTAGAACAAGGCAATCCAACCTTGTCTGGAGAATCAGAGAAGCCCCCCATGGTCTGGTGCAGAGGTCTGAAGGAGAACACCCCTGCTATGTAAATAAGCAGGTCTGGGCAAAGGTCAAGGGAACACCCCTGCTATGCAAATGAGCAGGTCTGGGCAGCCAATGGGAGAGTAGCTCCAAGCACCTGGCAGTGGAAGTCTCAAAGTCAGTCCTGGGGATTTCCACCCAGTGTCCCTCTGGGTCAGAGCCAGACAGGCCTCACTGGTGCTGGTTGAACATCAGTGAGGGTGTGGCCAGACAGGCCTGCTGTGTGTTCATTGCAAAGGGCTGCCTGGGTGGTGTCTACCGTTGGCCAGGTGAAGTGCCGTCACCACCCCTCCATTCCCATGGCCCAGCAAACCGTCTTCTCCCTGCAGGAACTCCTCACTAACCACATAGCAACAGACCTGAGGCCAGGACCCCCCAGACGTCGGCTCTACAACAACCCCAGAGTCACTCCTTTTGCCGAGTGTAGGAACTATGTATAAAGTTGAAAACTTCAATGTGTTGGGTCGGCTTGCAGGAGACTTAGGGGCACTGCTGGAGACAGTCAGGCGATAACTCGGAAAGACAGGCCATCTCAAGACCAAGAATTCTACAAAACCAAGTGTATGTCTCCCAGCCACAGCGATACTGAGTGAGCTGCACACACAGGAGGGGATGTAGTTCACCCTCCATGTGGCCAGATAGGAAACGAGGAGGTGGGTTTCTACAAGCTGTATGCAAATTATTTATTATGAGTAAAAGCTACTGTGTATTTATTGAGTCTCTGCTTTGTCCCAGGCAGCATGCTAAGTAAGCTCTTTCCATATCACATCTCGTTTCATCTTCATGTCAACCATGGGTAAGTATCCTTAGGGTCCCCTTTTCACCATCTGGGAAACTTAGGCATGGAGAGATGAAGTCACTGGCCATAGGTCGTAAAACTAAAACTAACGGAGTCCTAGGGGCCAGGACTGAGATCTGTGTGATGGCAAATCCAGGCTTTTCATCCCATCTCGTATTCCCTCCCTTGTGGGACCGTGCCCTGGCACAACCCCTCTGATGGAAGGGGAGCGCCATGTCACTGTCACCTTCCTATCCTTCGCATCTCGCAGGACCTGGCCGGTGTGGGTGCCCAGTCGAAGCTCGTCCAATGAGTGGCTGAGCTGAACTGACGTCTACAAACATGGGAATGAGGAGTGCCTGGTGTACAATGTGTGCTAGTATCTAGGGTTTATGTTAAAGAGGAGAAGGCAGGAGTCCCTGGCCTTGGGGAGCTGTGTGCCTGTCATCATCTCTGATGCATGATGGCAACAGGGCCTGATGGCAATGCCACCAGACCTTAGGAGGGTCTCTCCAGCTGCTGCCGCCTGCCCCTCAATTTCCCCAGGTCCCTTTGCTCACAAACAAGGCAAACCACCCAGGGGCCAGCTACCAGCCTGGGGGCACCAATGGGGAAAGCTGAAATTCCACTGGTCTGTGAAGACCTGAGGGCCCGTCCCCCTTCCGCTAGACTGGGGTCTTTCTAGGAGGTAGAAGGTGGGTGAGTCGTGACTTTTGACAACTGAAAAGGCATGTGTGCCTCCTTTCTAAACCCCCATGGTATCTGTTGGTGCTGCTGCTGGTGGGCCAACTGACTCGTTCACTCACTTACGTGTGTGCTCAACCCAGGTTCCCGACAGTGGCCCACCCAACACGGAGCTGTACCACCTGAGAGAGGACAGCCCTTGATGGTCATGGGTTCGCTAAGCTGCACTAGGTGTTCTGGACCCCAGAGAGGAGAGGAGAAGGCAGAACAAAGGGATGGAGGCCAGACAGGGTGAAGGGCAATGACACACGTGAGCTCACATGAACTCTGCAAGGGGAGGAGCCCTCCTCTCCTTCTGCCTTTCATTCATTCACTCACTCACTCATTCATTCATTCAGCAAATTTCCTAAAGACCGTCTGGGACACAGGTACCGTTTGTGGCACTAGGGAACAAGGTCCCGCTCTCACGATGTTTATAGTTCTGTTGGGGGAAGACAGAGAATAACCAGGTAAATAACATGGAACATCATAATTAGACTGCGAAGGGTGCAGTACAGAAACTGGCAGGGTGAGGGGATATTGAGTAACTAAGGGGGACACTTATGACAGTGGTTGGCAAAGGCCTGTCCTGGTGGTTGACATTTGAGTGGACCCCAATAATAGGAGGGAGCCGAAAGCCGGATACCTACATATTCGGGGAAGGGTGGTCCAGGCAGAGGAAACAGCAGGTACACAGACCCCGGCGGGTTGGAACCAAGCTGCACATTTGCCAAACGGAAGGGCAGGAAGGCTGCAGGGTCATGCATTAGTTTTCTATGTCGGCTGTAACATTGCCACACAGTTGATGGCATAAAACAACAGAAAGTTATTCTCTCACAGTCAGAAGTCTGAGACCAAGGCGTCAGCAGGGCCACGCTTACTCCTGAGTCTGGAGGAGAATCCTGCCTGGCCTCTTCCAGCCTCTGGGGCCCAGGCTGGGGGCAGCAGCACTCGAATCTCTGATGGCCTTCTCCTCCCTTTCCTCTCCCGTTCGGTCCTCTCATAAGGACACTCACTAGTCATTGAATTTATTAACCTCCGCCCCCGATCATCCAGAATGATCTCATCTCTCGACATAATGATATCTACAAAGATCCTTTTTCTAAAAAAGGTCACAGGTTCTATGTGGACATATGTTTGGAGAAGGGTCACCATTCAACCCACTAATCTGGCTTCGGGCTCCCCCAAAATTCACATCCGTTCCACAGGCAAAATACAGTCCCCCCAATCCAAATCTCCAAAAATCTCAACCCACTAGAGTATCTGCTCTATGTCCCAAATCTCATCATCTAAATTGCCTAAATCAAGAATGGGTGAGACGTTAGGTAGGATCCAGCCTGGGGCAAAATGACGGTTTATCTGTGGACCTATGACTAGGAAACAAGTTATCTGCTTCTGGGGCACAACAGTGGAGCGGACATGGGATAGACAGTGCCGCTCGGAAAGAGAAATTGTAAGAAATGAAGGAGGCCCTGGCCCCAAGCAAGTGAGCAATCCAGCCAGGCAAGCCCCTTAGGTTGCAAGGCCTGAGAATAGTGGTCTGCGGCTCTGAGCTCCGCCCCCTGGGGCCTCTAGCAACGTGCAGAGAGTGGGGTGCAGGGATCCAGGGCAGAAGCGGGAAGACCCGTCAGGATGCTTGTGTGGAACAAACAGGAGATGGATGGTGATGACTTTACCCGGGCCCATGGTGGTGGGAATAAAGAAAAACGGTCAGGTCAGACTCAGAAAATATTTTGGGGGTAGAGCCAACTGGATTTTGCAACAAATTGAGTTTGAGAGGCAGGAAAAGAGTTGGAAAGGACTCAAAATGCCTTCTAGGATTCTGGCCTGAAGCTTGGTAAGGGGGAATGGATATTGAAGTGTTTTGAAATGTACAATGAAGTTCTGTCTGAATGAAGGGAATTCTTCCCACCCTTTCAGCAGCTGAAACTAGAGTGTGGGTAGCCCCTATACCCCCAAATTAGAAGGTCATGCTGCAAAGGCCTTTGCTTTAGCACTCAACCAATTTCTTTTATTCCAATCCTTATCTCTTCTTCAAACTTGAGGCACACTTCTCAGAGAAAAGTATTAGGGGTGAAAAAGATGAAAGAGTTATTCTTGGAGTATTCTTGGACACACTATTCTGGGTGGGGCCACCCAGCTCACCTCTGTCACCCCACCAAACGGACAACCAGGCACTGGTCACATGTCCACTTGTTCTCACTGAGCCACCCGTCATCCTTCCCTCAGCCCCACTGTCATTTGTCTGCAGCTCGAAATAATCTTAGAATCTGTTAACATCACTGCTCTGACCTGGTTGAAGACAAAAGGAGGAGACAGATGAAAACCCTTTAGAAAAACAGACTAACAAGAAAAGGTACACACAGTACACACACTTCATACTTGGATATGAGCAGGGGTGGCTCTGAGCGGCCCACCTTGCATGCAGCTTTCAAATAGCCACGAGATGCTGGGATCTACCATATTTTAAGTCTTGCTTTCATTTTGTCCCCCAGATAGTCTTTATTAAGGAATGTGTGGTAATTAAGTGATCTTGGGGGCCTCCTACAGCTGAACCTTAATAAGATAAACTGAAAATAAAGCTTTCCACTTCCTAGACATCTGCTGGATGCCGCACACTGACACACAAAGCCTGACAAACAGCAGCAAGGCAGGTCATTTTATCCCTGTCTACAGGTGAGGAAACTGAGGCTCAGAAAGGCTCAGAGACTTAACTGGGTCTTACAAGGGAGAGGTTGGGCCTGGAGATTTGACTTTGGGAGCTGTCAGCAGATAGATTACACTTAAAGCTCACCATGGAAATAAATGTGGCCCAAGAAGACATCTGGAGACTGAGACCTAGAGTGATCCAAAGGTTAGAGCTGGGAAGAGGGAGAAGACCCAGAAAAGGGGGCTGAAAAGAGAATCCAATTGTGATTCAACCCCACTGGGCCCCTGTTCCCCACCGATAATGGGGCGGGGGGGAGGGCAGATCCAAACACCAGTGGTCACTCCCATATTATCAACAGCCATTTTTCCACCGGCTCATCTGTTCGCTCAGCAGTGCTTATTGAGAAGCGAGCGATGGATGGGGCACCACCCAGATGCCTGGCTAGAGGAAGAGGCTGGAGGACAAAATCATCAGAATGCCTGCCTATTCTGCGACGACACGCCCAGGAGAGGCACGTTTCAGACAGGCATCAATGTAGACCTACCCGCCAGGTCACCGAGGTCAACAGGTGGCCCTGACTACATTGAGCAGGTGAATCCCAATTTAAAAAAGCCACCAGGCAACACCAAGATACAAAAGAATGAGAAATTCTGGGTGCCATTCTCAGAAAGTTTGTAATCTACTGAAACTGCTGGGCAGGAACCAAAACCACACGGGTGTGAATGGCAAACCCAGGTAACAACCATTGCATCCATCCAGGAGTGAGTTTTCAACAAAAGAACCAAGACCATCTCATGGGGGAAAGACAGTCTTTTCAGCACATGGTACCGGGAAAACGGGATATCCGCATGCCAAAGAATAAAATTGGACTCCTATGCAACAACACGTATAAAAATTAACTCGATGTACTTGGTTCAAAGACCCAAGCATAAGAGCTAAAACTATAAAACTTTTAGAAAGAGACACAGGGGAAAATCTTCATGACATTTGATTTGGCAATGACTTCTTGGATATGACACCAAAAGCACAGGCCGACAAAAGGAAAAGAAACAGACAATTTGGAGTTCATCAAATTAAAAACTGTTGTGCATCAAAGGACACTATCAACAGAGTAAAAAGGCAACAAACAGAATGGGAAAAAAATATTCGCAAACCATAGGTCTGATAAGGGATTACTATTCCCAATAGGTAGATAATCCTAAACTCAACAACAACCAACAAACAGATTCAAAAATGGCAAAGAATTTGACTAGACATTTCTCCAAAGAAACTGTACAAATGATTGAGAAGGCATGAAAAGAGGCTCACATCACGTATCATTGGAGGTGCAAATCAAAACCACAATGAGATGTCAACTCACACCTAGTAGGATGACTATTATCAAAAAGCGGAAAATAAGACTTGGAAGCAGAGACACAAACAGATGTGTCTCCACCCATGTTTCGAGCAGCATTATTCATAACAGCCAGAAGGTGGAAGAGACCCAAATGTGCATGGATGGCTGAATGGATAAACCAAATGTGGTCTATCCATACAGTGAAATATTATTCAGCCTTCGAAAGGAAGGAAATTCTGACATAGGCTACAACATGGATGGGCCTTGAGGATATTGTGCCAAGTGAAATAAGCCGGTCACCAAAGGACAAATATTGTGTGATTCTGTTCCTATGAAATGCTTAGAGCAGCTACCTTTCTAGAGACATACAGTAAAATAGTGTTGCCAGCGGCTGCGATGTTGTGGTCTGGGGAGGGTCAGTCCTGGGGAGTGAGTGATTCATGGGGACAGAGTTTCAATGTTGCAAGATGAAAAAAGTTCCAGAGATGGATGGTGGTGAGGGTCACACAACAATGTGAATTCACTTAATACCACTGAACTGTATACTTAAAAATGTTTCCAGTGGTAAATGTCGTGTATATTTTACCACAGTTTAAAAAAAAAATTTTTTTTAAACAGGGAAAAGCTCCCCACTCCCCCCCCCAAAAAAAAAATTATCAATGGCACTCGTGGCCAAGTGGGTTGGTTTTTGGAGCTCTTTAATTCAAGACCAGAGGGAATAGCAGCAAATCCCGGAAGCCTTTGAAAAAGTCATTAAGACAAATCATTTCTTCCTTCTCTTAGCAACTCTACAAAGCATAACTGGTCTGCAGTGACCCGCTCAGAATCTTTCTCCCACCAACTCTTGAAAAGGAAGGTGAAGCCAAGCATGTGACCTGGGGAGGGGGCCCTGAAACACGATCCTTGTCCCACTGCCACTGTAATTGTGCCACATGATGCCCAGTACGCAGGGAGACACTTGGAATGTGATCCCTAAAAGGTGTTTGACTGCTGTGCCAGGGTCAGCTGCCATTTCTCCAAAGGTAGTTTTAGGGTGGGTGGCAGGGGGAGTTTTAAAGATAATAATAAAAGGTTCAAGTGAAAGCAGTGTTCCCCATCTCTTACTTAAAAAAAAAAATGTCAGGAGGAAGGAAAGGGAGGAAAGGTCATGTGGTAACGAAATGGGGGGTGGGGGCACAAACCCAGTGGGGCTTTCATTTTTTATTTAAATCCAATAGATCGCTAACCTCGGCTCTCTGTGAATGATAAGCAGACAGTCCAGGGGTGGCTGCAGCCCAGATCGTCAAACTTCACAGTTTTGTTGTAGAACCAACTCTTTCTTTCTCTGGGTGGAACACTGAAAACCGGGGTCACATTGTTTCAATAATGCATGGAGGCTGATCTCCTGGGGGAAATGGTCTCTCTATACGGAGGCAAGAAAATGCTTCCATCCCATTCCATGTTTTCGTGGAGAGCATGAAGATCACCTGTGCCAGTTTGTGGCCGAGAGTCCCCTGGCAGGTTTCATTGCCCCTGCTTTGGCATCACCCGAATGATAATTTTTAAGGTCGCCTGACCTTTGAACAGACCCAAGTTCTCTCTGACAAGTTCCTTTGTCTTAAAGGGAATTTTAATGCACAACACCAATAGACTAGGTATATAAATGAAGGCTTCTGTTCCAGCAGGGATTTGGTTTGAAAGAGACACATTATTTAATGCCATTTTGGGAAATATTTCAAACCAAGGAGTCTTTTGATGTGCAGACAAATTTAAGGGTAAATTGCCCCACAGAGCTGTCAGTAACAGGAAACAAGATTATTTGCTATTTGCATGGGTTTTGTTGGCCTTAAATAGTTATTCTGTCTCAGTCTCTTAGATTTCTTTGAGAAAATCAGGTTTTAGACGGAAGTTTTCACAGGTTCACCCGGGCAGGACCTTTGTCTGCAGCATGCATCGATGAGATCAAATCGGTTTCAAAACCTGGCATATTGGACAACTGGTCCTGCTGTGTTCCCCCCCCCCCCCCCCGCATTGGCTAATTAAATTAATTCAAATTCAGCCCGCTAATTTGTCATTGAGGAACATCCAATTGTCCCCTTCGATTGCCTGACATTTTCTCTAAACCACTGCCTGCTCCTTCCCCCAAATTTGTGTGTCTGGGATGGGAAGGAGGTGGGGGAAATCAATGGAAACGCATCTCAGGGGATTAAAATTAAAAAAATATTCCAGGCAAAGCAAAGGAAATGAAATTAAAGGGTAAACGAGGCTAAGTGACGAAGAGCAGAGTCGGCTGCAAGCGTTTTCGATTTGGTTTTGCATGAGCACACCTCCACAATAGAGTCAAGAACTCTGACACCGTTTCTGGGAAACAGAAGAGCATTGCGGGAAACAATTGGAAGAGTGTTGCTTTTTACCTCTGATGAGGTTACGAAGACTTTGTTCTGTCTCACAATAGAATTATGAATAAGATTTCGTGGTCCGAAGTAGCCTTAGACGCCCCAGGAAACCAGGCTCATGAGAAAATACTTATATAAACTGAAAGGGAGGCCAGAGGTTGTCTAAATAAGCTTTGAGAAACAATAATTCTGAAGTAAGCTGAGACCAGTTCTGGGGTGTAATGAATGTTCAGTCTGTCCAGACTCAACAGAGGAGATGGCTGGGTAGTAAGGACAAGCTGCTCCACATCAAAAGCCAATGAAAAAACTAAGGTGCTGAACGGTGGGCCTACATACACAGTCTGGTCCCCCGAGGCGAAAGTGAGTGGAAACTTCCCCTGGCAAGACTATTTCTGAGATTTTTCACACCTGCACACCTGAAGGAAAGAAAAGCATGCATTCTAGTGACACAATCCAATTAATGAGAGGAACTGTTATAAACATTCAGCTGCATAACTTTGACACAGAGCAAATTTGTCATCTCCAGAAGAATTCGACATTCTAAATAAGTATGGTTAGGATGATAAGCAAACTTCTACCTATTTGAAACCCTTTCATTATTAATAGAGAGAAAGACAGACGTAGGGTACAAATTTGAGCAAGATGAGAAGTGTTCGGCAAGAAATTAAATGACTCCAAAACAGACCAGGGCTGAATGGTGACTGATGACCTTGGATGAATGAAACCAATTTGTCCCCCGGAAGCTCCTGGAATGTAACTGGCTTGGATCAGCTTCGGCAGGTACCTCTGAAGATGACGCACCTCTTCCAAACCAGAAGTAACACAAGAAGCAAGCTCCTGACTTTCATTTCCTTTCACCTCATCTTATTTGTTGGTGTTCTCAGCCAACCCACCTGCTGCTTTTGATAGGCGAGGTCCATTCAATTCTCCCAAATAAGGTACTGTGGGTTTGTTTACATTGTGGCTCTCAATTGAGGGTGATTGGTTCCCCAGAAGACACTTGGCAATGTTTGAAAACATTTTTGATTGTTATAACTTTCAGGAGGGATGTTGGTTACTGGAGTCTATAGGGTGATAGGGCTGGGCCACCTTACAATGTGCAGGGCAACCCCTACAAAGAAGCACTTGGCCCCAAATGTCCGTATGTCAAGGTTGGGAACCCTGGTCCTCTGGACGGTACATTTTAAAGCATTCAGTCGCCTGGACAACACCCCATTCGCAAGCATCCCTTTGCACTCCAAGCTCTGTGTACAGAAATCTGTGTACAGGCTCTGTGTACAGAGAGGATTCTTTAGATAACAAGAGACAAAACCCAACTCATCTAAGCTCAGGCAGAACAGAGAATCCCTTGGCTCTCGTAGCTTGAAACTATGCCACGACCTGCATAACTTGAGTAGAGTTGGGGCTCTCGCACAAACTCTGCTCGGACAGACCAACATGTTTGCAAACAGAACTTCAGCTATGCATGCTTCAGCCTCCTGAGGCACCTGCCTGGTTCAGGCAGGGCTTCTGTTTCTGGTCCACGGAGGGCGGGAGGAAAAAGGAGCCTGGAGCCCTTGGATTCTCTGTCGTCTTGTAGATTCAACTCTAGGACGAGGTTGATATTGCTCTGCAGTTTGAACTTTGCCCTGGTGAAAATAAGTGCAATTTATACACAGCGTAAATTTAAAGCTGCCAGAGCTCATGCACATACACGTGTAACACGTGTAACTGCGTTGCTTGGCAGTCTCACCCACCAGCACCATGTGAGAGGGTGTCTGCTGAACTCTGGGGCGCTCATCATCCTGAGAGACTGGGCCGAACATAGCACTAAGCCAGTGCCCGCCCTTCGTACTTAAAAATAAAAATTAATTGGATTCTCCTGGTACCCATTTTTCATCCATGATCCCAAATGTGCTGTGAACCCTTTCACGATTAGGAGAATATGATGAAAATGTTCCAAGAATTGCAACAAGCAAAAGGCAGATGACATGCATACCCATCACTGTTTCTTCCTCAGCCAAAAAAAAAATTAAAAAAAAAATTGAATACTCATTTGGGTTCAATTGACATTCCCTGTAACTAAAGAACCCAAGACAGCCAATCTCGCTGGGAACTTTTCAGAGGTCCCCTCTGAAAAACCATCAACTTAGCTGAACTGAAACCAAGTTGCTGAACTGTTTCCTACTCGACTTTCAACAGGAAAGAAGGGATGGGTTTGAGTTTCAGGGAGTCACAATCACCATGACATGACCTGGTTGAAAGATTGTCATTTTAAAATTCCCTATTTGTTATGGAAGATCACCGGCCATGCAGCGGTAACGAAATCTCCACAGCAGCGTCTTTGATATTCGAAGATCATGGTAGCCATGGGATCTCCGCGCTGGTAAGAAAGTGACTGGAAAGAAAGAGGATGTCCAGCCTTTTATTCGAAAGTCTTACGTTTGCATTGCACTTCCTAGTTTTGAAGCACTTTTTATACGTTTTGTCACTTTTGAGTCTCACAATGTTCTAAGACTGAGCTTTCTGAGGACCAGGACTGTTTTGTCCTTGTATCTATGTACACCCGAGGCTAAACACCTTAAATCAAAGAGTACCTGGTGAGAAAGGCCAGTCCACTGTCGCTGCACCATTTTGAAGCGATTCTCCGAGGTTACATGGGAAGTTAGTGAAAGAGCCACGGGGGTGGTTCTCTTGGCCACACAGTTTTCCTGAGAGCTATTTCAAGAGACTCTCCACCCTTCTCGTGACTCACTGTCCCCACTGCATGCTGAGCTGTTGCTCTGTCCCTTTTCATCCAGGGCCAGAAATTGCCGTCTTGGTTCCTATTCCGGTTTCCCACACATCCCAGTTGCCAGTGCTCCAAACCTAATTCTGAAGCAGCTGAACATAGCAGAGTGGATTGGAGGTGGGGGTGGCTGTCCACACCCCAGCCTGCGGGGTCCTGGAGGGCACGACGTGAGGCTGAGTTGTCTCTGTCGGTCACAGACACACAACCTGACAGAGTGAACACTCACCCACCTACTCATCTGCTATGAGCCAGCAACTCGTCTCTGCATCTTACAAGTGTGACCTCATTGAGTCCTCAAAATGACGGTCTATGATCAAGCTCAATGACGGCATGAGCCCCCATACAATGCCACGAGAAGGGCACTTCTCCTTTGTGGTCGTCTTCCCCCAAGCCAATCCCATCAGACAAATCCAAACTGAGGGGCATTCCACAAAACACCTGGCCAGTCCTCCTCCAAACCGTTACGGTCATCAGAACCAAGGAAAGTCTGAGAGTAGCCTAAGGAAACATGACGACCAAGTGCAGCACAGTGTCCTGGGTGGGTCTCGGAGACGCAAAGAGAAATTAGGAGAAAACTGGTGAAATCTGAATACACTGGGGAGCTTAGTTAATCGTAACATGCCGGGGGCATCTCTGTAGTTGTGGCAAGTGTACCATAGAAATGGAAGATGTTCGAAATGGGGCAGACGGGGCCCAGCTTCACAGGTACTACCTTCACAACTTTTCTGTAAATCTAAAACTATTTCAAAATAAAAATGTTATTTAAAAACTTGCTGAAAAATATAACCCTCTAAGGTAGGCACTATGAATTGCCCCAATTTGGTGGGTATGGAGCCTGTCCAGGGGAATCATTGTCTCCTAATCTGATGATTATTCTAGCAGCTTCTCTAAGGCTTCTGTTTACACTGCAAGAACCCTCCCAGGGCTCCTGAGAATTCAATCACGAGAGGCGGCCTCGTGGGGATCATTTCTCTGCTTGGAAGCGTGAGTGACCCAAACTGCTCTGAGGGGAAGACAGCGAATGAGCCTGCGAGGTCTGGGTGCTGGGAGCTCGCACAGTAATTGAATCGTTTGAGCACTCACAGGAAAAACATCGCAAGACTGATTTAGATGGATGGTCGGAGACCTTCTCAGAACCCCTGTGAGTCTTGGATGTCTGAGCAGGTTGAAAAATGGTTCCAATTCGGTGGGGCCTGGGTGGCAGGAAATCATCCGGGGTAACCTCTAACACCATCAACACACCAAACTCTTTGCCTCACTCCAAACTCAAAGGCCCACAGCTGCTTCCAATCAGGGAAAGCCAACTGGCCGCTCAGAGCACCACATTCCCGCACACCCCATTGCTGGCTCTTCAAAATATAGCTCCCTTGCTCCGGTGCAAGGAACAAAACATGCCCTTTCAAGGTCCGGGACCGATATTCCCTTTGTCCTCCTCTCCTCACTGACCCACTTCCTTTTCTGAGTCCTCAGTGGCCTGCAGCATTACCCACGGGGGTTTCTCTGAAGGGACGCTTTTTCCCCTACTTGCCTCTGCCCCTGAACTTCTCCCAGTAGGATTCAAGTTTAGACACTCCCAGGGCTGCACAAGTACACAAGGGACTTCAGTGGGACATGTTGGTTCTACCTTTCCAGTATCCATGCTCCCTTCTACCCATACAGCTTGGGCAATGCTCTGTCCCCAGAGGATGGCTCTAGTCTGCAAGGTCCCCCCTCCCTCATCCAAGCCTGGCTTAATCACAGTCCCACTGAATGGCTCCGGGAAAGGGAATAAGAGCCAAGTGGGTTTGACTTGGATTCTGTAGCTAGCACACAAGAGCCTGACTGCTCTTGGTCACACAGGAAAGTCCCCCAGGGTGGCCCCAGATGACTTGCATGGCTTCAGGTCCATGCCTGTGGTGCAGGTTTAGCAAAGCACCCTTGTTGACTCTCAGAAGGGCCCATGTTGGCCAATTAACTATATGACCACATTACTTATAACACCACCCTCCTGTGAGAAGGTCGCCATCCACTCTTTATACATATTCTTCTCACTGTTTTCTTCTAGGCTCAACTCTAACACATTATTCCCTCTTGCTTATTTTGACAAAAACGCAGACATCCTATTAATACGGTCTCACGCCTTTCTCTCCGACACAGTTGCCCTTCCCAATCATATGCACCAATCTACTCATTCTTTCTAATGTGCAGAATAGCCACTGAATGGATGCACTATGGTGTACTTCACAGTGACGGTTGATGGACACTGAAGGTGTTCCCATCATGTCACAGTGCTGTATAATAGTGCTGCCCTCTCATAAAAACATCTTGCTACACGAGTAAACGTGTTTTTGGAGGACGAACCTCTAGATGTGACTGTGGGGACAGAGCCCCAGAGAGCAGTTTCCAGGCTCTCGGCCTCACATGGAAAGGTGCTGGCTCAGGTAGTAGATAGCCATCAGCTGTGGCCCTTGAGCCACGCACGTCGTGTGAATCCAGCCTCCAGCGAGACATAGCGGTATGACTTCCCTACCTATGGCTCCGTGGGTGTTCCGTTTTGGCCTCACCATGCCCTGCATTCTTATGTGGGGAGCGGGAGCAGAGACCCCACAGGCCGCCCCACACGACAGTGAACACACCACGGATAGACCTCAATGGCTCCACTATCACTCACTTTGACCTTCGCTCTCCGTGGCAACCACTTGATGGGACCCTGTGGTTTGCTCTGTGAAAACTGAGCAAGGACCTGACATTAAGGGAGCTCCTTGTGGGTGTTGATCTCTGGTGTGCCTCGCAGCGTTTCTACTTTGAAGCACCTGTAACCCTGTGAAGCAGGAACAATTACGGCCCCCATTTACAGGTGAGGATAGTAAGTAATTTTCCCCAAGTCGTATAACTGACACATGGAAAAATACGGATTTGGCTCTAGTCCTGCCTAACTCTGGAGTCTGTGGCCGACACCCTCTCTGCTCTCCCTCCCAGTGTCTGGGAGCTGGGTGCACTTTCACAGCCCACTCTTCCTCCTGGACCCCCTAATGCCATTTCCACAATAATCGATCAGAAATCAGAGCAACTGGTGTGGGGTTGGATATGAAGTGCTCTTCATCTGGTTTGAATTATTATGAAATCAGGATTATGTGGATACTTTTCAGGCTACACCCTGGAGGACAGTGATTATTTTCTTTTATTCATTTATTTTCTTTTCCTACCCACTTCAGCTACTAAATCCTCCCCAGTATAACCTTCCCGATCTTCTCGAAATTGCACAGGATGAGGAGGCTTTACTGTATCCTAAGCAAGTCAGCTCCTCAGGGTGGGGCAGGCGGCCTCACAGGCAGAATGGCGCTTTTCAGGCCATTTTGTCCCTAAACTTTTGGAGAACACATTTCTTCCACACCCCCATCTACAAGCCTCCAGGAATTTCTTCACAGACAGAATGCATGTGAGACCAGATACAAATGGGTCATGTCTTCCAGGCCGGTGGCTTCCAGGTTCCTCGGCCGCTGGCCTGACCCTAACACACAACAAAAGACTTTATGGACAAACGTTTGCTGTTTTCTCACTCTAGCTCCCTTCCCTGTGACTTCCTGCAAAGACTCCTCTTACAATGTCTAGGCTGCTGAAAGGCAGGCAAGTTGGCGAGCCTCACGGAGTGGCTATGTGAGTTCCCCGTGATGGCCCATGTCATCCTAGCAGAGCTAAGAGGTGCTGAGAGGCTCTGGTGAGTCAAATTAGCAGATGAGGAGAGGAGGGCTCTACATCCAGAAGGGTGGCCACATCCCCCTTGTCCAGAGGGAGACACTGACAAATTTAGCAAAAGCATCAAGGACATAACACACGTAAAACGTTCACTTTGTAATCCCCCACCCCCACCCCAAGGTTTAAAACTTGACCTTCTAACATGTCAGCAAACTGAGCAACCTGGCAGATTCCCATGCACAAACACAGTGGGGACATTCGCAGTGCCATCACCGGGAGCTGAGGCCACATGAGACAGGGCAGGTCGGGCCATCACATTAAGTATTCTATGAGTTAGAAATGATGGGTGCAATGAACACCTAGCAACACAGATGGATCTTAACAACATAGGACTTAATGAAAAAACTAAGGAACAGGACAAGATACATCACAAGACCATTTATGTAATTTGAAATCACGTGCACCAAAATTTATCTCTGGTAATAGAAGTCAGAACAGTTGTTACCTTGGGGTGAAGGGGACAGTAATTGGCTGAGGGGCATGAAAGAGCCTTCTGGGTTTTGGAAGGCTTCTGTATCTTGATCTGGGTAGTAATTATAGTATAGACATATGTGAGGTCCACTGAGCAATATACTTAAGATTTGTGTGTATACGTGTATGTGCATACAAAGCGACAATACATATTTTACAAAAATACAAACAAAATGATTAAGACATTTGTATGGTGGTTAACGGTACTGGAGGAAAGGGAGTGGAGTGGTAAAGAAGAATGAATGGCTGGATGGATGGATGATGGATGATGAATAGATAATGGATGGATGGATGGATGGATGGATGGATGGATGGATGGATGGATGATGAACAGATGAATGATGGATGGATGGATGGATGATGAGTGGATGATGGATGGATGGATGGATGGATGGATGGATGGATGATGAATGGATGAATGATGGATGGATGGATGGATGGATGGATGGATGGATGGATGGATGATGAACAGATGAATGATGGATGGATGGATGATGAATGGATGATGGATGGATGGATGGATGGATGGATGGATGGATGGATGGATGATTAATGGATGGATGGATGGATGGATGGATGAATGGATGGATGATGGATGGATGGATAATGGATGGCTGTGTATATTAAGAGAAAGATTAAGGGATAAATGGATGGATGGATAAATTGATAGATAAAGCTAGTTGGTAGAGAGGGATAATGTTACCATTCTAGACCCAACCTTGTCGACATAGTCTAAA
This sequence comes from Rhinolophus hipposideros, assembly GCF_964194185.1. Lineage (NCBI taxonomy): Eukaryota > Metazoa > Chordata > Mammalia > Chiroptera > Rhinolophidae > Rhinolophus > Rhinolophus hipposideros. The sequence continues at coordinate 3,078,166 of NC_138068.1, forward strand.
ATGCAGACATCAGAAGCTGAGTCACCTAGCCTCAGTGTTGAAGGAATTAATCAGAAGGACATTGGTTAGCTCACAGAACTGACAACAAGGTTAAGGCATTGGGCTCAGTAAGCAGGCCAGTCCTAAGGGAGCTGAGAAACTGCAGGTCTTGCATAAAGGACCATGCTCTGGACCCGGCAGCTGGCTGGCCCCCTGCACACAGAATTCCCCTGCCAGGTGCTAAGTGGGCTCTAATGGTCCCGAAGTCTTTTCGTGTCTCCCTCAACATTCAGAGTCCTGGATGAGAGCATACAATTGGCTGGGGCCAGAGTCCCCGGGGGTGGGGATTAGGAACGCGCACCTTCAGTGCTCTTTGGCTCCTGTAATGATGGAGGAGGACCACACTAAGGGGTTTTCCCCCAAAGAGAGTGGATGTTGTGATGCCGGCACCTACCCCTGTCCCACTGCTCTGACAGAGCTGGGAGGAGGGACAGGAGGGAAACAGGTCTCGGGTTCGGGCTGTGAGGCCAGTCCTGCTAGCAAGCACAAAAGTACTTGTGAAATATTAAGCTCCAGGCAGACAGCAGCCCTGAGCAAAACTGCAGAGATGAAGGAAAGAGCCGTCTGTGGTGGGCTCAGAGTGTGTGACGTGATCAGGGATTGTCAAGTGTAGGATGACCAACCTTTCTGACTTGCCCAGGACTGAGGGTGATCCTAGGACACTGGGCTTTTAGGGCTAAAACTGGGAAAGTCACAGGCAAGCCAAGCCAAGTTGGTCGCCCTAGCAAACGACTCCATCAAGGTCAGGATGGGAGAACGGAGGTCACCGAGACTCAGACTGGACCACTCACCAAAGCTGGGCCTATGCCCTTTCATTCTCAAAAGCAAGTTCTGAAAAAAGTATGATTGAGTTTGGGAATGCAATAAGAAATGATAAATATTAACGATTCCCCACTCCCATCCCCAGCCACTTCTGACTGAATCTAGAGTGTCCATGATTTGTGGCGTGGCGGTGATGAAGTAAAAGGCCCTTGCTACCGTGTTTCCCCGAAAATAAGACCGGGTCTTATATTAAGGTTTGCTCCAAATGATGCAGTAAGGCTTATGTTCACGGGACGTCATCCTGAAAAATGATGCTAGGGTTCTTTTCCTGTTAGGTCTTATTTTCGGGGAAACACGGTAGCCTGCTAGTTCCACCCAGGACAGAAACTGTACTCCATGCAGCTCTCAGAGTTAAGCCCGGGGAGTATAGGGCAGGGCCTTGTAAACTGGGAAGCATTAGGCAAATGTCAGATATCATTATTATCCTGGATGGTGAAAGTCTCCTGTGGTATTGATGAGTTTTCATATGACAAAGATCTGTGCTTTTTCTGTGCTGAATTAATAATTCACTTATGCTAATCAAACAAAGAAACCCAGTTGACAGGGTCTCAAAAACAATCTCATTTCTTCCCATGAATTCTAATGTTGTTGGGTTTTTTTTTTCTCTCTCTCTCTCTTTTTTTTCCTTTCTTTTTAACTGGCAAATGGGAACAGGTGAGGTGCAACATCTGTGGACTATTTTGGGCCAAAAAGAGCAAATGGTTCATGAGAAACAAAAAACAAAAAAAGTATGGGGACCATTCCTGTGTTTTTCCTAGGCCACCGAGTGTACCCCCAACTGCAAGTGGTTTGAATCAACTACCCACCTTTTTGGTCAAAGCGTGGGACCTGTGCTGACATGACATTTTCTCCCCTGTCCCCTAAGTGTGCCTGCGTCATGTGTTCTCCACAGATGTGCACAGTGGGGTTGGCTCCACCACAAAGTAAGCCAATGGGAAGAGAGCAGCTCTGATGGCTAGGGGACTTTCTACGGTTTCCCAGGCCATCAGACGGACAGTTCTTTTTCTGTGAACAGTTTCTAGTCCCTGAAGATGTTCTAGAAAGAGGATTCGGGGGATTAAAGAATGTTCAGATTCTTAATGATTATTTCCCAAAGCTTCGAATCTCGATTGCAGCGGGTTCTCTCATTCCGCCCCTCCCTTCACACATTTTTCTGAGCACTGAGATGAACTGGATGGGGTGGGATCAGCTAGGCAACAGAAGGATGTCACACACTTCATGGCTGTCCCTGCAGCTCACATTTACTGGCACTGTTCTGGGTTCACCGCACAACAGGTTGTAGTGGGAAGAACACAGACCCCGGGGTCAGACAGTAGAGTCTGCAGCTCTTCATTGTATGGCTTTGGGCAAGTTCCTTAACCTTTCTGCACCTCATTTGATTCATCTGTAAAATGGGAATGAAAATGGTCCTGACCCTGCACGGTTTGTTGCGTAACAAAGATCAAATGACCTACGTGTGGCGCTCATGATGGGATCTGTCACCTGTCCCCCAACTTCTTTCAAGAGCTTGGACACCATTTTCACATTAACATGTAGTTAGTGTTGCCTTTTACACTCAGATTCTCTCAGGAATGCACAGCAGAGTTTTCCAGAAGCTACATGGAGTGTGCTATGGCAAGACATTAAAAGAGAGGTGCGAAAATGGACAACAAAGCCCTTCTTTTCACTAGATTCTCGATTTGGAAAATATTACTATTTTCCATTAAAAAAATATATAATGGGTTTATTATTGCTATTTTAGAATGAATTGATAAACTGTTTTAAATGTTTTCAGTGTTAATTTCTGATACGGTAACTATCAACCATTACTTTGTAATGGGGATTCTGTAACTAGAGCATTTTAGGGTTCTCAGTCAATTTTAAGGGTAGCAAGGACTCCTGAGACCAGAGCTGCTGATGAAGAGACGTAAAGCACTTATTTAATGCAATGAGAGCTGGTTCTGACTGTCCCCATTGTACAGAAGTAGAAACTGAGGCATCGAGAAGACTCAAAGCCAGACAGAAATTCAGAGCAGAGCCAGACTCAAACCGAGGTTTGTCTGGGTCCAAAGCCTGTGCATTTAGCCAGACATTGAATTTACTCTCATTCAATCCTTCGTTTTATCTACAGACTGGTTGACTATGACTCTGTGTATATTAGGCACTCTGGAAAAGCTTGCTGAATAGAAGAATGAGTGTTCCAGCTTACACAATATAATCGAGCACACCTTATTTTGAGCCTATCACGTGACAGGCCCTGTGTTGGGGCTGAAATGCACTTGCTCAGAGCGAGACCAAGGCTGTCTTCATCTCTGAGTCTGGGTGTTCAGTGCACTTGGGACTCCCACTGCATGCTGGGCAATATGCAAATCAGCAAGCCCAAGTGAGTGTTGGGAGGGGGTCTCTTCTCCATGGAAGCAAAAGACTTTCTTGATAAAGGAATCCATCATCCCTTCTTATTATCAACGCCATCACGAAAACCTTGTCTTTCATTTGAATACCAGAGGAAAACTGGAAGCTCAGCAGAAGAGGGCCTCCCAAACTGGGGTGCTAAAGAACTCATATTAACTTGGGAAAGCCTTCCTGTGTTACCCCCTCATCTTACCTCCACAATTGAGTGAACTCCTGAAGCATCATTTAAAGCCCAACACAATCTGCCACCTGTCTCTGTCTGACTTTTGGGGTGGAAAATGGCTGAACACATCCAGAGGTATTTCACATTCAAGGCAAATCTATTCAGGCAAGGGCTTTGCAGAAAGGAAAATAACGCTGTCAAGGTGAGGTCTTTACAGATCGGGGCTTTATACCCCCACGGTGTTGGCCCCCAGTACTCTAATTGCCCCCCACCCACACGAATTCTCCTTTGTGGCACACCAGGTGGTCATGAGAAATTCACATGTATGTAATTGAAAGTTACATTTCCTCCCACCATACAAGCAGCCACCAAGCAGTGACCACAGTGGTAATTAATAATCTGGCTCGCCCACCCCCAACCCCGGGTTCAGGGCAGAAGTCAATTAGATTTCCACCTGAAGTTCCCTGCTGCTCCAAAGCATATTATTTTCTTCAATCTGTCAGTAATTTCCAACAATCTGGTTATGAAATCAAAGTACAGGCTGTGGCTTTTTTCTCCATCCAGCCTCCTATAGACTCTTTCTCTCCCAGATGAAATAGTGATGAAATACACAGTGAGGTCCTGGTCCCTCATTGTACATCACTCTTGTATATTCCCAGGTGCACAGGTTTCTCCTGGCAGAGGACTGTCACTTCCCCAGCCCTGTTCATGTTGTGAGGCAGACGTGTCCCACGAGAGGGGACCGCAGCTTGACTCTCTGGGCCACTTGTGAAAACTGACTTGTCACAATGGGGAATCGGGGTTCATTTCTAACCCCCCCACCGCCACCTCCCGGGAGGCACTGAGCTTTGGGTCAGCTGCATAGGACAAGGCAGGTACCAGGGCAGCTGGGACAAAAAGCTCATCTTTGTTTCCAGGGGCTTCATTCGGCCCACCTTGAAGCCACTGGTGGTTTACAATGTTAAATGTTCCTCATTCTGAACCGTTTCCAGAATTAAAGACCAATATGCACCTTCTGTTCCCAGGCTCGCAGGCCTGAAGTGTTATCTTCTGACACTTTGAAGACGGCACATTTTGAAGTGCTTCTTCTGACGTGCTCCCTGTCGCATGTGGGCCATTTTTTAAGTACTAAATAAAAGCTGACTGGTCTGCATGGACCCAGAAATTGGCTTTTTAATTGGATGATCTCTACAGGGGAGAGTTCAGCTACTAATCGAAAAGGTGAAGCTTTCCAAACTTGAAATGTGTATTAAGTAAGCGTTGAGGTTGCTGAAGAAAAGACTGCAGCCCCCCATGGGTGAGGTGTTCAGAGCAAGCCCTGAGGAGGACCACACATTCTCTTGGGCTATTCTTTCTGAAACCACAACTAGGCTCGTTTTTTTCAAAGGCTTCTCCACCATTCTCTCTGGAAAGAGGAGAGAATGAGGGAGAGGGAGAAAGAAAGGGAGACTCCAAATCTGAATCTAATCTTCTGGAATTTTCTCACATCCCAGTACCTTTAAATTCTGTTCCTACATAAGTCAGAAAAGAAACTCTTTACTCCGTGAGTCCCATAAGACACAACACTGACATCCGACATTTGGAATCTTCTGGGTGTTACAGAGACCTTTCTCTTTCACCTTTTCTTCCAGATGAATGCAAAAACTGCAAGGCAATTCAAGCCATCTCCTCCTTCATCAGAGGGTTTGTGTTTGCCAGTCTCAAATCTTGGTGGCTGCCCGACGCTTTAAATATCTCGTTTTATAGCTTTGATTATTCCATATGGATGAACACTTGTGACAATGACAGTGATCAGGTTAAATAAGATGCTGAGACAAAAACGTACAGGGGTCTGCATGGAATTTTGAGAGGCTTGAGCAGCGTTGAAAGAAGCTATTTTAATCTTAGGCACCTCCCATTCTCAAGAACAATGCAAGCATTGCCAGCAGGAGTATGGATTTAAATTTTAAGCCAGTTTCCGGGTTTCCAGTCCCAAGAGAACCTCCTTCCTGGATCCCCAAGCCTGCAGTGGATTTCTTGGTTATAATGTTCAGGATAAAAGCATCCTCCTTCACTCTCCCCTCAGAATCTCCTGGATCTGGCCCCTGCCGGCGGCAGCCCACACACCCCACACTGTACCACACAGCATTTCGGGGCAACACTGTCCTCTGGGTTCCTCCAACTCCAGCTCCCTCCACCACAATTACTCACTCATTTCCCTCTGGTCCTAGTTCATCCTTCAGAGTTCAGACTAAAGATTCCCTGATTCTATTCGTTCCCCCAATTATTTTCTCTTTTCTCACCTGCCATGGTCCCTTGTCACCACTTATCAAATTGTAAGTAAATAATATGTAATATCTAGCAGATGGCAGATGTTCAATAAATATTTGTTGGATGCATGGAAGGGGGGGAGAGAGGGAAGGAAAGAAGGATGGAGGGAACATGTATGTGCCCACCGTGGTGCCCTGTTGCAGTCGATTCTGTGGAGAGCCCCCTGGGTGAAGGGTTGCTTGCTGCCCCACCTGCTGGCAGCGCTGTTGGCAGGCAGCTTTTAGCCACTGGTCCCTTTAGGAATCACCTCAGTTACAGAGCTGCCTCCTCCAAGGTCAGCCCCTTCTCCGGCACAACTCCTGGGTTGGCCAAGGCTGTAGCGGTTCGTGTTAAAGCTCAGCCTGCCCCTCTGCCTTTCCTGTTTCCCTGTTCCCTTCTCACAGGCGTGGTTCCCAGGGGTCCTCCATGTGAAGCTCTGACACACAGCACTCCGTTTCAGAGTCTGCTTCCAGGAAAAGCCAGCCTGAAACTCTCACCAACTCTAGCCATCTAAGACCCTCTCTTTACAAATGGATGTCCCCCAAAGCCTAGGGTGAACCAACCCCTAAAACTCAGGTTCCCAGGGGAAGAAAACACCAAGTGATATTCCCAGCTACACCCCTATATTGAACCACACCAGTTTGGGCAGAAAAAATGGCCTTTCTGGAACTATTGTTGAAATCAGCAATGAGGCATCTAGAAGTTTCTTTCATATGATTGAAAGTCATTTTAAAAGTAGCAAGTCACAGAAAGTATAGCCTGGTGCCTGGCAACATACTCAACACCCAATAAATGTTTGTTGAAACAATGAAAGCTTCTTTTTTTTGTTCTCTGTTTCTCCCCGAAGAATTTAAAACCAGAAAAAAAGATAATAAGACTAACACATTCAGTCCCATGCAGTTTTCTCCAAATCACTTGTTTTTAGCACAAAAGGGATAACTCCTTGTGATGTATTTTTCCATTACTTTCTTTGTGCAGGAGGTTTTTAAATTAATTTATTCTCTCTCTGCATCAGGTTGTCTTATAATTGAAGATGTGAAGTGTTTGTCTTCCAAAGCCTTTCGGGTGATGTCTTCTTTGCTGTTAAAACCTTCTTTGTCTGCGCTTGTGATCCCTGCCAAAATTGCCCACGGAACAGCAACTCAAGTGCATAAATTATGGGACCACATCGGCACCGCTCACATCCATTTGGGTCTAAATGTCTTTGGAGAGAAGCTTTCATTTTGCAAAACAAACACAATCAAACCTTGATTAACCAGAACATTTGGGGAAATGGGATCGTCTGGATAATTTAATTCTCTGGGTAATTTCCAGTTAACCGGAAATCCATTGATATTTTCAAACCCTAATGCAGAAAATCCTTATAAAATAGAGCAACCACAGTAGAAGATAATGGAAAATTTCGGAGGCAGAACGTCATGGCAAGAAAGTTGAACTTCAGGGCTGAAACCCTGGTGTCAGTCACAGCTGTGCCCACCTCAAGCCAGAACAAAATGCTGTGGTGCTTTTTCCCCTAAAAAGAAGAAGACCCAAACCAATAAGCCGGATCACGGCCACTGAATCTGAAGGCTTCTGGGTACCCGGCATCAGTGGTCATTTCCATCCATCCATTTGGCTCTGCAAGTCAAGGGAGGCTGTATGGGAGCTTAGACTCTATTTATCCTCACAGGAAAATCCAGTCTTTTGCTCTATAAATCTTCCCTGAATGTCAACTGCACATTCATGCATCTGTTCACATAACTTACCTTCTCATGTCCTGGCGCTTTCTCCTCAAGGTAGAATAAAACAATGAGATTTGTGGTTCATTGAACCAGAACCAATAGATGGTCTGTTGTGTGTAGTCTTTAGAAGCATCTCCTAATGCAACTGTGGGAGTTCAAATGTGATGCTATGCAAAGGCTACTGGCCTGGGATGTGGAGTCTGGACTCTCTCCTGGTCCTGCACGTGCAAGTTTCTCACCAGCTGCATCACCAGTGGGAAGACTGAGCAGCTCTAGGGTCTCGGACAGTCTGTGACCTCATCTCCATAGTCCAGAGGTTCTCAGCCTCAGCACCACTGGCATGGAGGACTGGATACTTCTTTATGGGGACTGTCCTGGGCACTGGAGGATGTTAGCAACACCTCTGGCCTCTACTCACAGGTACCAGTAGCACCCCTCCCCCAAGTTGTAAAATCAAAACTGTCTTCAGACATTGTCTACTGTCTCTCCGGGAGGTAAAACTGCCCCCTCATGAGAACTGCTGCCTGGAAGGGTGATCTCTGAACCTTTCCGGAGAAAAAGAATTCAGGATTGAGAGCATCAAGGCGTCGAATATTTGATGGCTTCTCTCAAGGAAATTAGGCCTAATGGAATGCCCACCTGGGTTTTCTTGCTACTGTGGGAACCAAGAGGCATTCATCTCCTGTGTGCTGAGGCACCTGAAGTCAGCATGTTAGTGCAGGTAGACCCCAATAACTGTGCTCAGTGGAGGAAACGCTTCCTGACACCAACAGAAGCTCCCAAGAGAGCAAGAAAAACTACCAGAGCAGTGAGACACCACCTTGAAACATTCTCTGCTTCACGTGAGAAGAAGTGAGATTGTGTGAGAGAAGCAGAGGAGACAGATCTTAACGTACAGGACGATATGCCTTCTCCACTGAGGACAGATAAAGAAAAAGGTTTCTTTGCATTCAGTGTTTTGAATCAGGGTGAAATAAACTTTCTGACATCCCTTTAGCTTTCTTACCTCTGAGCAGCACCATCTGCTATTATATTCTTTACATATGTGTTTGCCTGGTGGGGTCTTGAATTGACACTCCCGCCCCTCATAAAAGCCCCATGAATCCTGTACGTCTTTTTCACTCCTGTGTCTTCATGTGCCTGTTACATACCCTGTTTCCCTGAAAATAAGACCCAGTCGGACAATCAGCTCTAATGCATCTTTTGGAGCAAAAATTAATGTAAGGCCCAGTCTTATGTTATATTACATTATATTATATAAGACCCGGTCTTATGTTACTATAACATAAGACTATATAGTTTTTGCTCCAAAAGACGCATTAGAGCTGATGGTCCAGCTAGGTCTTATTTTCACGGAAACACGGTATTTAAGCACTCAATAGATATTAGTTGAACAAATGGAATAGAGTAAGCAATGGACAATTGTTGCTAAATTTTGAAATAGGTGGACAGAAACTTTTTTGGATGTCTTTGTTCATCTCTGGTCATGAAGTAGGTCTTCATGAGAAAAGGGGTCAGGCCCAATTCCTCATCTTAGAACCTTTCTTCCCTCTCCTTGACTCCCAGCGAGCCATTTCCATTCCTTCATTTAACAAATGTACATTCATGCCTGCTGTGAGCCGGGGACGGCTCCAGCTGCTAAGACACCACAAGTCCTGCCTCCAAGGAGGTCCTTTTTAGTTCATGTACATAGGACTGTCTCATTTCCTAGCTCATTGGCCCCACTCCACCCAAGTCTGTGTTTTAACAAGAAGTGAACTTTTGGAGTCGGTCTTCAGTGTATGGTGTGTGTGTGTGTGTGTGTGTGTGTGTGTGTGTGTGTGTGTGTGTAGGTGAGCAAACTTGTCTGACTGGAACACAGGTATATAAAAAAACAAACCAAAAAAAAAAAAAAAAAAAAAAAAAACAAGCCAGGCTTTCATTTATAGTGAAGTCAGAAGGCCTCATTTCTGCTGAATTATACGTTTCACACAATGCACACACAGAAGACCACCAAATCTCCACTGTGGCCAGAGACAGGGCTGGGTCACTCTGTCCCAGATGCTGCTCATACAAAACCACCAATTCCTTGTAGAACTCCACTCATTCATGTATTTACGCAGAAAAACAATTCATCTACTTCTGGGCAGTAATCGTATGGACAAAGGCCCAGATGCTCCATCCTAAAGGCTGCTGAATGTTGCCTCAGGCAGAAGCTGAGGGAGACTGAAAGTAGACCTCTGTCACAGCTGGAGACAAGGGTCCTAGACACCACACAGCAAATCCTTCTGTGTTCACACCCCAAAGACCAACAGGCTGTCAGCAAGCAGGAGGCTGGAAAGTTGCTCTCCAAGATTGTTAGCACAGCCAAATCCATTTGCTTCTAATTCAATAGTCTGAAAGCAAGTCTTTCAACAGAACTGATGGTAGTACTTGTGGTTCGGCATGAATCCCTAATGAAGCTTTCCTATCTATCATATTGTACTCACCATTGTACTCACCAACCAACCAACAAAACACCAAAGCAAAATTATATATATTGGGCAAGAGCGAGTGAGGGCTGGGGGAGGGGAAGGCAGGCGAGCAAGAGGGAGGTTATAAAATACATATAAAGACATTGTATGATTATTCCTCTGAGACTAAAAGATATAATCCTTTGACTTGGAATATTAATTACTCAACTGTGAAGTTTGACTAAATAAACTTATCTGATAAACCTACAAGTCTGCTTGTAGTCGCCAGTTCTATTGGTTTGGAGGAAAAATGGGGAGAGGGCTGTTCTTACCAGGAATTAGAATAACTAGAGAAAGTAACAATGCATGTACCTTTTAGATTCACTCAACATTTCCCCGAGTGCGGGGATGCACTACTGGTAGTATGAAGAGGATATTTGGTACCTGGATGAACAACTTTTAATGGTTTTATGTGATTTTAATGCATATCAGAAAATATACATAACTACTAAATTAAGGCTGACATTTCACAGATATTATTACTTAGGATAATAATAGCTTTTTTAAGACAGAGATCATTTAAATAAAAGTATTAAGTAGAGATGAGATCCAAGATGGCAAAATAGACAAACACTGGGCCTGTGTCTTTCCTTGAACATATTAAAATTACAACTAAACTATAGAACAATCAACGTGGAAAACCATCCAAAGTCCAGCCCATCAGAAGTCTTATAACTAAAAATATAAAGAAGCCACATCGAGACTGGTAGGAGGGGTGAAGATGTAAAATGAGCCCCCAAACTCCCTGTGGTGGTTGAGAATCAGGGGACATCTTGGCCGTGAATATTCCCCCTAAAGGAGCAAGGGACCCCAGCCTCACACCAGTCTCCCCAGCCCAGAGTACTGGTGCTGGGAAGAGGAGCCCCCACAACATCTGGTTGTGAAAAAGAGTGGGAATTCCAACCATCTGGGTGGGACAGAAGGTGGTGGGAAACCCAGACATTCTTAAACAGCCCGCGTACAGATGCACTAGCTTACAGATACCTTGGGCTCCAGCGGCAGGATGGTGACTTGGGGGGCCTCGGAGACATATGAGGTGTGTGGCTTCAGGGAGCCGCCTGGAAGACAGTTGGCATTTTCCCAGAGAGGGATTCTCCTCCCAAGCAGCCGGCAGGTAGGAGCCATCTTTCCTGTGTTGAGCCCGCCTCCCACACTTACGGCCAAATCTGAATCTGATTGGCCTGGTGAGCTCTGCCCTGATGACTCAGCTGGGACCCTGCCCCCTCCAACTCCAACACAGCTGGAGGCACTGTCTGTGAGCAGGGATCCTTTCCCACATCACACGCTTTTTTGGAAAACTCTCAGAGTCCTTGGGCCCCAGGTGGATGGCCACTGGCCTCAGTGTGCTCTGAGACTTTCGCTGAGTTGCTCCAAATTGTTAGTTACAAAATAGTCATGGGGATGTAAAATAAAGCCTAGGGAATATAGGTAATGATATGGTAATAACTATGTATAGTGCTAGGTGGATACTAGAATAGTCAGGGGATCACTTCTTAAATTACATAAATGACTAACCACTATGCTGTACACCTGAAATTAGTATAAAATAATATTGAATGTCAATTGTAATTGATAAATTTAAAAAGCAGGGAAAGGTGAAGGGGCATAAGGGGTCCAAATTTCCAGGTATAAAACAAATAAGTCATGGGGATGTAATGTACAGCATGGGGGATATAGTCAATAATATTGTGACAGCATAGTACGGTGTCATATGGTTGCTGGACTTATCATGGTGATCACTTCTTTAGGTATATAAATGTTGAATAACAATTGTGTACCCCTGAAACTAATATAATGTCATATTATTTTTATAATACAACATTTTTAGCTACATTTTTAATAAAAATCTTAAAATATATACCCATGTGTAGACACATAGCAAAAAGCATTAAGATGGTTCTCAAAATACTAAAGTTTGGAAATACTGGATTAATTGATTATTATTAGAGTTTGATGTGTAAGCAAAAATGCTATACAGATCCATCAATTAGTATAATCTGTTCCTTCTGTGTTCCCATTCCCACCTTTTCTTCCAATGTATTGTGTCTGCACTGACTTCAAGTGGCTTCAAGGGGTATAGACATAGAAGAATAATATTTTGCTGGTATGTAAAAGAAGTCCACTTATCGTTGCAAAGAGTACATGAATTAGCTTCATAAGGAGGTATTGTTTTGAATGAAAGATGCTTTTCTCTGTTAATGAATAATATTAAATACCCAAAAAATACCAATTCTAAGGGAGAAAGTTTGGGATTATTGCACTGTGGATAGTGCCCTCATGTGGCTTCAAAGTTTAGCTACATTTCTAAGTTATGCACTCTAAAATATGGCAGACAATAACAAACGAGACGTGTGGGAAAAGGAAACAGGAAAAGAAAATGTGATCATTTGCCCAATCCTTTTGTTGAGCAGAGTGAGATACCAATATGGCGGATAGGCTGTCTGGTAAAGTACTTGGGAATCGTCAGATATCCAATTCATACAGGATAGTGCTTGTGGTCGTTTTGGCTAACATGTCAACAAATCACACAAGACATTTTCATATTCCATTTTATTTTTATCAAAACAAAATAATTTAACCATGTAAAGAAGAAAATAAGTTTCCACAAATAACCAAGAAGGCAGTTGCTTCACTGATTATGAACAATCCACAGACGAGTAAATTCTGAAGAGTTGACTGCATCCCTAAGATACTGAGTCATCCCCTAGCTCCAAGTGACAGAGACTTGCTATTTTCCCTGACTCCTTTCCTTCCAATGGTGAAGCAATATTCTCAAATGTCCCTGTTCTTCTTCAGACCAAATTATGTATATTCCCTCGTAACTACAAAGCATGGGTAAAAAGAATGGTACAGGGTACAAATCCAGCAGGCAAGATTTGCTGGGTCCTGACATCTATATTTAAATGAGTTCTGAAAGATAAGGACAACTAATTGTGCTTAAGTATTGAGAACTGTAGTGTTTCGAAAGCCAGAGAGTCTTCCTCACAAGAACTTTGGGAATCATAACTGAAGTGAGCAAAAGTACACGAGTCCTGTGTACTGTGGTGGGAGAAGTCCAATCGCCACAGTGCCAGCAGGACCACGTACGCCTCACCATATTAAATTATGTCTGGGGAGCAGAGCAGCCGACATTCCGATAATGATGACAGTTTCCATAACTATAAAAATCTGCTGCACCAGGAAACTTTTGTGCAAAATGCAAATTTCTATGCTGGGGGGAAAAGAAATAATGTGATCATTCTAAGTAATGAATGTAAAGGCAAAGAAAAACTTTTTGGCAGGAGGGTGCAAATCATTCATTCATCCTTCATGCCAAGGACCATGGTCACCATGCATTTTTGCAAGGATACTCCTTCCATCTGAGCTTGAGAGGAGGAGCTTTAGGAAGGAAAATTTAAGTTGCCCCCAGTTACCCACAAAGCTATCCACGGGGTTGTTACTAGAATCCAGAGGCACCCCTCCTCATCTTGTTTTTTTTTTTTTTTTTTTTTTAAGTCTCTTGGCAAATGAAAGGTTCTCCTGGGTTGTGAATTAAAGGTATATTCGCTTCATCCAGAATCTCAAAGGTGATACCCAACAGGACAGATGAATTGTTCTCCATCATGCCTTACAAGAAGGAGGTTTCAGGCTGTCCACCAAAAACCACATGACTTTAAGAGTCCCCTAACAGTACAGGTTGCCACGAGTCACACGAACCTCTTTCCAACATGCATGTCTAACAAGTGAGATCTGGCCAGGTGTAGGTACAGAGGGAGAGATAAACATGAGTCCTGGCATTTGCATACCTTGACCGGAGAGAACAGCAAAGGATTCAACATACCCCTTGTATTAGTTCACGCCAGCATCCGTGGAACTATTCTCTATGGAATAGCTGAGGCACCAGTGGTTAAGACCCTTACCTGAAGGTGCAATAAAATTAACAGCACTGGGGGAAAGGGGAGGAGCCCTGATCTTTAAACTCTAGTTTGCCCTGTTCTAAAATAGATTTGTTTTCCCTTAACCATTACACAGTACACAGTTGTAGAGTAGAAAACTGCAGCAGTCATCAATTGACAATACCAAAATCTTATTTTCAGTAACCCAGACTGGGTTATAGGTCACCGATGTTATCCTTAAAATGTATCCTGTAATTGCATTCCACTTTAAGAAAACCCATAGGAAATCAAGATTTATAAAAGTCAGAGATGGTTTGTTGCTTTATAAAAGGATTCTTCACTAAAAAACAAAAAAATATTTACCTTAGGATGATTTTTAATAGCCAGTTCCTCTAGGGTCATTCAAAATACATTTTTTGCTTTTTTTAAGCCACTAAAATATAGCTTTTCATAAATCCATGGTGATATAAAGTAAGGAACACTTGTAAACATTGGCACCCACCAGCTAAATGACCAGCTGAAACAAGATAGTTTGCCAACCTGCTCACCTTTGTAAGAGAGACACAAGGAGTTAGAGGTGAACTCAACATTCTTCTATATTTAAACTAGGTTGGAATGTAGCGGCCAGCTATGGTGGTTCATAGAAGGAAAGCGCTTCCACCACCATCCTGGAGTCAGTGCTATTTGGAGCTATGACTTGCTGACTTAGGTCCAGTCATCCGGTTGACAGCTCAGCAGCCACCCAGAAGGAAGAATCTGGAAGATTGTTTTCTCCCCCGACCAGGGCCCCCCCAGACAATTCAGCCTACAGACATGTCTTCCATTCACTCAGTCGTGTTCTGTTTTTGCTTTTAATTTCTGAATTATGAACCAACACTTGTAAACTGGATGACTGCACTCCCACATCTGGAATGCTGGGGAAAAAATTAAACGGAGTATCTCTGAGCTCACATTCCTCCTGGCAATAATTGGCTACACGTGTTTTTACTTCAGTTCCCCACCCACACTTCTTGGGGATGGGCCCCTTCCCATGGAGACCCCCTCCAAGCCACCAAGCCCTTATGTATGTAAAGGAGAGGGCTGCTCATCCACCCTCAGGATTTAGGATTGAGCCTGGAGAGACATTCAGCTCGTCTTATCCAACCCTCTCATTCTCAGTTGGGAAAACCAAGGCACAGAGACAGTGTATGCCCTCACCGAGATTTCCCAGCTGGTTACGAACAAAGTCAGACCTTCTCTGTCTCCCTCCAGGACTCAGAGCACTTTCCTAGCCAGCCTCTCTTATCCAGGTGTCACGGGCAAGTCAAAGGGTCGGCAATCACCACATCACCATTGTTTGGTTCAAAAAGTGCACAACGTGCACACCTACCATCCCTTTTCGCTCCCTTCTTATGTTTGTCTTACGAAGTCATGTGGATATTTACGAGCTCATGTGAAATGACCACAGATACATGCTCAGTCACCAGGGGAAGCTGATCCCTCCTTGAGGTGTTTGACGAACAACCCGAAATTTGGAAATTTCATATGGACATACTTGAAACTTGACCATCCGTGGTCACAGGCAAGGACGTGTTAAAGTATATTCGTACAAGGGACATGTTGGGCATCGCTGCCTTAGAAGTACAAGATGTCATATGCATGTTGTTACATCAAAGTTCAGCCAAAAGTGCTCAGCTGGCTATAAATTTCGAGTTGTACAAAATCATACCAAAAACAAGTATAAAATCTTATTGAAATGCAGCAGTGGAAATCTCTAAGTTGAAGGAGAAGGAGAGGAATGCAGTCCACGTGAGCCTTCGCTCTCTGAGTTAGCTGACGTAGGAGCAGCTATTTTGTTCTGCACGGGGCCCGCTGGCTTGGAATGCTGGGGGATTGTATCTGTGCTGTTCTGACTTGCACAATACAGAGGCTGATTTAATTTGACAGCAAAGTAACACCAAGCCCCCAAAATAAAATTACTGAGATGTAAAACAGCATCAAAACTCCAATTAGTTTTGTATCCTTGAAGCTTCTCGAGGAAATCTAAAAGGCTCCCGTCACGATGAGCAGGCATCAATTTAAGCTGCAGAGATTACTAAAATGTAACCCTCTAATTGAAATTGCTCAGAGCACAATATGACAGAGAGAATCACAGGAAAATAAGTGAATTTTTCCCCCTCAAAAAAAATGACTCATTAGAGAGACTGTTCTATTAACTTTTAACACAACGTTCCTTTGCAAGAGCTGGAAAAACCGAGGGCTTCAGAGGTCTCAACAGAAAAGGCACCGGGCACGAGAGCAGTACATGCTGTGTCACTGGATCATACACAAGCATTGACCATTTGTGCAACATTTAAAGATAATCAGCATTTCACCAGGTCATAGACATTTTGAAGTGTATTTACAACTTTCACTAAGGAGGAGAATTGTTCTGACCAAACTTCAGTTTTTGAAGGAACCTGGATTTTGTCTCCAGAATGGACAGAAGTCTGTTGGCGCCCAATTCCTTTGCAAGCCCCATCTCCCCATCTTCTTCGCGAGCCATCCCAGCCATTCCACATAGGCTTACCACCTGTGACACAAACCCTCAGTCTACAATGAGATGTCAGTCTCCTTGACTGTGGGGTTGGTTCAGTTGCTGATAAATGTGTCGACCGTGGCTCCCTTGTTAATGCCATTTTACAGAATGAGACTGGGGGGGAGCTGCGGGGAGCCAAGCCACAGCCAGTGCGTGTTGAACATTCTCAGATGGCTTCACTGCCACCTTTGGCCTGCCTGGCACCACACGAACACCAGTGGGATGTACCCCAGGGCATCTGGGGAAGGGTGAGGCTGACTTGGGGGGTTGGGGTTGGTTGAGGATGTCTTAGAAAGAACCCAAAATGGCTTCTTAATCTTTAGGTGCTTCATGAAGAGAGTTCAGGTCTCCTACCAGCTTGACAATGTTTATGTGAAACACCAACAGTCGCTGACTGCAGATGCCATCTTTCTCTGAGAGCCTCATATTTCTATGACTAGTCGGTCTTCATCATCACTGCTAGTGTCACTGAGCTCTACTC
Organism: Rhinolophus hipposideros; assembly: GCF_964194185.1. Taxonomy (NCBI): domain Eukaryota; kingdom Metazoa; phylum Chordata; class Mammalia; order Chiroptera; family Rhinolophidae; genus Rhinolophus; species Rhinolophus hipposideros. The sequence goes on from NC_138068.1 coordinate 3,094,996, forward strand.
GAGTCTGCTTTCTCATTCCTTCCAAACTCCTCTTCTTGATAGTTTTCGAAGGGGCTTCTGGGATTTCTGTGGGCTGCCCTGGGCTAGAAGGAACCACACAACCCTTCAGGGCAATTAATCCAGATACTTGACATTTGTCACTGTCATTTCCTAGAGAAGGGCAGGGGACGAGCATTTCCCCACACTCATATTGCCCCCCAGAAGGAAAAAGTGTCTTGTATCTCCCTTCCTCTGGGTGTGAACTAGTTGAACTTGGTCCTGAAGCTGGTATTTCAAGATAAGATTTTCCAGGTGGCCTCAGTGGAACTGGACTGGATAGTCCTTGCCCAGGTGAAGGTTTTCTTGGCAAGAGTGACAGGGATATGCCGTGTGCTATTGCTTTTCTGTCTGGGGAGCTCTGTGTCAGGGTCTCCCCTACAGCTCGGCCCTGGTCTTGTGGCTCTGCACTGTGAATTCCCAGCATTGTGTGACCTGCTCTCGCCCCCAGAGAAGTGCAAATGGCAGCCGCAGAAGTAGCAACATCATGGCGGGGGGAGTTTCCTTTGGACGCAAAGGAAGAAGGCTCTTGGGCATCTGAGAAAACGCACGATCTGGGATCTGCTGAGACTTGCTCCTGGGAGGGTGGCAGCTGTGTCTCAAGCAATCCCATGTCAAGATCTTTGCCACAGGAGAGAAGGCTGTTGCCAGCCACGGCCACACAGGAGTCAGACGGCAGAGATGACACGGACCCGACAGCGGAGTTCTGAGGACAACAGTCACCACCCCGGGCATCAGCAGAGGGAGAAAGATCCTGCAACAAAGTGCAAAGGAAAATAAATGGGGAGGAAAAAGGTTCATTGGTACCAAACCACTTGTGGTCAGAAACGAGGTCCTCCATGAAAACAAGGTGTCGGGTTCTTAACGAGTTTTTACCAACCATGAACTCCAATGTCATATTCTCAATAAGTTTCCATTCATAACGAATGGGTGCATTAACGTGAGGAAAGTTCCCTGTTGACACAGAACAGGTTGATGGGGTGCTGTGTGTTTTTGTCTGGCTTTGTGAAATCTCAGAGCCCTCAATTATCCAGTCAGTCCTCAGAATCCAATTTTAAATCGCAACAGCTCATGGGGTGGGTGAGCTGCTTTGTAGCACCGTGTATTTCAAGTTTTCCAGATGAGACTTTTTCAAAGTGTGAGTCAGCATTTTCGTGTTTTTCCACGCTTTGTCCCCCTCCCCAGTCTGGCTGGCAGTGATGTCATGTGGCAGGGGCACCTAGAGAGTGACAGCATTTCGACTCTGTTCAGGGATGAATTAATAACATGTAATGTAAACAATTAATGACATGATCATTTTTAACAAACTGTCAGGGTCATCTCATTCTTCAGGTACACAAGGTTTGCAGGCCTGTGTTTGCCTCATGGGCCGGGAACCTTCAGTACGGGGTCTGAGCAAGTTTTGCCACAGCGAACACCAACAACAAGGAAAGGAAAGCCATAAATCCAGACAATAGATAGGCAGACACAGTCCGAAATCAAAACTCCCACCTTTGCGGTCAGTGTGTCTGTTTCCCTGACAGTCCTTGAACTTGTGCTGGGAGAGATGCTTCTTGAGGTTGGTCTGCTCTCCTCCTCTTCCTTCTCTTTGTTCCCACAACCAAGAGGCAATTCTGAAGTGGCATAGGATGTCTCCCCTTGCAGATTTAGACCTAAAAAGGGGAAGGCATATTTGTATACATCTGACATAAAATCTCCAGATAGTAATTTCCTAGGGGTTTATCTGCATCTTCATGACTAGCTCTAAGCTCATTAGCCCTCATCACATAAGATGCCTACGGGAAATCGATTTACCTTGAACCAGTTCACCCTGTCAAGAAAAATGTCTTCACTTCTGCTGAGGAAAGAAGTGGCAAAACCAATTGCCAAAGACAGAAAAACCCCTAAATATGTTTTAAAATATTCCATGTGCCTCCTTTTCATCGGAGTCATCTTCCTGGCATTTTAGATTGGCTTGAATTCAACAAGGGGTGGCGAGTAGAAATATCCCCCTGTACCACATGTGACTTCTCAGTTGCCATCAGAGAATTGAGCACTGGGACATAAGGCTGGTTTTGTGTTGCTGTTGTTTTGTGCTGGTTACTATTTGATTTGGTGTGAGGAAAGGAGGGGCAAAGGTGTGACGTTCACAACATCCATAAAACTGCTTCTCTCTTCGGAGGGAACAGCTACTTTTCCTTCACCCCCGCCCCACCCCACCCCACCCTTACTCTTGCCTCTATTTTATCATATTGGCCTGGGAGGCAGGTCAAAAGGACCACAGAATTTCAGAGAGGGTAGATCCATTGTGAGAGATCAGAAAAACTTTCTAGAATGGCTGTGTCACCAGAGAAAAGCATTAGACCCACTTTTAAATCAGCTTTTATTTTTGTTAAAGTTACATATGCACAAAGTTTTAAAAAGTCAAACCTTTCTACTTATTAAAAAAAGAAGAAAAAAAAGCTACATCTGCCCACGCACTCATCTTTTCCCACTTTTGAGTCTTTTAACATTTATCTTCTTCCCTCCTAGTAACATGTTTATAGAATGACGCTTTGATTTATTTTTTTTCCACTTTGAAGGATAGCCTAGGACTTCTCATAGGGGAGAGGAGGGTTTAGGATGAGCCCTTTAGGATAACCTTCATTGCTCATGTGTATACACACTATTCACCCTTCTATCTTCTCAACAGTTGTATGACCATGATGTCGTAGTTTTGTTTAGAATATTCTGTGTTTACATTTTTAGGTTCAGGAACATGCTTTTCACCACTGAGCCACGTGCTATAATTGCAGTGCTTTTCTTGCCAACACGGTTTTCCCTGGAGTTAATAATTACTTTCCTTTTTTCTCTTGCTTAGTTTTCCATGGAGTTATTACTAAAATCATCCCCCAACCTCCTTCCCAATTGTCTAAGGTTTCATTTCATGTCCTTAGAAAAATCCTGCGTGAAAATTTCTGGCCTGCGCCCAGGACCCATTGTGAGGCTGTGTACTGAACCTCCTCCACCCCCATCACCCCATCCTGGCAATTCTTTTCTCCGGGATGGTTCCTGGACCCTCACACTTCTTTTTCCTTGGTTTACTCCCTTGCCTTCCTAATGTGAAACTTCCAGTAGTTTCATGAAAAACAGTGTGTGAAATAAAATTGTTTAGACTTTAATTGGCTACTTGTCCGAGTAGAACGTTCTGAACTGGAATTTATTTTCCTTCAGAAAGGAAGATGCCACTCTGCTGAGTTCTAGTTGTTGGGAAGTCTGGAGCGAACACGATGTATGATTCATCATCCTTTCTGTGTTCCTCTCTGAAAATTCCTAGGCTCCTGTTTGTCCCAGGACCACCAAGGTCCTGGGCCTATTTCCATTCAATGTCTGGGCACTCAGTGCGCCCTTCTGATCTGAATTGTCCTTCAGACTTAGGAAAATATGATATTTCTTTGATGTTTTTCCTCTTATGTTTTGTCTTCTCTCTCTTTCTATTAGGTTATTGGAACTCCTGGTCTAATCCTCTGTTCTTTTCAATCTTTTCTCTCCTATTTTCTATTTCTTTGTCTTTTTATTTCACTTTTGGGAGAATTCTTTCACTTTTGTATCCCAACTCCTAAGTGTCTATTTCTGCTGTTATGTTTTTATTTCTAAGAGGCCACCATTACTATGATTAATCACTATTATTCCTTCTTTAGAGTATCCTGCTATTATTTCATGGCTCCAACATCTCCTCTTAAATCTCTGTCAGGATCAGTAATGATTTGTTGTGATTGCAGAAGTTTGTCTCTCCCTACATCGTGTCTCCTTCTTGCAAGTTCCTTTGTTTTTGTTTGGTTTTTCTTTTTTTCTTTCGCATTGGAGGCTTTCTTGAGATACTCAGCGATCTTAACTATCTGCCCTGGTTTAAGAAATAGGCACGAAAAAGCTGTGGGAGAGCTCTTTACAAGTACAAGTCGTCAACCATGGGCCACCCTGCATGGCTATCGGGTTGCCCTGTGTAAGTGGACCCTGAAGTCCTTCCCTTTAGCTCTTCCCCACGGATAGGTCAGCTCCTACATGAGAACCCTTCAACCTCCTCCTGGAAAGTACACGCCAGGCTGCCAGCTTCCTGGAGTCACAACTGGGGATAAGAGTCAGGGGGCTCGATAAGCAGTGTTACCCACTTGGTTAAACCCTCTGTTTTCAATATAGCCATCTCGCTCTCTGCTAAACGAACTGCCCAGTGTCCCCCAGCATTTTGTATGTGCTCCAGAGACTAAGACCTAATAGTCTGCAGGGAAGCGACCACACTGTGAGAAGTAGGGTTAGAGTGCAGATTTGGGGGCTCTGACTGCTGCTTAGACTTTCAACCAAACATCCTGTGTTCAGCCCCGCCTGGTACGACAAATTTCTGAGTTTTTAGGGATGTTCCCACTGTTAAATCAGGATTACGTTCTTTTGGGTCTGCTACATTGGTTACTGTCAGCTTCTGCAACTGACAGTATGGCATCATTTCCTCTCCTGTCACCACGTCCTTGTGGGCCTGTGTATCACAGACACATTTCTTTACTAACTTCTGGATTTTTAGAGGAAAGTAGAGGTCAATGAGTGTGTTCTGTCCTCCATCTTGAACCCCACTTCTTCTATCTCAAGGGGCACGTTACTAGATTATCAAGTGCACTAATCCTGAGCAAATCATCTTTGAAAGTCTACAGAAAAGTGTGACAGTTTGAGAAAGTAAGCAGCGATTTTTCTGTCATACAGTCTTGACGAGCACCTGCCTGGTCGTCCAGTGACACAGAACCAGGCTTTTGGTCTTCCACTCGTTTGCTCAACAAATATGTCCAGGACCCCTTCCATAAACCAGACACCATGCTCAACCTTGAGGAATCGGAGACCCAGACAAAGGTGCTCTGGCCCTCACGAGCTTCTGTTCCACTGAGGGGAGAGAAGCAAAGACAAGCAAACTGATAGATGAGATCATTTCAGGTTGTGACAGAGGTCATGAGGAAATAAACGTCAGGTGGGACTATCACAGGCAGTAAAGATAAATGGGGTATTACGGAGAGTAACGAGGAACAGGAGGCTATGACCGAGGGTGACAACAAACAGGGAGGGCGAGTATTACAGCGAGTCATGATGAGCAGGGGGTATTAGAGAGAGTAACACTAAATGGGGGCACATTACAGAGAGTAAGCAGGGGTGACTGTTTTTACATAATTGAGGAAAGCCTCTCTGAAATAGTGACAGCTTTAATTAGATCTTCAGAATGAGAAAGACAAGCCCACGAAGGCCATTCCAGACAAAAGAAGAAGAGAAGTAGCGGTCCTGAGGTGGGAAGGAGTTTGGGGAGTTGAGGATCCAATGGTAGACCATCGTGGAATGAGGATGATGAGCAGTGCAGAAGGCAAAATGAAGGTGGGAAAGACACCAGGGGCTCAGGTCTGCAGGGTGCAGGCAGCTGATGGAAAGGGATCTAGATTTTAGTCTACACTCATTGTGAAGAATCAGTTTGTCCAGCAGGGCTCCGCATCTTTTAAAGATGCTTGTTGCTACTATCTGGAGCAGATAGTAGGAGAGAGGAGTGGAGGCAGAAAAAGCAGTCACAAGATCACCAGGGTAGTGTGGGGGCCAGATGGGGTGGCTTGGCTAAGGTAGTGGAAGTAAAATGGATGACAATGGATGAATTCAAGACATTTTCATTCTCACCCAGGGAAAATCACCAAAAGATAATAATGGTTATAAACGTTTCTACAGCCTGACAGTTCACCAAGCACAAGTACCTCACTCTAAGTGGATTAAGCTGTGTCCCCAAAGGGACAAAACAACTGGGCAATTCATTCAATTCAATGAAGAAGTAAAACCAATTAGTATAGAGAAAATAATCAGATTGGCCAAATGTCTTCTCAGCAGGTTGTTTGGGTTTTTAAGCTTAGTGGAAAGGCCATGTGCACATTTGACCAATAACTTCTGACTCATCTGAGAAAGTGAGGGAAGCAAATCCATTGATTTAATTTGCTTTTGACCTGCAGTCTACAGAGGAAAGTGAGTTATCTTTACTAATTGTGAAAAATGTCCCAATAGTGTCACCAAAGTGTGTTAAACGCATTTGCATTGTTGAGGAAGGGGGGGCTAACTTGCTTTTAAATGAATGGCCCTTTTCAAAAAGTAAGAAGTTGCCCTGGCCAAACATGAAGGCACAGAATGTGATCCTGTTTAGGTTTCAGCGTCACTATATGAGTCACTTCAGAAATTTCGGATTCTGCCCTCTTAATGCAATCTACAGAAATTCCACCACTGTCACACAATTATGGGAATCTTATTAGAAAAACCATCGCTCATCAGAGCTCTGTGTGCTCTTCTGCTTCTCCCCAATTAAAGACTGCGTTTTTAATAATTTTCCTCAGAAATAATTGCCCAGCTACGTTGAGAGAGGAAGAGACTGCTTAAAGTGTTGTAGCAAATTTCAATTTAGCCGTCTTGAAAAGACTACAGGAAAACTGTAAAATAATTAGAAAGAAAATGGGATGAAGAAACAACCTGATGAAACTTACAGCATGGCTGTAGACACCTCTGATGGCAAACCTTCTCCCGGCTGCCTAATTCCTAGGCCTTATGAAAGTGCTAATAAACATATTACCCTAATAACCTTATCTGAAAATGTAAGTAGTTTGATACATTTTTTTCAGTTGCCCCCATATGCCAAAAACTCCATGAATTTGGAGTCCAAAATCTCTGAATTATAAGGAAGGGATAAAAATGAGCCTACTACCTTGGCCTTCGAAGTAAGCTACCAGTGTAAACCAGAATGCGGGTGTAATCTCTTAAACTACTAATCGATCTGTGATTAAATTGTTTAGAAACATCTTTGCCACTGAAGGAGGCACAATGTGAAAGCAAGTATAATCTGCAAGTACTTAAGGAAAGCGGAGCAGAACTCTGAAAGCGTTCTAAAAGAACTCTGAAAGTAATCACTACGTGGGCAGTGACTTTTGCTCATTTATTCAAAAGTCTGTGGAGCCCATTTTGTTGAGTCTGTGTTTGTGAACCCCTCTTATTGAACCTAAACATTTATTGAGCCTATATGCACTGAGAATTGCGCACAACTACTGCTGTGTGGTAGGAACCGTGCTGAACCCAGGTCATTTATCCAGTGGCAGATGAGGCAGACACCCTCATGGAAATTACCATCTAATGGGGAAGAAATTCAGTCAGCAAACAATTACACAAAAAACCTCACCAAGCAAATGTGGTAAATACTATGGAAAAAAAAAGTGGAGAGTGCTACGAGATAGTGAAACAGGACCCTGAGCCCACCTACCTCTATGGAAAAGAGTAAAACCATCCATACTATAAAATCATTCTGACCTGCACCTGCTTTGGCTGGTTTTCTCTCTAATAAATCTGAAACATTCATTCATATAATTATATATATTAATATATATTATTATATTAATTATGTTATATTTTTATTTAATTTATATATTTATTTATATATATTTTTATATATTATATTTATATATAATTTATATATTTATTTAATTATATATATTATATGTTATATATAATATATATGTTACATATATATATATATTAAGTTTCTATTGCTTGCCAGATATTGTTCTAAAAATTTTTGAGAGTAAATTCATTTGTTTCTGCAATTCTATTACAATTTTGTTTATTAAAACCTCTGAAAGAACAACAACACAACATGGCTGAAAGCGATGGAAGAAAGAGGCTTTATTTCTCCCTGGCAGAGGCTGGGGCATGTCGATTTCAACCAGAAAATGATCAGGAGTCAGTAGACGGTAAGCGGTGAGAAGCAGCCTCAGACTCTTAGTTCCACAGGCAGAGGGAGACTCGAGAGAGGACCAGAAAAATATATTTATCGAGTACAGCCTCGGGTATTTTTGTACTATCCTAATACAATCTTTTGAAAGTTTGCCTCCGAGTAATCACAAATGAATCTTTGATTTCAGAAACCACTTTTCTTAGTGGTTTTCATCTCTTTTCTATTTCTTTGATGACAGGCAATCAGGACAAGAACTCTTCCCACACAGAAATTCTTCACCTTAACCACGTACAGTGCAAAATGATGTTTAAAATCTCGCTTTAAGTTAAAATTTTTATCATGTCCAGACAACAAGAGCATGACTTTAAAATACAGAGCCGAAATAGAATTATGAAATTTTGTAAGAAAAGAATGATAAACGGAATGCCCCTGGAAATGCTAAATCCCAAGGCTGAACCCAGCAAACCCACTTTAGGTTACCACTACTTTAAAAGTTTCTTGTTGCCAAATGAAAATTATCTGTGTGGGTCTCTTCCCTGTGACATAACTGATATACTCGCAACGGCTTCTCATCTTTCCTCAAGATTTACACCCGAAAATGAAAGAGAAATTATTCTGTTTCGGCAATTTCGGAGCACTATGATTTAACTAATAGCTTTAGGGAAAGAATTAATACTTCTCTATTAATTCTGATGAGAGGAGATGTAGGAAAGTCATTAGACTCCTGTCGGAGAAGGAGAGAGAAGGCAGAGGAGGTGGGGAGCCCCAGAGAGACCCCTCCCCAACTCAGGAACACTTTCTGAGAACTCATGGGAAGAGGGAGGACAGAGGTTAGCTCGCCTGGGGCCTGGGATGAACTAACATAGGAAACTCCTGAAGAAAAGTAAGTGAGCAAAGGTAAACCCTACCTTTATTCCAGGGACTTATCAAGCCTCTTCACACAGTATTTAGCAATTGTACCTCTAATGTGTGTGTAATTAGGCAACACTTTTACTTCAGAAACCACCTGTAATCGTGGCCGTCTCTACATCTCTGTTCCTGAGATGAAAGGAAAGTGTTTTGATCACTTTCTCCTCTCAGATTATTTTCTCCAAACTCAGTGAATGGGGCTGGTTTTAAACCTTTCAGTGACTTTACAGCTTGGTCGTGTACAGAATTCAACAATGTTCCTTCATAAAGTGAAACAGAGGCCTACAGAATAAAGAGAAATAATGAAAACAGCTCAGGAACACACTTAGAAAAGTTGATCTCAAAATCCACAAGGAAAATGGGTTGTGGATCTGTTTATGCCAGTGGTTCTCAGCCGGGTGTGACGTCCAGAGATGTTTTTGGTTGTCCTGACTTTTGGGGGGTGGAGGGGGTGCTCCTGCCTTCTCATGGGTGGGGGCCAGGGGTCGCCCAACATCCTACAGTGCCCCTGGACAGCTAGCCCACCACAGAGAGCGGCCCAGCTCCAAAGGTCTGCAGGGCTGGCGTCAAGAAACCCTGGTTTAAACCAAGAATCCCAAAGTCGAATGCTGCAGGGACCAGACAAGTAACGTAAATGAGGGAAGTTTCCTTGGGTGGAGACTGCTGTCGATGGAGGGTATGTTAAGCTCAAGGGCGAAGCTGACCCTCACCTCCTGCCAACTGAGACTGGGAGGGAAGAGGGTTCAGTTTACCACAACTGTCCCTTTTCCAAGAAAAACCTAATATCTGAATTCCACGTGTTTTTAAACCCTGATAAAGAATTAATTTTCAGACAGCAACACTGTGCTAACCAGCGTGTCTGTGGCCTGAATGTGGCTGGAGAGAGGCCAATTGGTGGTGACCCCTGGTTAGTTAAGAAGATGACGACACAGGGGAGATTTTAGGCTTCACCCAGGCTCTGCTCTTGGGCTGAAACAAAGTTTCTTTTTAAAAAAAGAAATACTGTTAACAATATTTATAGGAGACTAACTCTGCATTTGTAAAGGAATTTGGTAGCATCTTATAAAAGGAATACATAATTATAAAACGTGCCTGCATCCAGCAACTGCTCTTCAGGAAATCGGGCAAGAATGACTCCTGCAGCAATCGCTGTAGTAGGAAAACCAATAGCAGTCAACGTGCATATCCGTCAACAGGGGGAGGGTTGGAGAAATAAATGATGGTACAGCTATACTGTGGGACTTTATACCATTATTAAAACCATGTGCCTATCTAGTTATAAAATAGGCCTAGAGTTATATACAAGATATATTAAGAAGAAAAGAGTTGTAGGTTGCCATGTATGTATGATATGATCTATTTGTGTAAAAAAAATAATAAAGCGTCCGTCCATATTTGTATGTACATGTAGGAAGTTGTGGAAGACAATACCAAACTAACCCTGGCAGCCTCAGGGGACCACAACGCTGCAAATGGTCATTTCCTTGGACATATCGATGTTGCTTTCTTTATTGCAACAAGCACGGTGTGGCTTTATTGGTTTGAAAGAAAAATAAGAGACAAATAATGACATTGACTCTAAAATTAAGACCGAAAATAATGAGGAAAAGTCCCAGAATATGCCCAAGCAGGCACTGTTCAGGCCAAGTTAGAGCGCACTACTGAGAGCGGCAGATAAATCCTCACATTCTCATAAAAAAACGTTTCATTTCTCAGGCAGAGAAAAAGTTGGGAGACTCACCAAAGGAAGGAAAAGATATATTTTTCCATTTCTAGCCAAATCTGAAGTATTTCTGTACTATCATAATTTTTTTTCTGAAATTTTGCCTCTTCTGAGTAATCATTTTCCAATCTCTTTTCTCAGAAACCACTTTTCTGTATGGTTCACATTTCTCTTCTCTTTCTCTAATGAAAGGCAATCAGTCTGAGAACACTTCACTTACCATTTTCTCCAAAAAAAAAAACATATTTAGTGGGAAAGTATGCTTAAAATCTTTTAGTAAGTTGAAACTTTAATCATGCTCCGACAATAAGAGAATGCCCTAAAATAAAGAGAGGACAAATTGTGGGGAAGCAGAGTAACTCAACGAAGAACAAAAAAATTGCTCCTGTTCTTTGAATTATTTAGTGCCAAAATTGAATCAAGAGAACCTACTTTATGGATCATTACTTTCAAACTTTCTTAACTCTCAATGAAAATTGTAGAGAAAAGAAGCTCAGGCTTTGGAATATAATTGATGTGTTTATATTGCCTCATCATTTCTTAAGATTTACACCCTGGAGAAGGAGGTGTTATCCTGTTTCAGCAATTCTGTAAGCAATATTACTTAACTAATGGCTTTAGGAAAAGAATATCTCCCCATTAATTCTGACAGGAAAAATAATGGAACAGAGCCATTAGCTGTAGTCAGAGGAGCAGGGAGGGAGTTCGTGGATGAGGGAACGTTGGAGTTCATGCTGCCATTTTGTTTCTCTCAGGAAAACATTTTGCGGTGATTTGTGATTGTGACAGAGAGCAGAGCAGGAGCAATAGCAAGGTAGCCACCTCAGCGCCACCTCTCCCAGTCCACTCATAACAGACTAACAGAAGTTTAAAGGCCAAAAAGAGAGAAAATAATTCTAATTTACTTACTTTCAGAGAACTGCATCACCATCCTCACATAATATTTAGCGATTCTACCTCTTCAACACGACTAGGTAAACCTTTTATCTCAGAAAGCACCTGTCAGAAAAGTTCTCTTTACCTTTCTTTTTTTTTTTTCAATGAAAGACAGCTGCTTTGATCAAGTTATCCCCCGAGGAATTTCCCCTAAACTGTGTTAGTGAAAAAAAAGAAACCCCGTTAAAATAACTTCAGTCACTTAAAAGCTTAGTTATACACAGAATTCAAAAGAAAAGATTCTGGTGAGAAAGAAAGTAAATGAGACAAGAAGAAAGAACAGAAGTGCCTCCCTCACCCTGGAATTAAGTACGGGTTTATTGTTAACGATTTAAGAAGCTCAATTCTACCAAGTTGTTACAGTGTACACCCAGCTGAAGAGACGAAAATTAGGACATAATTATACAATGATTAGTATTGTGGCAAATGCCACAGGGAGATGAGTTATGAATCATACCACAAGGTAATCTGGCTCGAGAGTCAGAAGTGACCGGCCTGAGTAAGCCTTAAATGTCATCTCACAAAACCGTCCAAGGAGAACCAATATGATGACTAAGAAGCCGCAACACATTTCTTCAGAAAGTAGTTGAAGGTCCCATCGGAGGGATAGAAAAATACATGTATCAAAGTCTAACTACAAACCAGAGTATTTCTCCCTCCTGATGCAATTTTCTGAAAGTTTGTCTCTTCTAAGTAATCATAGGTTTTATTTCAGAAACTACTTTTCTTAGCGGTACTCATTTATTGTCTATTTCTTTGATGAAAGGTGATCAATTTAAGATTCCTCTCTCAGATATTTTTTCCCCTGAAAGATATTTAGTGGAAAGTCGTGTTTAAAATAAATCCTTAAGTTAAAAGTGTGTGCCCACACGATAAGCAAGTATCTAAAATTTAGAGAGCAAAAGCAGACCTGAGGTGAAGGAAAAAAAAACAAACAATCAATGAAAATACCATTTAAAATCCATAATGCCAGGATTGAAGTCAAGAGTACCTATTCTTTGAATTATTATTTTCAATGTTTCTAATTACTAAATGAGTCTGGAAAAGCCAGACTTCTTCTCGAAATATAATTGAGGTATTTGAGGGAGCTCATTTTTCCTCAAGATTTGCATCCTTAAAAAGAAGAAATTGATCCATTTCAATGATAATCACTGGGAAGAAAGATTTTTCTTTTTCTCTTTCATTAATCCTGAGAAGGGGAGAAATAGACACATGTCAGAAGAGAACCAAAGACAGGAAAGAAAATACTGGAGTTGGCCTCATCAATTTCAGTTTTTCCCATCACCTTGGGAAAGAAAACATTCTGAGTCCAATGTCTGTGAAAAGATAACTGCTCACGGAGAGTCTAGACCTTCCCTCAAACCTGAATTACAGATTACTGAAGCATAATTTGACAAGAAAACCAGGAAAAGAGGATGAACGAACACTTTTCTCTTTTTATAACATGTTTAGATAGTTTATCTCGTGTGGGACTTGGGCTTTTTTTCCCCTTACTTCAGAACACCTGGCATTGCAGTCCTGTCTGCTTTTTTGAACGAAGGCAAGTGTTTGAAAAGCTGAAAGCTCTCTCCCACTCAGATATTTCTTCTAAACAATGTTAGTGGAAGAGCCAGTTCAAATATTTCAGTAATGTAAAATCGTGTACAGGTAAAGAATTCAATAGTGTTTCTTAAATACTAGCCAGTAGCAAAAGGGGACTGGTATAAAGGGAAAAGGAATAAAAGCGGCCCCAAAATTCTCTTTAGAAACTTTTCATACCCAAACTTACTCAAGAATGTATGCTTTCAGACTTACTTTATAAATGTGTTTTTCTTAATAAGGACAGAAGCTCGGCTGGGTGGACGATGCTATAATTGGAATACTTTCAAACTTGGCTTCATCTTTTCTCAAGATTTCCATCTCAAAAGTGAGAGTGCTTCTGTCACTGCAAACCTGTTGGCAATGCGACTCAAGTAGTGTTTTTTGAGCAAAAGCCTCTACGTGGTTTCTATGGGTCCTGACAGGAAATAAAGGGGGACAGTCATGAGTTCTTTCAGACCAAAAGCAGAGAATAAAGACTCTCCCTGCTATGAAGAGGTCACGAAGACTTGAACCTCAAGGTCACTTGTACCTTGGAAGTTGAGAGGCGTGTAACAAAGGGGAACGAGTAATAGCAGCAAGAGATGGACCACATTCTTACCGAATTCTGTGAAGCCACTCTTTTGTCCTCACCTCAGCTTTAGAAATTCTACCTTTAATGATGTGGAACTGGAAGGACGGGCTGTTTCAACTTCAGAAACTATCATCTAGACTTGGAATAGCACCCTTTCTTTTCCTCTGAATTTAATCAGGCTGGATATTGCCCCAGAAATAATTTTTAAATCTACCAAACTAATTAAGAAATCTGATTTCTATTTTAAAAAAAAAAAGCAATTGACATATTAGAATCATCCAGAAAGTCCACGCTCTGAGGAATTTAAAAAATCTTTACGTCTTCCCTGAAGATTTCTACTCCACCACCCATAAAAGAAGTCTGTTTTGCAATTCTGAAGCAATATAAGAAAGAAAACCCATGATGTGACAGAAATTGGGAGATGTCCCTTAGCTCTTATCTGGAAAAGAGTTTAATCAATGTCATGCACCCACAAAATTCCACCTGGAGAAGGGGTAGAGAATGGAGTGGGAAATGAATTGTACAGATGATACACACAAGCTAAGGGGGTTGTGGAAAGAACAGAATTTAAAATACTCGAAGCTTGCTAAAGGGAGAGATGGTAATCTTTAGAGCTGCCTGCCTTCTGTCATTTCCTGAATCTTCCCTGGTGGGGGTCTGGGACAGGGGTGGGGTCGGGGCACTGGTGCACCTGACCACGTAACTGTCTACTTGGTTATTTTCTTCAATGAAAGGCAGCTATGTTGACAAGATTACATCTTTAAAATGTTCTCCTAAGTCACAGGGTCTAAAATGCATCCAGAAATGATAACTAAATCAGTACATAAAACTCTGGCCCAATAAAAGGAGATTAAAGAAGGGGGGTGGGGGGTACTGAACCTTAAGTAGTTGTCATTGAAAATCTATTCGGGAAATCTTCTCGACTTCTGTTTAAAAATATGTTATTACTAAATTCAAATCAGAAAAAGAATACACAGCTCAAATTACCATGGAGTAAACTAACATAATGGTTTTGAAATAAAGTAGTTTACACTGTTTCTGTGAATGCTGACAGAAAAATAATGAGAAAATTGCATGAACATCCATCAAAGAATGAGGACTAAAAGCGTGGAGAGAGGGTTCTGGTAGGCTTTCCTACTCAGACCCCTCCTGAAAATTGAAAGAAAGAAAAAAAAGTTCGTCTAGAGAAAGCAGAAGAAAAATGGGAAGTGGGCTTGCACCCAATGGATGCTAGTACGTGGAAAGGGAACCGTGGCAGCCTGCCAAGGAGGGAATGATAATTATTATAATATTCCCACATGCTTTCTATCACTTCAAGGAGTTTTCAACTTCTCTATGCAAAAGCAACCTTCAAAACTTCTATTTTGAGAATTATGCATCTATGTTACCTCCAATATTTCTCTCATATAGAGGAAAACAAGGCTATCTGTTTTTCTTGCAGAATATTCTCCCTTCCTATATTCAACATGAGCGATTGCCAGGCATACCTCATTGTTATGAAAGTCCTTTCAGGGAAAGGAATCCATACCCAGCCTCTAATAAACACAAGGGGAGAGGATGGGGGAAGATAAAATAGCATGAGGTAGATAATAAACTTTAAATGGGCTTTAGTGTACAGATGTACCCTGTATAGGACCATGGCTCACTCCTGATTACAGAAGCTGAGTGTATTTTCTGAGCCAGAATGGTGCAGCTTTGATGCTTTTCCCTCCTGAATTTCAAAGAGAAGAGAAGATGAACCCCTTTTCTTCCATGCTTTGGTTTTGAAAAGAAAGTGAAGGTGGCCTTATTGATAAGGTAATAGGTCCTAGAGGACCCCCTCCCCAGGGCCCACCCCCTTTTCAGCCAAGCAGCCCAGAAGGAAAAGACTGGGAGGGACACAGAGAAGTGGAAACAGAGAGAGAGAGAAAGAGAGAGAGAGATCAAAATGGACCAATTACAGGGGAAATTGAGGGGTCCCAGTGCCCAGGTGACTGGATCCAGCCTCCCACCCCTCTTAGGAGGTAACTAATGAAGAGTTTGAATAGCAGCCCAGAATCAACCCCACTGAAGAAGGACCGTGGGCAGATTGGGCAGGGATATAAGAGGGAACCTCCAATGGATCACAATTCAGAACTGAAATCAGATTTGAAAGAAAGTTCAGGGTACATTCACAAGCATGTGGAGTCCCCCAGAGAGGTCTATACCAGAAAGGATGGTCTCAGGGCCTTAGGGAATGTGGAGCGCCAGATAAAAAGTGTATGCACAGTTCAATGTCAAGTTTACGGTACTAACAAATCATTGTTAGCATTGGCAAGTCTTGTACAATACTTGGGGCACAGTTACACTAAAATGTATATACTAGCTGTTCATCTGAAATTCAAGTTGAACTGGGTGCTCTGAATTTTCATTTGCTAACTCGGGCCACCCTTCCTTAGAGTAGAGGGAGACTGGAAGCTGGCTGTGGGCTGGCCGTGCTCAGAAGAGTCTGACTGAAACCCTGGGTTGGACAGCCACCTCTTCTCCCAGCTCCAGGAACTGTCCACTCTTGATCCACGGATGGCTGTAGGATCTGGATTGATTTGGGATGATAATTATTATCAACAAAGACGTCTCCATGAGGAAGGCACCTCAAAAACATCCCGTGTGTGGATATGGCCCCAACAGCCCTCAATGGAGAAATAACTTTGGGAGGGGGGATAAAAAAAACACCCAAGAGCCCAGCTCTCAGAGACAGGCATGCAGAGGGACAAGTAGCAGCCCAAAGCCCTCCTACCATTTTTAAGAATTTTTTTAACACTACCATGAAAACACAACCTTCAAAATGCCAAATGTGAAAATATATTAGTCACTGTGATCTCAGAATGATTTCTCCCATGTATACAACAACTATCCATAGTATACAAGGCTATCCATTTTCCTCCCCAAATGATCCCCTAACTTCCACCCACGGGGAAAGACTATCAAGTATAGTTCATTATTATGAAGTTTTTGTCTGGGTGTGAAACCTTAGCTAGCCTCTAATAAATGCAAGAGAGGAAGGATGAAAAGAGCAGAAATGGTGCAATGCAGATAATAACATCTAAAAGGGGCATTATGTAGAAATGTATTCTAGAGTTCTGAATGATGCAGCCACACTCAGTAATTGCAAGTTCAGAGACATTTTCTAGATGACAGTTTTGTTATACTCATAACTTCTCCCTCAAGAATTTCAAAGCAGGAGGAAGGGTTTTTTTCAAGTCAGGAGGAGAAAAAGAGTGCAAACTTTGGCTTTTATTGGTAAACGTGTCAAGGCAATGTGCCTCAGAAAAGGACAAGCGCTGACCTTGAGGGCAAAGGGCCCACGAGAAAATGGTTCCTCATCCAAAGGAGACGACCCAGCCCTTAAGGACAGGGCTCCCTGAAGGATGGATTCATCAATTCAGGAAGATGGTGTATGTTCCTTTCCCCCTTCTGCACCTGGACGACAAAATGGAATGTCTGGTCCATGTGCCCAGTTGGGGGGTGGGCAGACAGACACACTCACTTTTGTGTTCACTGCCTGGTTGCGTATAGGCAGAAGAAGGTACAACCACTGCGTGAAAATGTCAGACCCAGAAGGAGGAATGAATTCACAAGGACTTTCAGTGGACCCAGGAAGCCACAATACATTGTCAGGGAGTGAGGGATTGATGAATGGCCAGGCTGAAAAAGCCATATCCTATAGCCTTCCTGTCAATTCAAGACAGTTTTAGCCTCGCTATGCAAAAACAGCCCTCAAAAATTACATTTTAAAAACTTATTAGTCTATTTACCACAGAAATATTTCTCCCCCATATGTGAGGACCCGAAAGCTATCCATCTTTCTCGCTCCACAGCACCCTACCCTGCTCCCTTGCACGGGGTAAAAGAGAATCAGACATGTGCTCCATTGTCAGGAAGGTTCTCTGAGGGGGAGAAGGCTATACCCACCTGCTAATAAATTCAGGGTCAAGAGACGGGAGTCTATGATGTAGTATGAGGTAAATAATAAAATTTAAAATAGGATTCAGTGTAGAATTGTACCCTATGATTTGTTTTTCATTTTTTGTTTTGTTTTAGTAGGTAACATCTCTCCTCTGAGTATAGGTTCCGGGTATATTTTCTCAGTGAGAATTCTAATGCAGTTCCTGTCAAATATTTTCAAGGAAAATAAAAATAACTTACTTTTCCAATAATGTTTTGGTTCAGGTAAAGCCTATGGAGAACTCGGTGTTATGCAGCAGCTCTGGGTTATCTTTGTCCCTGACATGCTCATTATACCGTGTGTAACATCAGACAGAATCAGGTGAGCAGGGTGACTGCAGGGCAGAGGACAGAGTGTGCAAGTGTGGAGAACAGGGAAATGGAGGCTGGCACCAAATCCTTCTGGTAGACAGAAGTGGAACTCCTGTGGTAAAAAGTCTAATGGTGGGAAGCGGGGTGGAGTCACTTTACAGTGGAGAACTTGACACACACAAGCTCCGCCAAGTGACCAAGGTCGATATGAACAGCGATGAGTCATGTTGACAGTACGGACCCTTGATATGACGAGAAGGGCACTTCACCTCTGAGGTCTTGCTCCCCAAGCCCCTCACTCCAGTCTAATCATGAGAAAAACATCAGACAAACCCCAGTAAAGGAACATTCTACAAAATACCTAACCAAGACCCCTCTAAACTGTCAAGATCATCAAAAACAAAGAAAATTGGAGAGACTGTCACGGCTAAGTGGAGCCTAAGGAGACAATGACCACAAAACGTCATATGGTGTCATGAGTGGGATCCTGAACCAGGGAAAGGACATTGAGAAAAACTAGGAATATCTGAATAAACCATGGTGTTCAGTTAATAATAATGGATCCATAGTTACTTGTAACAAATGTGCCCCACTAGTGTAAGATGTTTACAGGAGAAACTAGGTGTGGCACATATGGAACCCTTTCAACTATCTTTACCACTTTTCTGTAAATGTAAAACCGTTTTAAAATAAAAGGTATATTTAACTAACAAACAAAGAGCAATGTGCTAGGCGCTCTTGGAAGGACTGTGCAAACTTCTTTCCCCTGGGCCGAGCTCTGTGGGAAAGGGGGTGGTCTTTCACTCCCATTGCTCTGAGTGTCTCAAAACCTACACAAAATCTACAGACCTCCTGAAGTCCACACTTTCTCCCTTATTGTGGGGCTTGTGCAACACCACACAGCTCCTCTAAGACGCGACCATGAGAGTGTCTGTTCTTCCCTGACAGGCCTTGAAATAAACAGATATATATTATTCCATTTTCCCATTTCACACCACTTTTGTTAACAGTTTTCCAGAGTGTTGGGCTGTCAGGACAAACGATCTCATTTGCAGGGCCTCATGCAAATGAAAATGTGGGCTCTTCTTCAAAATGATGAAGAATTTCAAGCTGGCAGAGCAGAGCATCACATCAAGCGTGCGGCCTTCTGAGCGTGAGCCCTGTGTGCCTGCCTGGGTCACGCATCCAGGACGATTTCCATTAGAAGGTATTTATGGCTTGTGGAGAAGCTTTTCTTAATACCAACAATCACAACAACAACAACAAAACAATTGCTCGAGGACAGAAAAGCAGAAAAATGTAGCTCTCGTAAAAGCACTCTGTGGCATGACGTGGGGCTGCCCTTTGGAGATGTGCATCACCCACAGGAGTGGCAGCCCCTCTCTGTGCCCTGTAACTACCCAAGGGGACCCCACAACCCCCAGCTGGCATCTTTTCTCAGGAAAGAACCCAAAATCCCACAGTGGAAACAGTCACTCGTGGCCAGAGACAGGGAAAGCAGTGAGAATTGAAAATGAAATGGTTCACCTGGGCTATTTCTCTTTTATTCTTTTTCAGAAGATGGGGTGGGTCAAGGGGATTGTTGGACACACACACACACACACACACACACGTTCAGAGATGGGGCTCAACTTGTCAATGGAGGACACACAATGCTTGCAGTTGTCGGTTTTGATCCTCAGGAAAATTGGAAAAGGCTTGAGAAAATTCTTCAAGGTATGTCCCCAATTCCTGTCATGTGTTTGGGATAAAGCAGAGGACTGGCAGGACCAATAAATGAAACTTCCGTTGATTCCTGTCCCCAAAGGGGCACACAGTGTTTCAGTGTTTATTGAACTAGAGGCCTGCTGGATGGAAAAGCCTGGGTCGCTGCCCTTCCTATCATTTTAAAAGCCTTGGCTTTACATTTGGTAGAATTTAAGTTCTTGGCTATATCTTGATGAGATTGGGTTTTTTATTTGTTTGTTTGATTTTGGGTTTTGTTTTCTGGCTCTCCTCTTTCCAGTGTGGAAACAGACACAGCTGGGTTCCCCTTAATTTCTGGTGACGCTGCTATTTCCTTGCTGCTCAGATTTCCCCACGGCACAAAGTGGGTCTCAAAGGCAAACGCGGGGAGGAGGCCCTTGCCAAAATGGCGGCTTTGTGAGGCACAAAACTGATCGTTTGGGGGAAGCTCCCTGAGACCATTGCCCTGCGCTCAGTACAATCGGAAGATTGTTCAGCTAGAACAACAGCTCCATGAGTGAGGGCATCTGGTCTATCTTGATCATCATAGTTTTTCCAGCACCTAAAATGCTGCGAGTAGAACATAATGGGTGCTCATGAAAGGTCTGTTGAATGAACTTACTAAGTCAAACCAGTCTGGCTCCAAAACACGTACCATACACTGCTTTTCCACTTCACTCCCCAGAATCATAAATATGACCCCTGTACAGAGATTTCCACCCTTTGCTGTGACTGTAGACCCTCAGGGAGGTTCGTCAAAGGGTTAACTAAGTATCCAGCATCTCAAGGGTCCCAGAGAGGAGGCGGACCCCAGTGGGGATACACAGTTGGACAGGCTTTCAGAAAATCTCCTTTTCTGATTAATTCACAGCAGTTCTTCCTTCCCACCCCCACGAGTGAGATCAATAATGATTTGACTCTGCTCCACTACTCTCACTGATTATAATCATATTTTTAAAACCCTGATCATTTTTTTAAACTCCATTTAATGTCAATTTGCATTCATCAAGGTTTTTTTTTCCTTTAAAGGGGTAGTTCTCTTTAAAAGCTAAATATGAATTTTGAAAGCAACAGGCCCTATTTCTGAAGATTAGTTGAACAATCTACTTCAGCCCCGTTTCTGAAGGGCACCTGACCGTGTGGACAGCGGGAGCATCTCAAGTTACAAGCCAACTCACGTTTTCATGTTCCATAGAGTTTCTCTCCTCTTGGTTGCACATGATATTAATTTTCTTTGGCGCGGGCGTGGAGGGTTATATAGGTATATCCATGAGCTCTCCCTGGGTGATCAGTGCGGGGTACTGGGCAGGAACAGTGTGATGTATGGAATAATGGGACACTCTCATACAGTTATGAGAGTCTCATGCCTTGTTCTGTGTAAATAATAGGAAAATATTTTTAGTACTGTTATTACCATAGCTCACCATATAATTTGAGATTTCTCCAGTGGGTGAGAGTGGAAAAGCAGAGACTGAACAGAAGTGGCAAGGATGAAACCAACCCCATCAGGTGTAGTAACCGGAATTGTGTGGACAAAGGAGGAAACCTTGTCCCTTGTTTTACAACTGGGGATGGGAGCAGGGAAGTGCACCACAGGGGTTCAATATGGAAGCATTCAGAAATGGAAGCGCTTAGAAAAGAAGTGCACATCCCCAAGCTAGTAAACATCAACACGGGTGTTTAGTAACAAGATTCTTGAAGTGGTATCATTTGGCTTTCTGCCTATAAACAAACAAAAACATGTTTTTCCCTAACTAGGATTTCAAAGTTCTAGCTATTATATTTTTTGTTCACTTGACCCTTTACTCTGATCTGGAGTTCAATAAGGAATTATGATTTTACCACTGCATTCAGACTCATGGTCAAAGGCACAAAGGGAAATCTTAGCATGTGAATAGTACCTGGAAAATGGCATTACTGGTAGGAATATTAACTGAGATTTTCTTCATAGGGAAATAAATTGTGGACTTTCACCCTATCTCTATCTCTGTGACAGAGCACTTGAGTTACCTCCCTATTTCTAATTCTTTTTCTTAGTGATAAGAACCCACTTTCTAGCTAGGGCACAATGCAGCTCTGTTAAAGCTGTATTTCCCAGTGCTTCTGCAGGCAAGGTGCAGCCATCTTCCCAACCCAGAATCCGGGCTGGTCCTGTGAGTCTCCTTGGCCAGTAGAATGCAGCAGAAGTGATGTCATGCCTGTTCCACACCAGGTCCCAAGAGCTCTGTGTGCTTCTGCTTTCCCTCTCTCTGAACCCATGGAAGGCTGGAAGACATATGCTTCATTCAGCCCCATCCCCCTTGCTGACAGCCAACCAACTTCCATGCATGTGAATGAGGTCATCCCAGACCAGCCAGACCCCCCCAACCTGTCAGCAATTCCCCAGGGGACCCCACAGATGCTTGAACAAACCCAGTAAGACCAGCTGAGCCTGGCTCAAATCAGCAGAATGCCCAGCTAACCCAAAGACTCACGGGTAGTAAGAAATACTTATTGCTATGAACCACTGAGTTTGGTGGCGGGGGGGGGGGGTTTACACAGCAGTAGCTGACTTATATCACAGGTAAATGTGCTTGATATAAGTAGCTAATGCTGTATAGCAAATACATGTACGGTTACCCTTCATCTAAGATACATGTATATAGGCACATATACTTGTGATGATTAACACGTATTTTTACAATTAAAACTCTTAAAGGTTATTTGTTCATATATCACAGAGGCAAACACACTATACTTTGGGGCTTCCCATTATAACTAGCGAGGTTTGGAATGAGAAGCATAGCATTTAATCACCTGGGCATGGGGTCACACTGCCTGATTCCTAGCGTTTGCTTGTGTATGACCTCCAACCAGGCACGTAACCCTTCTATGCATTTCTAAAATGAGTATATTTATAGTACTGAGCTTCTGTCAAGTGTAAAGGTGATGATAAAAGGGCTCAGAATGGTGACTAGTCCATGGTAAGTACCCCCACTGATATTAGCTAAGATAATTCCTATTCTTATTCTTATGAGATAATGTAAAATATTGCAAACAAATTATAATTTGGCTGAGCAATTAAAAGAACCGAAGTTTGAGAATAAAAGTATTCATAAGAAAGGTTAAAATTCATGGCTATTTAAAATAATACATGAAAATAATAGTTGCTCCCAAATACCCCCTAAGATTGGATCATCACTTAGATATTGGGTCTTTTTCTACCTTTTCCAGGTCTGTTTATACTGTTTATACTGAAATAAAGAAAGCGTGCCTTCTCCACATCCTCTCAAATTTTATCTTACTTTTGGAATGTCACATCTGAGTCAAGCAAGATTGGTTGGTTCCATTTTGGCCCCTTTGCTGATCACTTAGAAGAGATATTATGCTAAGGATTTGATGTGCCTAAGTGTAAGAGGGGTTTGAATCTCCAAAATTTATCCTTCAGAAAAGCAGGAGTTGCCTTACAGTGAAATCCTTACAAAGTCTCCCATCCTTACAAAGTCTCCCAATTACTCCATTTTGAATTACAAAATACTGTTTAGAAAGATTCATTACTCTGAAATGCCAATCAGTGCTGGTTTGGGTCACTCATAGATATCGCCTGACAAAACTGATTTTCAAAAGGTGATGGGAAGGGGGACCTCTAAAACAAATTTAGTCATTATTCCTGAGCTTCTGGGACACAATTATAAGCACTGAATGTTGTAAACAAGTCTCTTGAAGTCTGCTTTTAAAAGCAAAATAGGACATGTTTATTTGGTGGAAATTGCAAATGGGCACCTACCAGAGAAATGAAAGCGCTGTCCTCATGTTACCCAAATGGGTGTTATGGCTGTGGATAAATTTCTATGATGGCATTGTACTCAGATTCTAAAAGTACTAACTCTCAAAGAGCTGGGATGAAAGTGAAGGTGCTCTGCTCTGAAAACTCTATTAGATGACTCAAGCAAGTGGCTCTGGTGATGACAAAGGCCATATGAGATGCATGCTACAAGTTCAGTTGGAATGGCTTTGTGAAATGTGAGCAGAAAACACAATATCACGAAACTAGCGTTTCATGTGCCGTGTGATTTAAAAGGGCATATGCAAGAAGATGAATAAATTCAATATTATACATACAAATTTGCCTACTGCATCTGTACCTTTATATGTTACCTCTCAGATTGGCCCCCAAATTCCTTTTGATCTTTGCAATGAGAAAATAGAGCTAGTGTATGTTGGGACATATGTGGTAAGTAGCTGCATTTTATGATTTATTGATGACTGGTATCTTAGGTTCTTGTGTAAGTGATTTATTGAGGAGGCGCTCCTGGGAGAAACTTGAAGGGAGTGAGAGAAACGGGAAGAAGTTAGACAAAATATGGTTTCCGGAGAGTCCACAGGAGCTTTGGAATATGAACACATCACAGAATTTGTCCCACTCAGGGGCAAAAGGGCTGAGTGGTCACAGCCTCATCAGTTAGTCAGTGGCTGCAGGCCACCCCCCGGTGGTTGTACGCATGTTGGGAGCGAAGATGTTCCCTTCAGCCAAGGGCAATCCTTTAGAAAAGGGTACAGATAAGAAACATAAGCAGCTGTCACCCTCCACAGCCAGGACAAAGGCACGGGTGGGTGCTTGACCTGCAAAGGGGTCTGGGAAAGACACCAGCAGCATGCACGACAGCCATTGACTTGGAGCACACAGCACGTAGACTGTAACTGGCTGACTGCACAACTCTTTGTTCTCCTCTACCTAGGAAGCCAGAGTAGGTTGTGATACACACCTGTTGTTCTGAGCTCAGCAGCCATTCCTCCAGTCTGATTCTTTCTCAGGAAATTTCCCTTCTCCACATAAATTGGCTGGCTTATGACAATCCCATCTCCAGGAGGGGGCCTATTGTGCTTGTCTGGCCAAACAGAAAGTGCAAGGCCAGGCGTCTGACCCGAACCTTACTAAATCAGAGTCAATGCTGGGACTTGAATTAGAACGCTATCTTTCCACCACGAGCTCTGTGATAGGATGTAGGCTGCGGCCACTGGGGCCACCCCATGCCTAGGGGTGAAGGCCACCCAGAGGACAGCTAACTCAGATAGGAAGAGAGATGAACCGAGAGCTGGGGACAGCATCTGGGTCCATGGATCCAGCAGGGGCCACCCTGGGCTTCTCATTACATGAGCAAACACATTCTGTTTTTTGCTTAAACCTTTTTGAGTTGGATTTTGGTCCCTTGCTACCAAGAATTGTGACTCATACAAAAAAAAAAAAAATGTTTTCCTGACTCTTACAGACATTACTCATTTTTCTTGTGCCCCAGGGAGTGAGATGGGTGGGTGCCATAGATACCTGCTGACCCCACCACCACCACCACCCCCCTAGCTATATTAAAGGTGGGATTAGGGATTTAGCTAACTCACCTAATGACAGACTTCAAATTCAAGCCTTAACTATCTGCTCCCAGCCCCTGGAAAATCATCTAATGTGTTTGTATATGAGAAACAATCATGACTTTGATGAAAGAAGCCAGTCTTTCTTATAAAGACGCATTTCCAAAAGACATTGATTAATCTAGTTTCCCATTCTTCTAAGCAAAATAATAGAGAAATCATCATTTCCTTCCTTATCTAACTACACAGATGACTGCTTCGTGACTCCTCAAATTTATTGAGTGGCAAAACTGGAAGCAAAGAAGAAATATGTCCTGTGTCCTCAGAAGCATGCAAAGCCTCAAGCTCTCAGGACCAAAGCAAGTCTTGCTAAACCAGCTGTGGAAAATCGAAGGAGAGATGGGGAAACGTAAACACAAAACCAAACAAAATCAAAAAAAGCCTCTTCCTCTTCAAGGAGACTTCCAGAGCCAACCAGGTTAAATGGGTTTTCTTAGCTTTAATGCAGAATTACTTAAAACTCATTAAAAATGTTCCCCATTTCTTAATTTAAAAAATAATATTTATGCATTGAATGTATAATGAAATGTTACCTAAATGAATCCAAATAATTGAAATTAAACACAACAGGACACACCATAGGATTTAAAAAGCAAAGCAGATAGAGATTAATAAATAAAAAAATGAAGAGTTTTCCCCCTTCATTGAACAGTGTGAAGAGGAGGGAAGACCCCCTATAGACCCGGGAGCAGTTTTAAAAGGAAAAGAATTGCTTTCATATTAAAACATACAAAACCAATTTCTTTTGAGCCACTAACGTGTGGATTATTAAAACATCAATAACATATTATGTTTAATCCATGTGAATGAAGATAAATGGGAATGTATGTCTTTGGTCCTCAGTAGCCTTTGCTGTAGTTAGTGCTTTTTGGAATCACTGTTACATGTAATTTCTGTTGTTTTTGCTATTACACTTGGAGATGCTTTAATGTCTCAACGTTAGAGGAGATAGGGGGAACTCAAGGAAGTGTGCTTGATTTGCCCTTCAAGAAACAATGTCAGACACGCAGTAGAAGCCCAGTAAAGAACCGCTGAGCGACTGACTCCATGAAGCCACCTCCTCAGGACAGGGCCAAGCGCCAAGAGCAGTCAGATTGGTCAAAGCACCCGGGCATTAAGAATAGATGGGTCTCATCTGACTAGATTTGGGGTCCACCCCTGTGTGTGTGTGTGTGTGTGTGTGTGTGTGTGTGTGTGTGTTTGAATGTGACTTCACATGCAAAATTGGGGAGATTTTACTTAATGGGAAATTCTGAGTCTGGTTTCTCTGTAGAGATAAGCCATGAGCTATGATCCTCATCGTACAATGTGATGCTAAGCCTTATTTTTAAATCACACACACACACACACACACACACACAGAGCCCAAAAAGTGTATACCCATTTTAAGAAAGGAAAAAATGGTATAAAAATTGTAATACAATGAATGACGTTAGCATTTATATGATTAACGCCATCTTTTGAGCTAACGCCATACTCCACGTTGCTACCGTAATTCACCTTTGAAAAGTCATACACAGATAACATTTCATAAAACGTGTACATTTTTTGGCACCCCCAATATATATAATGATACAAATGATATCTCACCAGCCCTGCAAAATGGATACTGTTATTATCGTTCTCGTGTTACGGATGGGAAAACAGGAATAGAGGAGCTAAGACATGTCCCCAAGGCCACAGGATTCTGGATGGTGGCACCGAGACATGAACCAGCTCTGTGCCCCTGTTGCTGGACAGGCTGCTGCCTCTCTCCGTCGGGCATCTCTGCTTTAGAACATTTGCTTTTTGATATTTCTATGTCTGCTTTTGAAAGCTATGGCCAGCTCTGTGGTATGTTTCCACGTTGGGGAGAATAGAAACATCTCATGCGCTTGGCACAGAAAAATTTAGAAGTCCTGTTCAGTGTACAATGGCTGGGAGCCTGCGTGGGCAGCCAAGCCAGCATTCTGCATCCCGTGTCGTACAAGGAGCCCCAAACCATCCTTCAGCACCCCATTTGGTCCTTTCTTTCTCCATCTCGGCAACCCTCTCCTTTTCTCTTGTTCTCAGCCTGGGCTTCTGCCTTCGCTCTTTTAGTCATTATGTTCACTCTTGCACATCTGGGAGGCATTTAATGAGATCAATGAAACTACATAAAGGGCCGGGGTCACCTGCGTGCTGAGACAATGGCACGAGTTGCTTGTCAGCGGGGTTCCAGCCTATTTCAAAAAGCACAGGGCTTTTGGATCAAAACCCTCCTCTCCCTTCCTTCGGCTGCAGCCTGGCACATTAGGTCAGCCACCTGAACGCCTAAGAACATAAAATCAACTCGTGCCCAGGGGTCCCTTGGTATTGAATGCAGGTCCCCCCGAGTGCACAGGTCCCCCACCAGGACAGCGAAGCCCAGTCCATGGCCAGACACACACCTGGGCGAGACCAGGACGCGGGAGGGAAAGGCTTAGAGATGAAACTGTGGCCTCGGGCGCGGAGCCGGGGAGCCCGCCTGCCTGCCTGCTGCTCGCAGACCAGCACTAGGGGGCCCCCTTGAAGCTTGGAAGACGATTTCCCATCAAAACAGAAAGTCGTGCTTCGCTTTTTCCGGGTAATAAATTCACAAGGCTTGTTTTTTAACCCCCACCAGAGGTTAAAATAGTTTCAGAAAAAGTTTTGGTAAATTCATGGATAACTTTTGAGGTTATGTGAGGCTGTTGTCAAAAAAAAAAAAAAAAAAGGGAGAAAGGAAAAAAAGAGCCTTTCTCTCTGCTCCTGGAAGACCCAGAATCACAGAGCCCGTGAGGGCGGATGGGAGGGGGGCTCTGGGCTCCCGTGCTCCTTCTAGAAGGGTCCACGCAGAACTGTGATTGTCAAGACCCCCAGTGCCGCCCGGGGGGGCTTGGGGCAGGGGGAGGAGGTGCTGATGGGGCGGCGCTGCTGCTGTGTTGATTAGCCTGCAGCCCCGACTCTGCGGGATCAAAGGCTGCCTCTGCGCCTTCTGGATTTTTCCATGGCTCTCACTGCAGTCCGGGGCGAGTGCTGGTCAAGGCTTTTGCACCCACTCCTTCCTGGCAGGCACTCAGGAGTAAGAGCAAAAGTGGCCGTGTCTGAGTAGGGGTTAACACAGAACCAGAACTTTCTCGAATTGACGAGAAGGGAGACAGAGGCGGCAGAAGGAAAACAGCGCAGTTAAGGGAGGGGGCGTCACGCATTAACTGTGATTCAGAGACTCAAATGCACTGAGTTCATTTTTCAATCTGCCTTTAGCTCGGGGGGGAAAAAATAAGGAAATTATAGAAAATTGAGAAACAAACATCTCCGAGAGTGCTTTGCACCCGGGGTGCTTAATGAACACTTAATAATTTCAAATGCTAGTACTTAGAAAAATGGCTTTTGTCCGTTCCGGGAACGCCAGGTGCCTCGTAGCAAAAACGGAAAGCTGAAAATGACTGAAAATAATCATTAATGTCTATGTGGAGGGGGATACAAAAATTACCTTTTTTCATGTCTCAGGAAGTTAAGAAAATAAGCAAGCCAAAATTGTAAGAGTTTTAGCAAAGGAAAAGCCTTGGAACTGAACTTGCATTTCTCTACCTCAATGTTTGAACTTGGGCAAGACTCCTAATTAGGATGGAGAGTGGCCACAACTTCCCCCCCTCCCCAACCCCATGGGGCCATATTGAAAATTAGATGAGGAAAAACATTTCAAGGAAACTCTCCAAAATCTCACGCAGGAAGCAATGCTAGTTGGAGCAGATCCTCCATGGTTCCTGCCAGCACCCAATGGTGGGGTAAAGAAAGGCCAATGTGGATGCATTTATCGTGAGGCAGGCAGTGTCCTGACGCAGAGGTATCATTGCCCAGAGGCCTGAGATGAGGTGGGGCTGGAGCATGGAGGATTATTCAGATCCCTTCCTTTATCTTCTCTACCTTCCCCTCAGCAGGGAGAGCACCATGCATCCATGTGACGGGAGTTAAAGTGCCCTCAAATAGCCTCCTAAGTACCCACTAACTAGGTCCCCCTCAGAAATTGACCATTCATTACTCATTTGTTTGGCTTGCAGCCCTGGGGCGGACATTTAGCCCATGGCAATCACCACACCTACAAAATCCTTTCTAGTTGACGCAGGACCTTCCTTCTCGCCATCTCATGTAGATTGAGGCTCTCCACAGTCCCATGAGTCCATTTCCTAGACTGGCCTCATGGGGTTTTCAAGGGCTGGGTTAAAGGAATCCGTGTAGGTGAAACCTACAGACTCGGAAACTCCCGCCACCCCCTTTTACAGATGAGGAGCAAAGAGAAGGGATGACCTTTACCCAAGGATGTAGTAAGAGGGCAAGTCAGGACTCAACGGAATTCATTCCCCTGAATCCAAAAACAAAATTTCTTCCCCTGCACCAATCTTGGCCTAAAGGAGGCTGAAAAGGAATGGGCTGGGGAGATTATTTGGCTTTCCAAAGTCTATTGTAAGAGGTAGATGGAGAAGATGAGGTCTCTGGAATAAGAAAGCACCTGCAAACATAAATACAATTTAAACAGACCTGTGTTCTCAAATTCTAGCTAGGTGTTGAAACCTAACCTCTCTCTGTTTAAAAGAGAGATTAGTAAAGAGTTGTTAGGCAGACGTTAAAGACATACTAGCATCAACACAAGACTTTCTCTGTGATGAAATCAAGAGACTTAAAAGGGAATTGAGAAGAGAATTACTTTCTCATTAGGATCAATGTGGTCTATATATCACTTAGTTATTTCTTCTCTAGGCTCACCATTGGTGACACCATTCTGCCTCACCTAACTAACACCTTAGTTAGAAACAATCCTTAAGGCTCACCTGTCTCCAAAACCAAAAAGGCCTTGCCCCTCCTGAAGACCAGGTACCAGGTGGAGGTGGAAGGGGACGTTCCAACGAGATGAGCCCTTCCTCATTCTGTACCCCATCTGGAGACCTGTAGATCATGCCTGAGGTCATCACTTCTCATCCTGCCCCATCCTCTGATCCCATTTGGCTGCTGGCTCCAGCACATCACATAGAAAGTTCTAGAACAAAACTCAGGCTTCTTTTGCAGGCTCTGCTGAGAAGGGGCTCTCTCCCAACTCCAAGATGAGAAGGGTTTTCAGAAAGTCCTTCAAAAGCAGGACAGCCTCCATTTCAGGTTTGGGATTGAAGGTATCATAGCGCGCGCTCTCTCTCTCTCTCTCTCTCTCTCTCTCTCTCTCTCTGTCTCTCTCATTTTTTCTTTTTAATTTTTAACATAAACACGCATTTATCTTTCAATGCCCTTATTTCAACTTCTCTTTAAATGACTATAGGGTCCTACTCTCCCACCTCCCCACCTGGACCAGATTCGTGCCCTGACCATTTTTGCCTTCCCACCTCTGTCTGCACAGAAATCAGAATTCAGAATGTGTCATTCCGTTTCTACAGGAATCTATTAATGATTGCCAAGGGAAACACTTAGCATTTTAGATAAGTAAATAGTAGTTAAGTGCTGTGCGCCTCACTTTCCAGCAGTTTAGTGTGTATGGCAAAACAAAAGTCTTTATGGTCCAAGGAGGGAAAAGGATGCTAAAGAATGACAGCCTTTGGGTCTTCTGCAAGCCTGCTTTGCTCCCATCTGCGGGGGAGGGCGGCCGGATGGAGCGGCCTTGGGGAGGGGCGTCGTCGGCAGCACGGAGGGGCCCCTCCTCCCTGCGTCCTCGCCTCTGCTGGCGCGCGAGCCCTTGTCCGTTGCCGCCGGCCTTGTCAGAATCCCGCATTCGGAAGCTTAATCGTATCAGCGAGCTTACCGCATTGCATGTGTAATGACTTGTTTACCAGTCTGTACCGGCTGCCTCTGCCAGACTGGGCTCTCCCTAAGGACAAGGGCCGTGTCGTGTTCCTATTTACCTCTCTTCCTGCTCCCACACACTGCCTGGCACAGAGCACACCCCGGTAATTGCATGTGAACCTCAGGCTGTGTGACTCTAATCTATTTCACAAAGGTGTCTCGGTTCACCAACCCTTCCCTGAGCTCCGGGAGAAGAGGCTTCATACACCTTCCGCTTCTTCCCTCTCCAGGGGTATGAGGGAGCTCAACCGTTCAGATACAGGCTGAATTTCATTAAACCATGAGTCAGAGATGGTTTGGGCTTCTGTGGTGTTGACCTGCCTGGCCCCCTCTTCTTCTGGGAAACCATCACTCCTTTACTCTTAACGGCTGTAGCAGAGGTGACCCCCACTCATCCCTCCACACGAGGCACGACCCAGACCTAGGCATTCAAATCCCTAGTGATGGATTCAGGAGAGACGCGTGGCCTGAAACAGGCCAATGAGATTTCATCTGAGGACTTGGGTTATGAACAGGAGTCAAGCCAACATGGGTGTGGACAGGCTGGGCAGGTATCACAGAAGCCAGTGATGATGACGGAGAATAAAGAGGAGCCAAGAGATGGAGAGAAACTGAACCCCAGTGACATCCCTGACACCTCTGGACGTAGCCAAGCCTGAAGCCACTATTTCTGTTATGTGAGATAATGAATTTTTTGTTTGGCCAATTCGAGCTGAGTCTGTTTTCCTCGTAGCCCAAAGAGTCCTCCATAATGCAGACATGCAGGGTTTAAATTTCCACCTCCAGTAGCAACATTTCAGAGTAAGAGAACCAGGGCGTCTGTTTGGGGATAAGAAAAGCTTGCAAAGAGAAACATTGCTATTGTATTGGCAGCTGCAGCCCTGGGAGCCTTCTCATTTTATCCCGGTAGTCTGGGCTGTGGCCCCAGATCCCACACTAAAGCAGAAAGTGCTGAGAAATTCATCACTCTGGCTTGTGTTGATAATGAGGAATGAAGACAGGCTCAGCCTTTGACTAAAGCCACATATATCACTGTTTGCTCCCCCGAGCTCCCCGGCGGCCTGAGTTTTCTGGGAGTTAGCTGAGTAACACTTCGGGCTCAGAAGGCTGCAAATCAATTCATCTCTTCTGCAAATTCCTAAGCGGATCTAATGTATTGGCAAGGCACAGAGGAAGCCCTGAGTGGCTGGGTGCCCTTTGCAGGGACGGGCTCTCTGGGAGCAGACTGAGACATCGTGCCTCAGCTGAGGAACAAATCTATTAATATTTGGAGAGAACATCAAATGTACCCAGTGGATTCAAAGTTTGGTCAAGAGAAACGTACTTCTCTGTGATTAAAAAATAAAAAAGTCTTATCATCCCTCCATGTTTTTCTTCGCTGGATAACGCCAGCCTGCCACAGTCTGTTTGGGCAAATGGATCTCCCAGTGGGATGCAAAGTCAGGTGGAAAGGCCCTTTTGTCCAAGGGCATTAAAAGAAGCACCTTTTGCCCGTCTAAGGGACTTTTTAGAAAGTGTGATAAGGTCAAGGAAAGAAGAGGTACTCTAATATGCTACTGATGGAAATGTAAATTGGGACGCAATTTGGAAGTATCCACTTAAAACTGGACAACACAACATTCAAAGACCCAGCAATGCTCTTCTCGAGTCTGCCCTCGAGAAAACCTCTGCTTGAGCCTAGGAGTTTCCATCCGAGGGTCCAAGGAGCCTGACGCAGTAATGAGCCACTGGACGTGACCAAGTTACCCATTGTGAGCATGGCTACGTAAGTTAGGGCATTCCGTGCCAGACTCTGTCCCCATTGACGAGGTTGAGAGAGGGCTATAAGTATTAACAGTGTGCAAAACTATGACATGTTGTTGAATAAGAGAAAAAAGAAAGCTATACAATGAAATGTGCAGTGTGGTACCACTCCTGTTTTATATATATATATATATATATATATATATATAGAGAGAGAGAGAGAGAGAGAGAGAGAGAGAGAGAGAGAGAGAGAGAACGATCTGGCAGATGTACTTCAAACTCCAAACCAAACATTAGTTTTATCTGTGGGGGAGGAAGATTGGAGTGAGGGGTGGGGAGGACAGTGGGGGGGAGCAAAGCAAACACTAACCGCATTTTAATATGTCAAAAGTAGTAGCAGTCATTCATGAATACACGTGTGATTAAAAACTGATAATTAACTTTCTTATTCCTGTAGGTGAGGCATTGCTTTTTCCAAGTTCTTGTTAAACGCGGACGTGCCCGGCCGGTCTCAGGCATCTTCTCCTCAGCCTCCTGGCACCCACTCTGTCCACCCCAGTCCGTGTTCCACTCTGCGCCCAGAGGCACCTTTTTAAAACCTATATTGGATGGTTTCTCCTGCGCTCCTGCCCTGCACCCAGATCCTTCAATGGCTCCCCATTGTTCTCAGGAGAAAGATGAACCCCCCACCCTAACCCCCCCCTGCAAAATCCTGCCCATGTGCCAATCCCCTCCCCCCATTCCTCTCTCAGTGCCCTGGGCACAGCCGCATTTCTCACCACTCCTCCTACCACAGACAGCACGCCCACAGCGCCCAAGTGAGCTCAGGTCAACATCTCACCCCCAATGAGGCAGAGAAGGTGGAGCCTTCCAGTGTGTGTATGGGGGCGGGGGAGTAGGAGGGGTCTTGGCAGAAGTCTCTTGAATGGAGAGTTTAAATCTGTAGATGTCAAGGCTTTACCAAAGTTGAGGAAATACTAGATTAGACAATACTAGCCAACAGGGATCCTAGTGACAGAGAAAAGGGGGATATAACAGCACAAACAGAGTCCCAGGAAAAGGCTCAGATCCCCCACGGGGGGGGGGCAGGAGGGGGGCGTGATCTCAAGCTTACAGTTAAATAAAACAATGACACAGTGAGAAACCTATTCCCTTATAATCCCTCTAATTAAGGAAAGAAGAAAGTCTCGACTAGGTGCTAGGGCATCTGGAGCGCCTCCCTAACACTTCCCAAAATCTCGTTTTAGCAAAAGGAGTAGACCTCGAGCGCCTGGCCTTCCACCCACAACACAAGAATTTATGTACCAAAAACACCATTCCTAGTGTTTTTACTATGTAACGTTCTCTCAATGGCACGTGATATTGGCTTTCTGTGTCGGTAACGATAAAGAGCTTCTCTTTAAGGTAAATTTACGTTTTATGTACAAATAGAAAAATAAATAAAATAAATGTATTTACATGTTTTGTAAGTGAGCCTGAAGGATAACAAAAGCACATGATCATCTAGGGGGCGTGGAGCGGGTGCAACACTTCTGAAGGTGGCGGATGAATTATTTGCATTTAGAAAACACTGTTGACCACCCGGTGTACCATCTCGGAGGCCTTGGGCCAGTCACTGAATGCCTCTCTGCATCTCAGTTCCTCCGTCCACAAAATGAGAATGACGGTCACTCATCATAAGTTTGTCGCGGAGATTAAGTGGGGATGAACCTCATAAGTGTAAAGTGGCTTCTGAGTTTCGTTACTGAGAGAATGTTCTCAAATCTCACTTTAAAATGTAGCCATGACCTTCACCGTGTTTACTGCTAGAAGCCATGCCAGCTGCAGGAAACTGCAATACCATAAACTCAGTGTCGTTCTTATCACTCAATGCAACATCTCCCTTCATCAATATGACTGCAGATGTGTCATCCGGGCAC
The DNA here is from genome assembly GCF_964194185.1 of Rhinolophus hipposideros. Classification (NCBI taxonomy): domain Eukaryota; kingdom Metazoa; phylum Chordata; class Mammalia; order Chiroptera; family Rhinolophidae; genus Rhinolophus; species Rhinolophus hipposideros. The sequence goes on from NC_138068.1 coordinate 3,129,360, forward strand.
AGGCCACCCTCACCCCTCTTTAGTGCTCCCATTTTAGTCTGCGTACCCTCAGAAGCAGCACGACCTCCAGTGCCCAGCAAAAACCCGACTAATTAACCTCCGCTACAGCAACATTCTCCATTCAGTTCCGCAAAATGCTTTTCTAAGGAAATGTATAAGAGCACTCTTTATACAATGGAATGTTTGAATGTGTCCCAGCTTTGGAGTACATAGAACAGGTCTCAGTTAATGGAGCAGGTCCTTTTAACACAAAGGGTTTCAATAATAATAATAATTTAAAAAATAGAAGCTGATATGTTATCGGCAAGGGAGAAAGCGATGTGCGTATAAACACAGAAACAGAGCAAACCTAATTGCGAGATTCTTTTTTGCAGCCCGGGGTCAATAACTATGACAGTAGGAGACCGGGAATAGGGCTGCGTGCAGATGGGTTTTAAGCTCCCTGAGACTAGAAAGCCCCACTTGAACTGCAAACAGATTTCAAGGATGTTGTGTTCATTCCCACTGCACCCCACCTCCTGAGAAGAAAAGTGTTCATTTCAGAGCAGTGACGTCATCAGGAGAAGGGCGTTGGGAATTGTGTAACTACAACAAAAGGGGATGGGTAGAGGCTTTCACTCGGGTGGTGTCACCCACTTTGTATGGATGTGTGGGTTTTTCAATTGCTTTCTGTAATGGAAAGATAACACTTGAATGAGAACATGTGTGCACGCACACACACGCACATACCTGCAAAGCTTCTCTTCTTAAGTGGGACCCTAACTTGGGAAGTAAACATTACAGCGACCATTTTCATGACAAGACTTGGTGGTGAATTTCCCCTTAAGCTAGAAGACACGGTCTTTCACACACCTGCACCAGCTGGCATGGAGTAATTGCCAAACAGAGACGGCCCCCCAATTCCTAAGCTGGCACCAGAAAAACAGGTGTTCTGGTGAGATGAGAAACCACCCCAGTAGGGTCCCATCACAGCTTTAACCTAAACCCTGACTTTTGAAATGTGCTGTCCCCCCACACTTCCCAGAAGACACACCTCCAATATCTTAGTTAATCCCCACTATAGCAACCAATCCATTAAGATGTCATAACAATTTTAGAGGCTTAATGCTAAAACCAAATGGCATATCCTGACCAGCAAAGAGGGGACACTTGAGAATTTCACACTCCCCTGCTCAGTGGGAGGATTTGCTGTTCATCTTCAAAGCAACCTAACGGATGGTCTCTTTTTTTCCTTTAGAGCAGTGGTCCCAAACATATTGTGAGAATTTCTGCTCAGAGTTGCAGACACCAATTATACTCATGACTGGGTTTATAGATTTTCAAAGATAATTTTGACTACAGGTGGTTTTGACTAAAGGACTGGCTTTGGAAATGAATCTCCCACTTAAGATTCTGTCCCACTGTAGTGTAAGAGAGGATCTCAGGTTAAAGGACATCAAAATGAACATCTTCAGGTTCAAAGTCACCATCTTCATCTATCTGTACAGAGCTTCCATCTGTAAAACTGAGGTGGTATTAGATACTATATTTCCCCGAAAATAAGACCTAGCCAGACAATCAGCTCTAATGCATCTTTTGGAGCAAAAATTAATATAAGACCCAGTCTTATTTTACTATAATATAAGACTGGGTCTATAATATAATGTAATAGAATAGAATAGAATGAATAGAATAGAATAGAATAGAATAGAATAGAATAGAACACATAATACCGGGTCTCATATTAATTTTTGCTCCAAAAGACACATTAGAGCTGATTGTCCAGCTAGGTCTTATTTTCGGGGAAACAGGGTAGATACCCTTAAGGTTGAAAATGGCAATTCCACAAAATTGAATCTAGCAAGGGGGTCATGGAAGCTGGACGTTTCTTTTAAGATGAAAAAGTTTCTTTTATGAAGAAAAGAAAGATGAAGTTTCTTTTGTGCTATTCAGCCGACTGCCACCCTAACTAGATACCTACTGGATTCTTCTGTTACTGATGTATCTCCATAACACCAGCAGAGATAAAATCTCCAGGTTGCACAACCATTTCTTTGTTCTCAAATTTCAAAAGACTTGGGGGCTAGTTGGATAGTCCTTTCCAATGAGCCTGACCTTCACGGAAGCTCAAGATAGGAGATTTACCTCTGCCTGTTCAGTTGTTCACTCAAAAAACACTTACTGAGGAAGTGCTACCATGCCAGACACTGGTACAAAGGTGGAGATGACCGTCAGCTTGGTAAATAGGATCCTCACTAATTGAAATCTTTGCCACTGGGGAAAGGCCACCTAAAATTAATTCATTCACAATGGGGACCAAAATTTCACAGTAAACAGTGAAGAATTAAAGATTTTGAGAATTTATCTTGAAAAACAATGAAACCAAAAGCTATCCTCATCAATTTTCTCTTGATCATTTATCACTTAGTCTCATTCTGCCAATGGTCCCTTCCATCAACTTCATGAAATTTTATCTCTTATGCATGATTTGTGGTTTCATTTGGCAATCAATGTATATATTGTTAAAATTACCCTGAAGGGCAGGGATGGATGCTAATGGTAAGGATTTTGAGAGGAAGACAGGGAGAGAGTGAGAGAGGGAAAGAGAGGGGGGGAGAGAGAGAAAAAAAGAGAGGGAGAGAGGGAAAGAGGGAGAGAAAGGGAGAGAGAGGGAAAGAAAGGGAGAGGGAGAGAGAGAGAGAGAGAGAGAGAGAGAAAAAGAGAGAGAGAGAGAGAGAGAGAGAGAGAGAGAGAGACTGACTAAATTCATCAGTAATTGATTAGGGAAGGTCCTATCCCATGACAATCATTATCTCTCCAGCCAACCTCTGATTGGGGTGTCTCAAAAAGAAAGTTTGGATTATAAGTGTCTTCCCTCAAGTAGATGTTCGCTGTCCTTGGCATATTCACTGCCCGGATATCTAAGAACCTTCTTTTACGAATCCCTTCAATGAGGCAGCTTGAGCTTCTGAGATTAAATCCACCTAACTCAATACCTCAACCCTGATCCTAAAGGGAGCATGGGTGAGGAAGGATGTCCTTTGAAATATTGATACCCCTGCCCATCCACTCACTTTTATCCTGGGGTGTCTAGTACTAAATCAACTCTATTAGACATCTGTAAAGAAGCTTCCAGCTTCCCCCACCAACTTGCCAGAAACTTAGCTGGGATGGACCATTGAATTTAGGTTTAAAAAAATGGACTCAGTTCTCAGGAGAGCCTCAAAAACTCCGATCACTATAAAAATCTTATAATTTAGGTCTTTATCTTTCATAACTCCTCTGGCCTTCTGCTTACAGATGACTTCACTGCCGAGCCATCTGTTAATTCAAATGATTAGTTCCAAGCTATCAGAATAGTTTAAAAGAGAGGGAAATTAAGCATCCTTTCAAAAAAATGTTTTTTAATAACATCCTCTCTCTCTCTCATCCTCATCAATTATTGACAGGAAGATTCTCCAAAAATAAAGAAGACAATCACTTACTTCTTATTTCAGCCCCTGGACACAAGTATTCCTGACTACTTATTTTTAAATGTTTTACTGATTCTACTGATTCAGCCTGTACAGATCAGGGCCAAAGGTTTTCCCTACTTTTCAATCGGCAAATCTGCCCCCCCACAGATCATTATCAATTTTTTTGTTGGAGTTCAAATTCCCCCAAATCATAGCCCCTCAGGTCACCCAAAACAGATCACCCTACATTACCCTGCCAGAGAAAACAGGTCCACCCCCCAAAAAACATACACCCTTGCATTCACTCACAAGCATACTCCTGCACGCGCGCAGACACACACACGGTAAGGTCAGATCCCTCACTGAGAAGACCGCTCTGATCTCTCCACCCAGGACCTGCCAGGTCAAAGGAGACAAGAAAGTTGTTTGTAAACGGTGGATACCAAGGCCCATCTTTCAGTTCCTTTGAAGTTACAGCACTTTGTCTTCAAACACCCAACACTCTCGGAGGGCCTGTCACTCCACTATGAAATATTGGTATTGGCAAGTGGTGGTACTCACGTCCCCAAACCCTTTGATTTCCAGGCGGCATTGATTTTAACGCACTCTACCACCCTCCAATGAGAGGGTATCCATCACGATCCATCCAGCCCGGCTTGCTGGTTTACCAACCAGCCATCGCTGTTCCCCTGACACTTCAATAAGGATCAGGGGGTGATTAATATTCCCCGGGCCAGTGCTCAGACCACACCCAGCTGTCTCACAGCTGCCCTTTGGGGATCTCCTTCGTGTTCCTCCTAACTGCAGGGGAGAGAGCCCTTTGAAAATGGGCACCGGTGACCCAGGCCTCTGGCTCAACTGGCTGCTCAAATAATAAACATGAAAGTACAGACATATGTCACCATTCAAGGCTATTGCTGTGACATTGTCACCGACACTGGGGGCCTTCGTTCCCAGGGAGAATGTGAACTATGGATAACCTCTTATTTCTTGGCTCCACATTCAGATTTTGTTTCTGACTTTTTTTTCTCTTTTCTGTCCAGGTACGGTTTTATCCACCATGCATGGGCACCGCCAGTTTGGGGTGCCACTTAGGATTTTGGTATGACAGCCAATGTTGAGAAAAGAAGTGCACAGAAGTGAGATTTCTCCCAACATGGAGGGAGTCGGAAGACATCCATTGTTGTTAGTCTACGTGGGAGGGAGCAGGACGACTCCCTGAGGCTGAGAGAAGCTTTTAAGGGAAAGAAGGGGTGAAAAGGACAATGAAATGCAGAGGCTTTTCAAATGGTCTCTCTGACCCCCCTGGACCCCCCACCATGAGCATACCTGGCACAGGTGCAATTAGGAAGAGGCACCCACTTCTATAGGAGGGTATGTGGAAAGGCGCCCCCTGTGGGACGAGGGGAGAAGAGCCGGGGCTCCTTGTTTTGGGCCGACCCAGCCCCGTAGCCAAAGCACAAGGCCAGACAAATTGGGTGGTGGCTGGCTTTCAGCCCCTATTGGCATAATCCACACAGCCACACACGGGGGCCCTGACCATCCGCTGTGCAGCCTGCCACTGGGCCTTCTTCCTAAGGAGAACCTAGTGAGTCCCACAGCCCAACGCACCCTTTTTAGGATTGAGGCTACCTGTACAACGCTTCCCCCGAGTGTGGGACATGCCCTGCTGGTGGTGATTCCGTCTTAATGATTTCATGTTGATTTAGGTTTCAAATAGAACTCTCTTACAGTAAGAATACAGACGGTGTATATCGTGTACACTGAATATGCATGTGTGCCACTGCCTTTTCCACATAGAAATGCATTTTAAGGTCACTTCTGTTGGCTTGGGGATAGGAGAAAATTTGTGAAAGTGGTGTAGTGGTTGAATTGTGGCCCCCCAAAAATATATGTCCAAATCCTAATCCACAGAACCTGAGACTGTGACCTTACTTGGACAAGGGATCTTTGCAGATGTAATTAAATTAAAAATCTCAAGATAAGATGCTCCTGGATTTAGGGTGGGCTCTGAATCCCATGGTGAGTGTCCTTCTAAGGGAAGGACAGAGGGAGCTCTGACCCCCAGAAGCACAGGGGAGAAGGCCACAAGAAGACGGAAGCAGTAGATGGAGGGACGCTGCCATAAGCCAAGGAAGCCTGGGGCCAACAGAAGCTGGAAGGGGCAAGAAGGACCCTCTCTTGGAGCTTTGGGGGAAGCAGGAGACTCCTGACCCCCAGCACCATAAGAAAATCGCTTTTTGTTGTATTAAGCCACCATGTTTCTGGCAATTTCTTCAGCAGCCCTTGGAAACTAGTACAGATGGTACCCAATGGAAACAGTGACTTCAATGGCTTCCGGTGTCTTCCATGCGGCCCAGCACACACCAGCCCACCTGGACTCGATGTGCCTTCTTCAGGTCCCCCGTTCTGCCCCCTGGGCATTGACTCACCACTCCCTGGTACAGAGAGCCGCTGTTCTATTCTCTCTACATCCGAATTTCCAGAAGAAGTCCTATATCTCTCCAGAAAACACCCCCTTTGGGTTCCTCCCTTAACACTGACCTCATCCTCCACTAAACAACGGAGACCCTTATCACCGCATGTCCCACACTCATTTGGCACGCAGCACGTGCCCACGTGTATGCATGCATGCCTATTATGCTCAGTGGATACTACCAGCCAACATTTGTCTGCTTTACAGTCTGCAGAGCCCTTACCACACACAGAAGCCCACTTGATCTTCACACAGAGACATTGAGTGGGTAAGACCTACATCAACAGCCCAGCTGTACAGACAGACAGTTCCAAGCAGGAAGCTAACGGACCCACCCATGCCGTTCCCAACGCCATGCAAGCAGAGGGAGCCTGTCTTCACCCTGCTCCACGTTTATCGACAGCAGAGCTTTTCTTTCTCACCCCTTCAGTGCGTAGCACAGAGCTCAGGAATATAAACATGGAGGCTGAGGTGAGTTTCCAGGGGCCACTTGACTCAACTCTCTTTCAGGTGCTGGGACGAGAGCTGGTGAGAAAGCTGGGACAACTGGCAGAGTTCTGGTGGTTTCTATTAGAAGGGGTGCTATCACCCAAGCACACCCCACTGGGCAATTCCATTGGTTGTATCTATTTGAGAAGGAGGAAACTAATGGGGTTGACCATGAGGGCCACAGAAACTGAAGAAAGGGCAAAGGTGGGCTCCTTGGTTGCCTTTGTGCCTTACCCCCACCTCACCTCATCCCAGCCTCTCCCACGCGATCTTAACCCTCCACGTTCCACAGAGATGATGCTTTCCTTCCACAATTAGCCATCCGGTTGAGCAAATACCTATCTTGATTTAAATTCTCAATGAGAAACAAGACTAGTCCTGTCCTTGCCCACTGAAAAGGGCTCTGGGGGCTAGGGGTTGGGAGTGGAGGGGGAGCACAAAAGCGCCATCTGCCTGTAGGGGGCACTGGAGCTACACAAAGACAGAGGAGGAGTTGTGAGCCAACTGTCCTCTGGGACCAAAACCTCAGACATCAGACGGAGCCCAGGGTCAGCCCTTGAGCCAAACAGACAACAATTAGCCACAAAAGGATGGTAATTCAGTCACTGCTGACCAGATGGGACCCTGCAGCCTTTTCACAGATGGTCTTCATTTTCCCCAGTCAACACCCTGCAAGCAAGGCGAAGATTGGGCTCATTACTGCTGGAGAGAGGGGAGAAAGAGGGGAAATTGAGGTCCAGAGAAGTTAAGCAATTTGTGCTGGTTGCCCAGTGATTAGAACTGAAAATAGCCCGTGTTCCAGGAAGCAGTCTCCATTACTCCATCCTTTATGTATTTCCGAGCATGGTGAAGAGTGCACCTCTTACCGCTTCACATGTAAGCAATGTTCCCTGCAGCTCCCACACATAATAACTACTTATATCTCTATTTCACGTGGACTCTCAAGCCTGTCCACTGACCTATTTTAGCCTTGCAATGGCCCTGTGAAAAGAATCAACTGAACTTTCTTTTTAAAGATGGGAGAAGGGGCTGGGCACCAAGACTTCCGGTTGCTGGGAATCTACGTAGCACACGTGGCCAGTACTCAAGGATGTTGTTGGCTTCTCAATATTGGATTCTCAATCTATCTCACTGGGTATTCTCACCCAGTACCCTGTCCACTACTTTAGGGTCCTGTTGACTGACCCACAGATGTCACACTTTTATCATCATTTCACAGGCATCTGTCCCCGCTGCTAAACTTCAGGCTCCTGAGAGCATAGATGGCTATCTCCTGCTCATCCTGCAGCCTGGTACCTTTTCAGATGCAGTTTGGATTCACCTCCAAGGAAACTGTTACCTGTCATGTCTGAAGAAGACTGCCCAAGAGTCCTGCATGGGTCCAGCCCCTCGAGTGGGGGAGGGTGACTGTCTTTTCTCAGCGTCCGGAGTGGCTTACGCAGTCTATCTGCTTTCATATGAACACGACACTGCAAGAAATTCCCTCTGTACCTGTGGGACAGACAAGTACATGGATAGTGACCAGTCTTGAGAGCATGTTCCCAGAAGTTGATACACACAAAATTCCAAAAAGGTGACGCTCAGACAATAAAGCCCAATTTCCTGTGGGGGAGGAGGGGGCTTGGGAGAACACAGGCTCTAAGTAGCCTGTCAGCTTTAGAAACTCCTTATCCCTTCTATCCTCATTTTCGTTCCATGACATGGGGATAATACAGGACCTAACTCATGAGGTTGTGGTGGGGACTTAATGAGGCAGTGCTTATAAAACGCTTCCCATAATGCTTAGCACTATGGGAAGCACTATAGCAAGTACTTACTAAAGGTCAGTTGCTGTACCTAAATACTGAACCCTATGATCTTACACTTACTAAACAGACTTCTGATAGAGCATTCTGCAATGACAGAAACGCTCTATAATCTGCATTGACCAAGGTAGTAGCCACTAACCACTAAACTATTGAGCATTGAAATGTAACTAGTGTGTCTGAGGAACTGAGTTTTACATTTTATTTCATTTTAATGGACTCAAATAGCCACACGCGGCTAACGGCTAATGCACTGGGCAGTGCAGGTCTAAAGGGTCTTCTTTGAAAACATGGGCATCACAGACCATGCAGAGAAGCCTTTCTAGATGATCTGGTCTAATCTCCAAAACAAATTATTCACATCCCAGTGGTAGGGCATAACAACAGCAGAGAAAATTCTAGAGCTCTTATTTATAGTTAATTATTTTCATATAGACTCTCTTATGTCTATCGTTGCATGCCTTTTATAATGTACATAATACATTGTTGGAGTAGAACCCATGTATCATTTGTAAATGAACAATTATGCATTTGTTAGGGTGCAGGCTCAAAACTATTTACTACCAGTAGTAGGAATGTGCAACAAACAACAGATCAGCAAGCTAGTCTAGAGCCCCCATGCAGGTGACAGAACTGAGACCCCCAAGCAGCTGTGAGTGCCCCAAGACACAAGCAGACCAGTTGGTCAAGTGGGAGCTAGGCTCTGACCCAGGGCTCTGTACCATTTTGTAGAGGTCACCATCAGTGGTCAGCTCTTTGAAAGCATCTTTGCTCTGCTTCTAGCTGCCTGGTCAAGCCACAAAGACTCCCTTCTCTTTATAAACCTCAGTTCACAAGAATTCTATTTCCCATGACGCTCTTTCAAACCACCTGGCTGAGGAGGAAGGTGAGGCAACCCGCTTGGCCATTTTCCTTTCTCATTTGTCTGAGCTGCCGACATCCAGCCGCAGCCCCATGATCACCAGGGCTGCTCACAGAATTTTAATTAAGGTCTGCAGTATGAATGCAGTATCCTCTTGGGTGCTGATTTTTACAGCACCAACAATGAGAAAGTGACTTTTTGTTCATTTTTTCTGGTGTTAGGGAGGGGCTCCACGTACACGGTAATGTTGCCTCCTGGCCTTGAACAGGAGCTGTCATTCCCCAGGGGTGCCTGCCTTGTTTTTTGAAGCAGTTCATCACTGCTTGTCAAGACCACGGTTCCTGAAAGAGCTATCTGAGCCGGGATGGAAAGTAACAGGGCTGCTGTTTCGATAATCACAAGCCCCTGAACCAGTTGGGGCTCCTGCTGGACTGGGGCGGAGAGTGATTTCAAACTGCAGAAACAAAGGGAGGAAGGAAGGTGGGGGGGTCACTGGGAGAATTCTTCTATGTGCTGTGGGTCACCTTTGCCCCCAAGCCCGTGGGTGACTGCCACATGCTTGCAGGTGTTAAGAATGGCACAGTTTGAACTGCAGGGAGGTTTTGCTTTTGGAAAATGTCCAAGCAAGGCACTCCACTCAATGAAAATAACTAGGAGCCTGCTGGGAGAGTCCTGGCCCCTGAATTCAGATCTCATTAAGGTGGAATTTCAACCCTTTGGACCTTGGGAGGAGAACCCCAGTGGATCCTGGCATTATCTTCAAAGCAATATTTTGTTAAGTCACGGGCAGGGTCTGTTTCTTTCTCTCCTGGGTTCTCCCAGAACATTCCACGTGCAGCCCCTGATGGAGCAGGATCACCCTGGGGATGAACAGCAAGGGTGACGCAGGCTCCCCATCACCAGTCACACCAGGCCTCCTGCCGGTTAGCGGACCGCGTGACTGCCTCTCACCTTCACCAGGCTGCACGTCCACACCCCGTTGCTGGAGTGTTGACTACTAATGGTCCACACTTAGCCCCTCTCTAGAGGATTGCCCTTGGCAGATGGGTGCCATCTTGCCTGGAGAGATCTGGGGGTTTGTACACACACATCCCTCTCAGGAAAGACCAGTAGCCATTGACTGAATGTCATGGGATATGACAGCCCAGTCCCTTTGCTTCTAAGTAGGACAGTCTCTGGTGCACTTCACACTCCAGAGCTCCCCATGGGATCAGGCAGGACTGAATAGCCAACACCAAATCTTTGCTTAGCTCTTCCTTTGCCCTGGTCTGCTTCCTTCACTCCCTTACCAGCCTCCTGAGAGTCGGCCCTCCATAAGTTACTTGGCCAAGAATCACCACCTCAGGCTTTATTTCCGGTGAGCTCAACCGCAGACGCGTGATTTGACAGTCTTCCCCTCCTTCCCTTCTCCTCACTCCCATTCACCTACTTCCCTCAGAGATATTCACTTGGGTATGTTTGATAAACACCCTTCAACATGCACACAGCCTGATAAATATGAAGTGTCACTTTTGTGCATGACATTGAACCATAGAGCCATTCTTTTCCTTACTTTATTTCTACTCGAGGTCATGTTTATGAGATCAGTCTAGATTTCTGTATTTATGTCTAATTTGCTGCTTTTAGCTGGCCTGTATCGTGGTTTACTTTTTTTCAATAAGCTGCCGTTTAAGGTCCCGATTTTAAATCCAACTCCTCGGCTCAGCGTACCCTCTGCTCTCGTGGTCTCTGTCAGTCTTCCTTTAAGAGCACAGGTTATTGACACGGTCATAAGATTAGCGTGACATCTTTGTTCGTAGCCCTCAGATAAAACCCATCAAAAAAAGGTCTTCTTACCCCACATTCAGCTCCAGCAGGGACAATGACAGCTGGTTGGCCAAAGTCAAGAGCTCAGGGGACACTAGTATTGGCTGGAGTGCAGTAGAAAGTTCATAAAAGGAGGCTGGGGAGGTTTTTGTCATGTATGTTGATGCTGCCTGAAAACTACTGACCACCTGCCTCCTCCAACCCCACCCTGTCCCCTTCTCCAAGGAGAGTCTTACAGGTTTACACGCCTACCTCACACATGCTCATCCTGGGGAAAGAACATGTGGCCTGCCATATTATTCCTCTCTTGATCCCATAGAAGGAAATCACAAAGCAAAGAGAAGTGAAGTAGAGGTATGGTAGACTCTTTGTGTCCCACTAAGCAGAATCTGGGACCCTGGTCAAAGCTTCTGGTGTCATGGGGAATGTGACAAAGGATCTCAACCATGTGTAATGGTGGCCATCACATCTCTAGGGCTGGCTGTGTTTCCAACTCACTTCGGAGACTGAGCTCTCCTTACTGACAGTGCAATGTCACTGAACAAGTAAATTGTGCCATGGCTAAAATGAGTAGACACACGCCTCAGACAGACAAACATCTGCTCCATAAGGAAAAAACACCATGAATTAAGAGAATTACATTTTCAGTGCCCAGGCTTTTCTCTTTTGCCCCCACCCCTTCAATGATTAATGTGTAATTTAGGCTTTACAGAGCACCTTTCTTCCATATAACCTCCCATCTCCTCCTCGTTCATTCTGACTCGCTGGGGACTTCACAGCTCATTGTTCCGTTTGTCAGAAGCTTCCTAGAACAAGTCTCTGGGTGTTTCATGCTTCATATGGCACTGTACACAGTTACAAATTAATCAATAGAATCCAATTCCATGGTCCAGTGCTTGCTTTAGACATGGCAGAGACGTATTCTGCGAGCTCTCTGAATCCTACGCCTCTAGTTAATGTCAGGGCAATTAGGCATCCAAGTATGAATTTCTACATTTTTTCCATTTCCACTCTGAAAATGGATCCTGCATTTTCTCATCCTCTCCTTTGACTCACGTACTTTCATTAATGAAACAGCCATTTTCATTACAGTGTGATATTTGGAGTTAACAACAAACAAAAAGACGGATGAAATGGAATGGAGGGCCCTAACAAAACTCCAAGTATGAGTGGAAAGTTAAAATACAGCAAATAAGTGAGAAAAAAAGTGATTAATCCAGGAGTCTGCATCCTTTTTGTATAAGTGTCCAGATAGTAAATATTTTCAACTTTGCAGGCCGCGTACAACCTCTGCCACATATTCTGTGTGTGTGTGTGTGTGTGTGTGTGTGTCCTTTTAAAAATGTAAAAACCACGTCTAGTTCACAAGGGCATTCAAACACAGGTCAAAAGCCAAATTTGACCCATGGTCCATAGTTTTCTACATGGACAAATATTAGTTCTTCCTTACATTATACCAGGGATGCCAAAAAAAAAATGTATACACATTTTAAGAGATGCTATCTGTGTATTACTTTTCAAAGTTGAACTGAATTAATGGTAGCACTGTGTAGTATGACATTCGATGAAAAGATGGTGTTAATCAAATGAATGCTAGCGTCACCATGCGACAGGCACGGCCGTCAGAGATAATGGCGGAAGTCTAGTTGTTATTCAAGGAGCACAAGACCATTTTGAAGTGGTATTTGAAATTCGAGAACGTTGTGGAAGTACGACAATGGAGGCGTGAGTACGCATCAGAACCTCCAACACACCTAACAAGTGCACGCATTCGTGATAAGTCTGAGATGCATGGTGCTGTGTGTAATGAGCACAAGTGAAGATCCAGGAGGCCTCGCACAGCAACAAGTCCTGCTGCTTCTGAGGAGGTGTTGGAACAGTTTACACGCTCGCCACAGAGTCTACCAAACAATGTTCGCCGCAATCAGAAGGGTCTGGACGCTGATGGGAACCACTGTGAGAACTTCTTGTCATTGCAGAAGTCAAACGTGACTTGTATTTGTCTTTTGTGATCGGTCTATATTGAGTATTACAATTCTAATCCAGTTTTTTCCTTTCTTACGATGTGTATACCTCTGTACATTACAGAATATAGTTTTGTATTTGTGACACTGGGAGCTTGAAAATAAGAATAGATTTCTTAAACAAGACCTAAAAGTAACAATTATAACTGAAAAGTTAGCTCTATTTCACTACATCAAAATTATAACTGCTTGATGACAAAAGAATCATAAACAAGGTTAAGAAATAACAAGTCCATTTCAAACAGTACTATGGACTCATTACTCTGATTGACTACCACCATATTCACCCTTATACTAAATAAATACAACTAAAAATGCAGACTAAAATATAAAAATGTTTAAAACTTATATTGCAACATATTGGTGTTAAGGTTAAAAAGTAAGATACATTTAAAAGTCCAAATCCAAGTGAAAACTGAAACCTGAAAAGGTAAGAAAGCTTTCATTTTGAGGGTATTTGCAAAGCCAAGTGAACTTGGTTTTCCATTTTCATAGTCTGCTGCAGTGCAGGGTGCAGAATTCAAACCCAGAATCGATCCTAGGTGAGAGTCAAGGGGAAGAGACAACTCTAGTCCTGCATAAAGCTGAGACCTCAGAGGATCATATCTCAATATGTGGGTGAATTAAAAATAACGCACCCTACCCCTACCATCTGGCCAGGAAACTTAAAAAAATCCAATCTTTTCACTGAGTGAAAGGGGTAAAAGTCTCTCTTGTTAATTTCATAACAATGAGACAGTCTTCTCATGAGTTTGCAATCTGAATTTACACTACAGAGTGACATGAAGAAATCTAAAATTAAGAATTTTACTTAAAGTGGTTTCCAGTGGGTGCCTCCAGGCACCTAGCAGAAGCAAAACCAAATCATTCCTGAAGAAACTCACATCCAACCCAAGTCTCAAAGTTCCAAAAATCATAGCTCACTGTGAAAAATCCGAAAACAAACATGGCTGGCCACAAGTTACCATTATTGCAAGCTAGTACATAAAACAAGTCAAACATGCCAAGACTTCCTATTTTGGCATTATCAAATGCAAAATATTAAGTGTGTCCTTAAAAAAAGATGGAAAATAAGAGTAAAGATTAAAGAAACAAACAAAAAAAAAAAATCCTAAAATCCAAAGGGAACCACAAGAGACTCCAAATAACCAAAGCAACCTTGAACAAGACAATTGAAGTAGACAGCATCACACCTCCTGTTTCAAAATCTATTACAAGACTACAGTAATAAAAAAAATATGGTACTGGCAGAAAAACAGAACTATGAACCAATAGAACAGCATAGAGTGCCCAGAAATAGAGTGCCCACCTCTTACTGTAAACTGACCTTCAACAGGGGGACAAGGATACACAATGGGAAAGGACAGCCTCTTCAATAAATGGTGCTGAAACAGCTAGATCTCCACATGCAAAACAATGAAACTGGCCCCTTACGTCACACCATACACCAACTCAAAATGAATTAAAGTCTTAAACGTAAGACCTGAAACTGTAAAACTCTGAGAAGGAAACAGGGGAAAGCTTCTGGATATTGGCCTTGGCAATGATATCTTGGATATGACACCAAAAGCACAAATCACAAAAACAAAAATGAACAAGTGGGACTACATTAAACTAAAAGGCTCCTGCAGAGAAAAGACAAAATCAACAAATGAAAAGACAATTTACAGAATGTGAGAAAATATTTGCAAACCATATATCTGATAAAAGGTTAATATCCAAAACATATAAGGAACTCTTATAACTCAAAAACAAAAAATAAATAAATAAATAAACAAACAAAAATAACCCAATTTTTTCAAATGGACAAAAGACCTAAATAGACATTTCTCCATAGAGGATATACAGATAGCCAACAGATATTTGAAAAAGTGCTCAACATCACTAACCATAGGGAAATGCAGATCAAATCCACAATGAAATATCAATTCATACCTGTTAGGATGGCTATTACAAAAAAAAAAAATAAGTGTTCGCAAGGATATGGGGAAAAGGGAATCCTGCACTCTGTTGATGGGAATGTAAATTGGTACATCATTCAATATGAAACAATAGGGAAAACAGTATGGAGGTTCCTCAAAATGTTAAAAAATAGAACACCATATCACCTGGCAATCCCACTTATGGGTATATACCAAAACAAATTAAAATCAGGATCTCGAAAAGGTATCTGCACACCCACATTCCTTGCAGCATGATTTAGAATAGCTAAGATATGGAAAACTACCCAAATGTCCATTAACAGAAGAATGAATAAAGAAAATGTGGCATATACATACAATGGAATACTACTCAGCCTTAAAAAAGAAAATATTGCCATTTGCTACAACATGGATGAAGTTGAGAGACATTATGCTAAATGAAATAAGCCAGGTACAGAAGAACAAATATTACATGGTCCCACTTATATCAGGAATCTAACATAGTCAAACTCATAAAAATAGAGAGTAGAATGGTGGTTACCAGGGCCTGGAGGGAAGGGGCATAAAGGAGGTGTTGATCAAAGGGTACAAAATTTCACTTATGCAAAAATGAATTAATCCCAGAGATCAACTGTACACCACAGTGTACATAGTTAACAACACTGCATTTTAAGCGGGTAGATCTGATGTCAAATATTCTTATCAAAAAAAAAAAAAGGAAAGAAAATTCTAAAAATGACAGATAAGTTTAGGATAGTGTATGTGGTGATGCCGTGTTTCCCCGAAAATAAGACCTAGCCAGACAATCAGCTCTAATGTGTCTTTTGGAGCAAAAATTAATATAAGACACAGTCTTATTTTATTATAAGACCTGGTCTTATTTTACTATACTATAAGACCAAATATAATATAATAATATAATATAATATAATATAATTGATATAATATAATACAATATAATACCGGGTCTTATATTAATTTTTGCTCCAAAAGATGCCTAAGAGCTGACTGTCCAGCTAGGTCTTATTTTCAGGGAAACACAGTAGCTGTACACTTACCTTCAAACTTATCGAGATGTGTATGTTAAATATGTACGGCTTTTATGTAAGTCAATCACAACTCAATAAACAAAGAGAAAAGAAGAGTAAAGAGCAAGAGACTATAAAAACGACCAAGCAGATCTGAAAGTAATTAAATGGAACCTTTTGGAAATAAAACATAACCTATCTACATTAACAATTAAATGTCAAATCCAACAGATCAGTAAAAGCAGGAAAAGCGGGGCAATTCAGAGGCCATTGCAATAGTCCAGGGACTTTTTTCAACCAAGATGGTGTAACAGTAACAAGATTTACCCTCTCAAGTAAAAATTAAAAAACTGAACAGTGTATTAAGCAATGAGAGCAGTGATTCCTGAGAAGAGAAACAAATGAGGTAAGCCTTGGGATGGCCTCAACTGAATGGCAGAGGAATTTTCCAGGTCCAGTACCATTTGTTGAAAAGACTATACTTGCTCTACTAAATTTCCTTTGAACCTTTGTCAAAAATCAATTGGCCATATACATATGGCCTATTTCTGTATTCTTTTTTCTGTTGCATTGATCTATTTGTCCATTGTGATGCAAATACCACACTGTCTTGAATACTTAGTTTTATAGTAAGTCTTCAAGTCATGTGGTGTAATCAAGACAGTGCGGTATTTGCACCAGAACAAAGAGATGAACAAATGGTGAGGGAACAATTAGACATTCGCCTGCAAAAATAAAAACTTTGATTTATATGTCACAACATATACAAAAATTAAGCAAAAATGAATCATAGGCCTGAATATTAAACCCAAAAGTATAAAACTTTAGAAGAAAATTTACAAGGAAAATCTCTGTAGCTGTGAGTGTAGGCAAAGATTTTTTTCAGTTATGACACCAAAAACACAATCCAAAGAAATCAATGAAAATTAGACTTCATCAAAATTAAAACCACTTGCTTATTATAAGACACCTTTAAGAGAACAAAAAGACAAAGTACAGACTGGAAGAAAATATTTTCAAGTCATATATCTGATAAAGGACTTATAACCGGAATATATAAAGAACTCTTCAAACTCAATAATAAAAAAATAAACGACTCCTCCAAGATGCCAGAGTAGACAAATACTATGCCTATTTCCTTCCATAAACACATTAAAATCACAACTAAATTATAGAACAATCAACTTGGAGAACCATCGGAAGTCCAGCTGAACAGAAACTTTATAACTAAAGATATAAAGAAGCCACATTGAGACTGGTAGGGGGCAGATGCAATGTAATTTTGCTTATATGTGAAATCTAAAGAACAAAATAAACTAACAAACAAAAACAGAAACAAACTCATAGATACAGAAAACATTTTGATGGTTTCCAGATGGGAGGGGCATTGAGGGTGTATGTGTAAAAAGGGAAAGGGATTAAGAAATACAAATTAGTTGTAACAAAGTAGTCATGGGGATGTAGGGTACAGCATAAAGAATACAGTCAATAATATTATAATAACTATGTATGGTGTCAGATGGGTACTAGATTTGTTGGGGTGATAGATGGGAGGGGTTTGGAAAAATGTGAAGTGATTTAGGAGTACAAATTGGTAGTTACAAAATAGTCAGGGGGATGTAAAGTGAAGCATAGGAAATATAGTCAATGATATGGTAATAACTATGTATAATGCCAAGTGGGTACTAGACTAGTCCAGGGTGTCACTTCTTAAATTATATAAATGTGTAACCATTATACATTATTTCAGTACAACTGAAACTAACATAAAATAATACTGAATGTTAAATGTAATTGATAAATTTTGTTTGTAATTTGGACTAAAGTGTCCAAATTTCCAGGTATAAAACAAATAAGTCATGGGGATGTACAGCATTGGGAATACAGTCGATAATATTGTGATAGCGTGGTATGGTGTCAGATGGTGGCTGCACTTATCATGGTGATCACTTCTTTAGTTATGTAAATGTTGAAAAACTATAATATCCCCCTGAAACTAATATAATATTGTATGTTAGCTATATTTTTAATTTAAAAAATCATTTTAAAAAGAAAGAAAGAAAGCACCTGTGCCCTTAAAAAAAAAAGAAAAGAATGCATCTTCTTTTGAGTAACAGAGGAAGAAATCATAGTTCGGATAGATTCTGGAAAAGCAAATAAAGATGGTAATAGACATCTTTATGGGACCACTTCACCTATGCCACTTCTGGTGTTAAAGCACCTCACATATGTCATTTCATTTAATCTCTATAAAAACATGGTTAGGCAGTTATTAGTAAATAATTTTACAGATGTGGAAATGGAAGCTTAGTGAGGTCTAGTAACATGAGGAAAGTCACTCAACTAAGTGACAGAACCAGGATCCAAATCTGACTCTGAAACCTCTTCTCTTAACTACCATGTCACTGTAGAAGAGATGGGTGAGGGGAACTGACTGCCCTGTGCTGATAGGACATTTGCTTAGGATTTTGGAAAAACAGCTTTTCATGGCCTGTCATTGATCCCATTTCTCATACACCACATTTCCATCTTATTGTGTGCCTGCAATTTCAAAACTTCACGAAGAATTTTGGGGGAAGGGGGAGAAAAATAATTCCCAAGATAGTAAGCAAGCTAGAAATGGTCACGTTACTTCATGCCAAGGTCTGTAGCAAAGTAAGAAATCAAATTTTAAAAAATACATATTTCTAAAAGAAATAAAAAGAAGAAATAAAACAAACAACCTATCTTTTTTAATAGGCAAAAGATTTGAACAGATAGTTCAGCAAGGAAGATACAGAAGATGACAAACAAACACATAAAAAAGTGCTCAGTACCATCAGTTACCAGGTAAATGCAAATTCAAACTATAAGCTACCACTACACAACTATTAGAATGACTGAAATGAAAAACACTGGCCACACCAAATGTTGGCAAGGATGTGGAGAAACCAGAACTCTCACACACTGCTGGTGGAAATGTAACGGTACAACCACTTTGGAAAATCATTCAGCAGCTTCTTAAATTTTTAATTATGCTTCTACCATGTGATCCAGCCATTCTACGCTTAGATGTTTACCCAAGAGAATTTAAAGCATGTAACTATGCCAACCAAGGCTTATCGATAAATATTTATAGTTTTTATTTGTAATAGACCCAACCTGAAACAAACCCAAAGCCTACCAACAAGTGAATATAAAAAAAAAAAAAAATTGTGACATATCCATCCTAAGTAGCAATAAAAAGGATATAATTTTTCATACACACAACAACATGGATAAACCTCAAAATAGTCTGCTGAGTGAAAAAAGCAGCCAAGCCAAAACAAACAAACAAACAAATAACAACAACACCAGAGCACATGTTGTATGTTTCCATTTCTATAAAATTCGAGGAAAAGTGAACTAATCTATAGTGACACAGAGCACATCAATGGTTACCTGGGGACAAGAGGGCCGTAGGGTGGCCAGGAGGAAGGAATTACAAAGGGACACATAGAAACTAGGCATTATGAATGCCTTCATTATCTTGATTGTGTTGCTGGTTTCACAAGTGTGTACATATGTCAAAATTTATAAAATTGTGTATTTTAAATATGCGTAACATTAAAATTCAATATACCTCAATAGAGCTTTTCAAAAAAATAAGAAACCTTAGTAAAATTTTAAAGATAGATCTGAACAAAATATCTGGATTATAGCACAGAGACAAAGTTATTGAAAATAGAGGTTAAGAGACATGAAAGATAGAGACTGTCAAGGATACGTTATTTCAGTGTTCCAGAAAGAGAGGACAGAGGACGAGGCAACATTTGAAGAATGATGGCTGAGAAATTTCTAGATAGACATCAACCCACAAGTCATAGAAGCCCAGTGGATTCCTAATGGAATAAATAAAAGTAGCATGTACCTGTATACATCAAAGTAAAAGTATGGAACACCGAAGAGTAAAAGTAGATCTTAAACATAGCAAGAGATAAAAAGATTTTCAAAAGACAGCTAAGTAGACTTAATAGCCGACTTCTCCACCGCAACACAGAAGCCAAAGGATATGGCAATAATTGCTTTATGTACTGAGAGAAAATAACTGTCAACCTAGGATTTTATACTCAGTAGAAATATTTTTCAACAACAAGGATATTTAGGAAATAAATACATTTTCAGACGAATAAAAATGCCATTTTTCTTCTCTAAAGGAAATTCGGAAGGACATGTTTCAGACAGAAGAAAGCAATCCCAGAAGCAAGGTCTGATATGTGAAAAAGAATGAAGAGGCAAGATATTTGCAATAATGTGGGTAAATATAAGTGAATAGGCTTAAAAAGACAAATAACAGACTTTGAAAAATATTTGCAATATACATAATAGGCAAAGAATATGTACAAATCTAGAACAGAGAGAATCCTACAAATTCTGGATGGGCAAAAACATTAAAAATCTGCTAATAACAAACATTCGTAAGAATATGGGAGCAGAGCAGACTCTCACTCATTGCCTGAGGAAATGTAAAATTACACAGCCCTGTGTGGAGGGACTTGCTATTCACTTGTAAAGTTGGAAATGTGATTATCTTATAACCAGCAATTCTACTTTTAGGTATATTTCTTAAAACACTGCTTGCATTGTGCCTAAGGAGCATATGTAAGCATGCTCATTGCAAAGTTAGCAACAACAAAAAAATTGGAAACAATTTAAATGACATAAATATGGGAATAGAAAATAAAATGTGTTGTATTCATGGGCTGGAACAGTCTATAGCAATAAAGATAATGAATTTGACCATATGTAACATGGCTAGATCTTCAAAACCACAATACTGCATTTAAAAATCCAACTGAGAAACAATAAATTTAGAATAATATTTACATACATATTTTAAAGACACAAACCAAGACATGTTAATATATTATTAATGGATACATTGATTTGCAAAGTATGAAAACAACGATTGAAACAATTAGTGCCAAATACATAAAACTACATAATTACCTTTTTGGTTGTATTTATTTTGTTTTACATAATGCATAATATATAAAGTAATATTTCATTTGTTTTATTTTTTTAAAGGTTCAGAAGCAACTATGACAAAATGTTAACGTTTATTAATTCTTGATCATTACCCAGGAGTCTATTATATATTTTCTGAGCTTTCTTGTTGTTGTTTTTTTTCAAAATAAAAGAGAAAGAGAGCAGATGCTCTGATACATGGACTTTACCATTCTCTGTGAGCTAAGGCCTTGAGGTGAATCTCTGCTACAGTATTTCATTTTCTATAGAATGTGAAGACAACTGAAGTGAAACGGGAAAGGGAATTAAAAAAAACAGGCTTCTTTCTTGAGGAGAGAACACACATGTTGATAGATGATAGACAGAGATGTGTTCACACACATGTGAGAGGGTCGGTGGATGTATAAATTGAGGCATAAACTGAGACATGCATATATCCAATCATACACGTGGGCAGATGGATAGAGACTGTGGCAGGTCGAAAAATGACCAGACCCTAACCCCCGGAACCTGTGTGGATGTTATCTTTCATGGCAAAAATGGCTGTGCAGCTGTGACTGAGAGCACAGCCAGACAATGAAATTATTGGGGTGAACACAATCTACAACATGAGTCCCAAGAAACGAAAGAAAGCATAGAAGATTGGGTGGGATAGATGGGAGTTGCAAAGTATAAGACGTGGTTTGGGGCAGTGCAAATCATCACTCCTCCAAGATGCGACCTGCTCCCGCAAACTCAGCATCACCAAGGAACTTGTTAGAAATGCAGAACTGTAGACACCACCCCTGAGGCATCACAAGAAAAACTCCAGAAAACTCTGAGTGACGCTGGTGCCGGTTACAGGCTGGGAAGCGCTGGGACAAGCTGTTGTCTGGCATACGGGCTCTGGAGTAAGACTTGCTGGCTCAAAGCTGGGTCCATGGCAGGTCACCTGACCTCTCCGTGTCTCAGTTTCCTCATGAGAAAAAATGGGGAGTCACTGTACAGTGGCCGGCACAGAGCAGCCCTCAGCGATGCTTGCTCTGGTCACCTGGCAGAAAACTGAAACATTGGCAGGGGCCTCAGAAGAGGATATGTCATCTCCAGCCGCTGAGGATCTGAGCAACTGTAGGGAATAACTAGGAATTTGCATTGCCTCTTGAAGACTATCTAGACTTTGGATCAAATATTGACAGGTAGCGGGTGGGAGTAGGAGGCTACAAGCTTTCCAGGAAGCGGAGAGTGCTGGGAGCCAAGGTAGGAAGGGAAAAGGCAGGAGAGCATCAGGGACCTGGGTTCCCTGTGCGATCGGAGAATGGAAGCCGGCCGGCCAAGACGGCTTATAGTCACAGTAAGTAGGAGAGGAGGGGATTGTGGGAGAACAAGGCCCAAAAGCTTCATGGGGGGCCGAGAGGGGCCGGGGCTGGGTAAAGAATTCGCTTTAGAACTTGTACCAGCGGGCAGCCTGAAGGGTGTTGAGCAAAGAAACAAGACAGTCAAAGAATGACAAGATGAAGGAGTGGTATTAAAACCCATGTTCCCCCATTCGTTGCGGGCAGATTATGTACACATGCGTCAGAGTGAAAAGTCTGGAAGGGCACACACCTAAATGTTAACAGTCATTGTCTCGGGTGGTGAGATTACCAGAATGTTTTATTGTTTTGTCTTTGCTCATCTGTGTTTTCTAATCTTTCTGCAAAAGACATGCATTGCTTGCATAATTAAAAAAGCAATAAAAGCTGTAAATAATTAACATGCTCTCTCTTCAGGACTTAAACTGGATGGATGTGTTTTCAACTCAGTTATTTCAAATATTTGCTGAATTCCTGGCCTTAGAAAGACGCCATTGAAAACTACACGCCAGCAGGGCCACGCGGGGCAGACGGATGGGGAAGCAAGTTCAGTCCTTCACCTGGGAAACTTCAGACCTTGGTCATAAACAAGAACTCTTTTCTCTGGAGCACAGAGATGCCTTTTGAAGCCCACGTGAGGTCTTTTCTGGGGGGTTAGGAAAACCACGGTCTACAGTTCCTGACACTAAGGGCACATGTGGAAATGACAGAGGTGGCTGACAGACCCTACCTTCTGGAGTTGACGCTCAGTTTCTTCTGCTTGCTGCTCCCACGGGACCCTTTCCCTCTCCTCCGAGGCAGTCCTTTCTTCCATTCTGGCTCAGACACCAGGTCCTGGGACACCATCCGTGGGTCTGTTGGGTAGGAGAGCTGAAAATACCAGGCATGTTGGTATCACATTGCTCAAAGCCCTTACAGTGGAAACAACAAAGAAGGGTTCTCTCTGCAGATAGGATGCCTATCTGGGGAAATCGAGGCATGGAAATGCTGTATCACCAAGTAGTCTAAGCATTCCTGGGAGGAACCTTCTGGAACCCTGCCTGGGCTTGATCCACAGCGGAAAGCCCACACTTGTGCTGTAAACTGAAGGCCTAGGGAACAAGATAGCTTCCCCAATTCTCCTTCTGGGAACCCCCACTCCCAGTACCTAAATGGATTTTGGAAGAACTAATCTGGGCCTTGAAGCCCGCCTCTCTCAGGCCCAACACCTTTGTTATGAATCCACTGCTCTCAGGATGAAGGAACTGCTGCCACTCCCTCAGGCTCTGCCCAACCCCGGGGGAGAACAACCCCTGAGGCTCTGGAGTCCAGGCCCTGTCACTGTTCTCTACAGTAAACTAGCACTGAAGCTCCAGGATCCCTGTCAGTTGCCCTGGTCTGAGACATGCCAGAGCAGCATAACACTCCCCAATTATAAAATCCACACGCGTGGAACTGCTCTCAAGATAGGACTAGAAACTTATCATTTAATCACCAAGTGAGAACTCTTGAGGCAGCCTAACTCTGATCGCTTTTTGGTCACTGCTGCGGGGAAACTCAGAGGTAAGTTGAATCTGATCATCGCAATTATTTCTCCAGAGTCCCTGGTGCAATAACGCTCCTTTTAAGAGATGGGTTTTTGCCTGGAGTCTCTCAATGAGTTTCTGGTTAACAACCTTAGATGACTTAGAGTGCTCTCCTGGGCAGCGCTTCATTTCACTTTTTGCCTCTGCTACCAGGAAGCTCGGAGTTAAAATTTATGTCTACTTAAGAAAACTACTTCAGCCAGAGTCTTGGGTACAATAATTTTTCCTTTTAAATTTGTCTTGTCATAATTTTCTTTCATTTTGTATTATTGGCCTTGATTCTCTCTGCCCTATTTGTGGTGGCCCCAACTTCCCTCTGGAAAAGGCTGAGAAGGCGTTCTAATGGACAGCAGAAGCTGCAGAGATGGTTTCACGCTTTCTCTCCATCAAGACAAGGCCTGCCTGCTAAACTTGCTCCCTCAACCCTGCGGCCCTGGGGCAAAGCGGGGTGTTACCTTAGACGTCTGTGCCTGCCCTCCTTCGCTCAGGTTTGTGCTGGTCCATCCTCCAGACACCGCCTTGCTGCCCAGTCTGGTGTCCGGACCCTCATCTGGGGGGCTGTCACCAGGGAAGTGCAGTGCCAAGTACACAGAAGTAGCTTTCTCCTTCTGCTCCGTGGGCAGAGGGAGGCTGCAGTTCAAGCAGCACCATGTGAGCCGGGGCTCGGCCTTCAGCGAGGGGAAGGGGCCCTGGGCCCTGCAGCTCCCAGGAGTCTCTGAGTGGGTGCGCAAGGCCAGCTCAGGCCAGCCCGGGGGAGTAAGGGCTGAGAGGAAGGAGCTGGGCCGCAGGGAGCAGCAGGGGCTGAGCACTGGCAGGGGGGGCCCCGAATGAGGGTCACGTGGGGCCTTCTCAGGAGGCCCTCCCACCTCTCTGCTGGGTGCCCAGGGACTTGGGACGCCAGCAGAGGGCCAGGCCTTTGCCCCAGCGCCACCCATGCCGAGGTTTCCACTGTCATGGGTCTCACTCCTCTGGGAGTCACAGGACAAGGTGTGTAGGAAAGAGGCCATCTCCCTGGGAGCCCCAGTGGTCAGGCTCAGAGACACCCCCACTGCTGGGGTGCTGGTGTCCAAGTGCCCTTTCTCTTCTCCTTGCACCCCCTTTCTCCTGCCCCACAGCTTGGACCAGCTGGGGTACTCCCCGAAGCTGTCTGCTTCACCTGGGGCCAGGTCTGAGGCTGGGCCTGGAGGCAGGACGGTCCCCATCCCTGGTCCAACAAAAGAGGCCAGTTCCTCGGGCTGCCCACTCCTGCAGAGAGTGCCCTGGCCTTGGCCCAGACCCTGGGTCTCTCCCTGAGGGAACTTGAGGAGGTACTTGGGGGGAAAGGCAGTGTTGGACAGGGCAGGGAGGGCTCCGGGAGCCCGAGGCGGGGTGGCCGGCTGGGAGTGACCCCGGGAGACTACAGCTGTAGGATTCAGTGTGAGCTCCTTGTCTCTCGGCCCCACTGGCCTCAGGGCTGAGGAAGACGCAGTGGAAGAGGCGCCAGAGGCCTCCATGGGCCTGGGCCGGGCCCTCGCCATGCCGTCGGCACTCCAGTGCAGCCCCCCTGGCTGGTCCCCAGGGTCACTGTCCTGGTTCCAAGATGGCAGGGAGGCGACCTGCTCGGGACTCCCTGGGGTCTCACCTCCTGCTCCCAGAGGCCCCGGCTGCTCCTGGCAGCTCAGCTCCTCCACCCTCAGCTTCTTCCTGTCTGAGGGGAGTTTGCCCGCCGTGGGCTGTTGCTCTCCAGAGCTCCCACCGGGCTGTGTCAGGACGACGGTTTGGGCCCGCTGACAGGCGTCCTTCATGCCCCCAGCACCGCAGGTGCCTTCTCCTTCCAGCTTGGGGTCTGGCAAGACTGGCCTGGGGGCCTCTAGGTCCCTTCCTTTGAGGGGACCAGGTACTGGGGACAGCTGACACCCCAATTCCAGCCTCCCATTTGGAGGAAGCAAAGGGCTCTTGCTGCCCAAAGAGGGGGGTTCTCTGCAGTTTGTGGTGGGGGATGACACAGCCCTGTTCACCCCGGGCTGGTCACTGCCTCCTGCGCTGGCCACCATCTCCCTCTGCTTGTGGGGCTCAGTCACCAAGAAGGTCTCTGTGGCTGGCGGACTTCCCCAAGGCCCTGGCTTGGCCCCCACAGAAGTGTCCCCACAGACAAGGGTCCTCCCGTCCTGGGATGGGGCTTTGCGCTGGCCCCCATCTGCCTCTTCCTGGGGAGGAAGGCCCAGCTCTGTCCCACTGCCCACTCTCACCTCCCTCGCCTTTTTGCCTCCAAGGTGGCTGGTTTTCATCTTCTGGTAGATTCTCTTGAACGTCTCATTCCCGTACACTTGCCACTTCTCCTGGGAAAACATCTTCAACTTCCTCTGGCTGCATTTCCTACCGGCCGCTCTGCCCTTGCCAGTTGCCCCCTCCCCTACAACAGTTCTCCTTCCACCTAGGTCCTCTGCAGGGGCCACGGCGTCTCCAGTGGGGGGACACAGCAGGTCCTCCACTGCAGCCTGTCTGACCAGGGCCCGGGGGTGACAGCTGGGGACATCCACCAGTTGGGCAGGGAAGGGCCTGGGGCTCAGAGGTTTCTGCCTCCTGGGGCAGGTGTCCTGGGGCTCTGGCGGCTCCTGCCACATCCTGGTGCCCTCGACGAAGGGCAGTGAGTAGCTCCTGGTGACGGGGATGCACTCCACGGTGGTGGAGAGCTGAGTGGGGATGGAGTGAAAGAAGAGGGGCCGGGCCTTATCCGGGGCAGCGCAGGTGGAGCGAGTGGAGCAGAGGGCCCCAGGCCTCCTCCGGCCGGGCTC
Organism: Rhinolophus hipposideros; assembly: GCF_964194185.1. Lineage (NCBI taxonomy): Eukaryota > Metazoa > Chordata > Mammalia > Chiroptera > Rhinolophidae > Rhinolophus > Rhinolophus hipposideros. The sequence continues at coordinate 3,155,862 of NC_138068.1, forward strand.
CAGCGCCCGGATCTCGAAGTGGAAGGAGTCCTTGTAGGTGTAGGGCATGGGCAGGTCAATGCTGCCCTGCTTGGACAGGACGGTCTTACGGGGCCTCACGTTGTCCAGCTGGGGGTCATCCACCACGGCCTGGTTGTGGGAGATGAGCCTGGCAATACGCTCCTCCAGGTGCCTCTTCTCCAGCTCCAGGCTGGCCCCCCGCCCCGCCGGCTCGACCCTGGCCCCCCCAGGCGCAGGGACCCCCTCCCCCTCGGACTCGGCACTGTGCTCCGACAGGCTGTGCAGGGGGCTGCAGGGGGCCAGTGGCTGTTCCACACTGTCTGAGCGGGACAGGTAGCCTGAGTCGGTGCTCTCACACTTTCTCAGCCGGCTCTCCAAGGCCTTGGTGTCCCCGGGCTTCTCTGAGGACGGCGCCTGCTGCTGCTGCTGCAGGGAGCATGACTTGCTGGCCGTCGGAGACTTCTGCTCTGGCAACTTACGCCTGGGATGTGGGCCGGCTGGGGGGAGCCCAGGAGAAGCCGTCTGGGTAGAGTCCAAAGGGGCCTCTCTGTCAGCAAATGCGGACCCTTGGCAGGGAACGGCTTCCAGCTTCAGATCCAGGTTCTTGGCCATGGGGCACATTTGCATGGGGGGCTCCGGGCAGTGCCCAACACCCTGCATGCCCGGAGAAAGGGATTTCTCTGATCTGGCCCCATCACCTTCACCCTGGCTCCAGCTGTCCCCCTTGCCGGCTGCTCTGGAGGTCTCTCCAGCCTTGTCCCCCTCCTCTAGGAGGCTGCCCCCGGTGCCATCAGACTCCGAGGAGAGCCGAGAGTTGTTGAGGTGCGTCTGGGTGCGTCTGTGCTTGTACAGGTTGCTCTGGGTCTTAAACGCGATGCCACAGCTGGCACATGGGAAGGGCCTCTCCCCCGTGTGGGACCGGATGTGCTTCTCCAGAACACTGGGCTTCAGGCAGTCCCGGCCACAGTGTGGGCACAGGTGCTTGCCAGCACTGCGCACCTTGCCCGGACTGCCCAGTGTGGGCCCCAGGCTCGGTGACAGGACAGGCAGAGCACCCACGATATTCACTGTGAGTGTTGGGGCTGTCGGCTTCCCGGCCTGGGGAGGGCCAGGTCCTTCAGGCTGCAACAGGGGGCTGAGAATGAAGGGCACGCTGCCCCCGTCCAGGCTGCCCGTCACTAGGGGGGCACGTGGCTGGAGGCCCCCGGGAGGCACCGTGTGGTACAGTGGGATGGGCAGGGCCTTCAGGAACACGGCCGGGGCCAGGCCCTGCTCCGGTGGCAGAATGACAGGGCCCAGGGTCAGGCGAGGCAAGGCCTGCCCACCAGGGGCTCCTGGGGGTCCAGGAGCAGGCGCTGGCTGGTCCCCAGCAGGTGAGGCAAGGCAGTTAAGTTCTGGCACCTCCATCGTATATCATCTGGATGACCCAGGATGCAGGGTCACCTGCAGACAAAACCAAACTTTACCACGGGCACTGCTCATCGTACAGCACACTCTCCCTTGCCTCCCACCAGGCAGCTCACCACCCCGCAGAAGCCTGACAAGAATCCCCCAAGAAAAGTACTCTTAGCCCCATGTGAGGAAAGGTCAACTGAGGCTCACAGCCGAAGTGACTTGTCATGCAGCTGAGACATGGCAACCCAGGATTTGGATCCAGGTCTGTGTGAGTCCTGTCTCTTATTTAACATGTTCAAAGGGAGCTCTTGATTCTTGCCCTCTACAGGGGTCCATGACATGCTTGTCACGGTCACCCCTGACACCCAGCACGGTGCCCTGTGCAGAGGAGACACTCAGAAAATGTGCTGACCTCATGAAAAAGCAAAGTTGTGTAGCTCAGAAGGTCCTCACAGTGATCCCATGCTTTGGGGCAAGTCCTTTTCCTTATCTGGAACTCAGTTGCCAGATCTGTAAAATGGGCAGAGCAGCTCCCTATGGCTCTTGCCACTCTTTAGTTCTGTCTCTGCTATTGGATGAGGCAACAAGGAAGAAACCTCACCGGAGGGGAAGCTTACAGAATTTAGCCAATGAAAACACTCGACCCCCAACGAAATTTGAATTTCAGATAAACAGTGCACAGTTCTTTGATATACATCCCAAATCTTGCATGTGTCATGCTTATACTACAAAATTACGCATTTTTCACCTGAAATCCCAATGGGACTGAGAATCCTATATTTTACCTGGCCACCTCACCAGGAAAAGCACTTCCTCAACCTCAGGATCAGGCTTGGGCCTCTGCTCAAAGGTGGGGCTTTCAAAGCCCATCACTCCCAGCTGGGACACAATTGGTTCCCTCCCAGGCAGCAGGATCAACTGGGCAAATGCTAAGCAAGGGAGTGGGAGAGACCCAGACATGCTCTTCAAACAGGGAAGGAAAGCTAGATGCAATGGGAAAAAGCCAGACAGGCCCATGGTTACAGGATTGGTGTCTCCAGCTCCTTTTTCCTCAGGCACCCCTCCTCCAGGGGCTCCCTAAGCACTTCACCCATCCCCCAGCTTGGCTCCTCAAGAAAACAAATCCAAATTGCAGCCTTCAGCAGCAAGGTTGTAGCAGGAGGGTAAGGTGGAGGTAGTGGCATGCTGGAGCCAGCTCATATCGGCTCACACGGGCTCACGAGAGCTGATTGTTAAATTCTCAGGAATTTTGCAAGTTGGTTATTAACTATGGCTGCTATAAAGAAAAATTAAATTATATAATCTTAAAATGCAACAGATTATATTAAAAGCAACGGTACCACAACTAGGTATCACATGCAAAAGAATGAACTTGAACCCTAACTTCACACCATATACAAAAATTATTTCAAAATGGATCAAAGACCTAAATGTAAGAGCTAAAGCTACAAGACTCTTAGAAGAAATTATAGGAGTAAATATTCGTGACTTTGGATTTTGCAGTGACTGTGAGAGATGTCACCAAAAGAATAAGCAATTCAAAAAACAAGATAAATTGGACTTCCTCAAAATTAAACATTTTTGTGCGTCAAAGGACACATCGAGAAAGTGAAAAGACAACCCTCAGAATGGGTGAAAAATATTTGCAAATTGTATATCTGCTATATCCAGAATACATGAAGAACACAGAATACAACTCAATAACAAGAAAGACAAGCAACTCAGTTTAAAAATGAGCGCAGGACTTGAAGAGACATTTCTCCAAGGAAGATATACAAATGACCACAAGCACAGGTAAAGATGCTCAATATCATTGGTCAATTACATTAGAAAACTGTAAATCAAAAACACTATCAAATACAACTTTACACTAACGAGCAAGGCTGCGGTAATAATAATATCAAACTGGAAACAAGTGTTGGCGAGAATGCGGAGAAAGGGGAACACTTGCACACTGCTGGTGGGGATGGAAAACGGTGCAGCCACTGTGGAAAACAGTTTGGCAGTTCTTCCAAAAGTTAAACATAGAACAACCATATGACCCAGCAATTCCACTGCTAGAATTGAAAACACCCAAAAGAATTGAAAATAGGTATTCAAATAAAAACGTGTATATGAATGTTTATAGCAGCACAATTCCCAATCGCCAAAAGATGGAAACAACCCAAATGCCCATCAACCAATGGATGGATAAATAAAATGAGGCCTATCAATATAATGGGATATTTTTCAACCATAAAAAAAGAATAAATTTAAAAAACATGCTACAACATGGATGGACCTTGAAAACATTATGCTAAGTGAAAGAAGCCAGACTCAAAGGGCCACATTTGTATTATCCCATTTATATGAAATATCCAGAATAGGCAAATTTATAGACGCAGAAAACAGATTATGGTGGTTACAAGGGGTAGAGAGATAGAATGAGGAACAGCTGCTTAATTGGGTACAAGGCTTCCTTTTGGTGTGCTGAAAATGTCTGGAACTAGATAGAGGTAGTGGTGGCACATTATGAATGTACGAAGTACCATTTAATTGTACACATTAAATAGTTAAACTGGTAAATTTAGTGTGTGAATTTTACCTCAGGAAAAAAGGTACTAAATACTAAAACTCATCACTTACTAATTATTTTATTACATCTTACCATTCTCAGTGTTCTTGAGGTTATCTACATTGCTGGCCTTGGTATAATGTAAATACCAGCTCACTCCACATCCCACCTCTTCCCAATTTGGGGTTCAGTAACGTCATCTTCACAGTTTGGAACTGGCCGTGGTGGGAGTATTTACACCATGGAAATGGGCAAATGCTTCAAGTCGGTCCTTTTTTCAATCCTGAGACCATCTCTCCTATTCTGTATTACGCACAAATCTGTCTAACGTTATGAATCTCACAGAACAATGCCACCTACCTCAAAACCTTTGAGACCTTATCATTATTTAAAGAACGATTTAAAGACAGGTATCTTTAGAGATCAGCAGGTAGCTATTAGAATGACTTGGTGCTAATGTAAGTAGAAGAGAATGGCTGACCTCCAGACGCTGCGTCCTTTCTACGAGCTAAGGAATTTCAAGATGCTCCCCAAGGGAACCGTCAGACCTGAGTTCCTGCCCTGCTTGCCTGGTTTGCTGGTCTCTGCCTGAGACCCAGTTCCCTGGGTTCTCAGGGCAGGTCACTTGGGCAGAGCTACTGGACCGTCAGATGGAATTGTGTGTGTAAAAACACTGAGGGTGGTGCCAGGCAAGGAGTCACTTGAGTTCGACTCACTTGAGTTTTCAACCATTCACCACAATATTTTGAACTATTAGCTAGTGATTCCTCCCCCACCCGCTCCTTCCTCCTACCCATCTCTTCCCCCATCAGTCAGCACAGCAGGCTCCCTTCTTTGCCTCTGGGAAGGGGTGCTGCTCTGGTTGGGTTCCCAAGAAAACGATGCTATTGCAAGGATTTTGTTTGGGAAGCAATCCCAAGAAACACTCACAGGGGAGTGGGAAAGCTGGTGACAGAAGCTATGAAGCCATTCCTCACTGGGGCAGCTGCAGCTTCACAGGGCTGGGGACACACCTCAGTTACCCCAACCTGGGGCGAGGGAGCTGTCAAGCATTGAGGGCCACTCCTGGGAACGATGATCTGCTGGCAGGTCCAGCTGGCTGAGTGGACGCACTGAGCCAGCCCTAGAGGCCCCAGAAAGCCACCAGGCATAACAACGTTGCCCACCGCTGGCTCCAGAATGATAAGTGCAGTGGGAGATTGACGGGCAGGGCTTCTGTGGAAGCTGCTGTGGCAGAAACAGAATAAAGACTTCTGAATTCTAAAGCCTAAACCCTAAAAACATCTGAAGAGGATGAGCCAGTTTTCCCAACCCGTGGGTTATGATGGCCCCTGGGTTGGGAGGAGGTAGGAGGAAGGCAGAGGGAAGGGAGGAGACCTCCAACGTTGGCTTCACAGGGTCAGTTGGAGGGGTGACCTGGACCCAGTCGCCCAGGGCCATCTGGGCAGCCCCAGGCCACAGAGCGGTAGCCCACAGCTCATGTCCAGCCAGGAGGGGATGGAGGACACCCACCGGTGTCCCACACCCAGAGCCATGCAGCCCCAGAATGAATTTCAGAGCACCCAAGAGAGGCTCAGCAGTGACCAGGAAAATGGGTCATAAAATGGGTCAAAGGGCGTGTCCTCGAGGGGTATCTTGGGGAAGCGGGGGCTGCTCGAGGAGCTGAGGACCAAGCCCCACACATCCCCCCCAAATAAGCCCGGGGGGGAGGAGAAAAGAAGCCCAGAACTGACTGCCTCAGGGTGGGAGGAGTGGGGCTTCAAAATAGAAATTCCGGAAAAACAGAGCTGTATTTCTCACACACCTGCCGCGAGTATCATTTTGCTCTCTCCGCAGCATGTTCTGTGATCACAGCAAAATTGATGCCTTTTAGGAGCAGCGGATCCCTGCCTGCAAGATAAGGAGCCAGTTAGCACCTTCCCAGGAAATGGCATGTTTCTCCAGAAACCTCAAAGCGCCACTAATTTTCCTCACCCTGAATCAAGGCGGTCGCAGATCATATCATCCACGTTAGACTCATGGGGAAACTGAGACACAGGTTTGGGAAGGCGGATCTCAGGAAAGGTTCTGGGAAGACCACCTGCTCAGCTAGACTCATTGTCAAGGGCTCACCCTTGCCATCATGAGGGCCCACAACACAGAAGGTCCTCCATTCTGCCATGTATGCTGCCCCCCACTTCCCGCAACCCCTAAGCCAGTCATATTCTTGGGTATGAGTGTGCAGCATTAGAGAGTGAACAGAGAGTGAACAGAGAGCTGGGAGAAACAAGGGACAGCATTGACTATTTCCAAAGCCCCCATCCTCCTAAACAACCCACAAAGGGGCAAAGAAAGAAATAGGCTTTATAAATTCACAGTTGGGGCCCCTTGGAGAAATGTACACAACGTATTAACCACAACTTTTCACAAAGAACTAAACAACAGCTGAGACTGTTGTTTTAGTTACAAGCTTCCAAAGCTTCAATCAGTCCTGCACCCCTGTCACCTACTGTGCCATGTGTGGGGACCACTCCGGCCGTTACTTCCTCCCATGCCTGGGTAATGGGGGTCTGTTTTGCTGAAATGCCCTGACTCTAAAAGGGAAGTGTTTGCACAACAATGTGAAGGTACATAGCACCACTGAACTGCGCACTTCAACATGGTTAAAAGGACACATTTTATGTTATGTCTATTTTACAACTTTTAAAAAGTAAAAAAAAAAAAAAAAAAAAAGGAGGGAGGGAGGAGGGAACCATATCTTTACTTACTTGATGAGTCAAAAACTTAGAATCATATAAAAACCTGCACACGGATGTTTATAGCAGCTTTAGTCATAATCGACAAAACTTAGAAGCCACCACGACGTCCTGCAGTGGGTAATGGATAAATAAACTGTGGTCCATCCAGACCGTGGAATATTATTCAGCACTCAAAAGAAATGAGCTGTCAAGCCAGGAAAAGGCATGGAGGAAACTTAAATGCATGTTACTAAGTGAAAGACGCCAATCTGGAAAGGCTACATACTGTGTGATTTCAACTATACAACATTCTGGAAAAGGCAAAACTAGGGGGCCAGTAAAAAGACCAATGGTTGCCAGGAGTTGGGGGCAGGAGGGATGGGCAGATAGAGCACAGGGTTTTAGGGCAGTGACACTACTCTGTGTGACACTGCCATGACGCATACGTGTATTTTTACATTTGTCTAAACCCACAGAATGCACACCACCAGGAGTGAATCCTAATGTACACTCGGTTAATAACAATGTATGACACTGAGTCCCCAGTCACACAAAAGCCCCACACTAATGCAAGATGCTCCCGACAGAGGAAGCTGTAGGAGAGGGGTGGGTTAGGGTGGTATTTGGGAACTCTTCCCTCATTTGGGAACTTTTCCCTCATTTTTCTATAAACCTAAAACTGCTCTAAAAAATTAAGTCTACTAACTTAAAACACTTTTTAAATCAAAACCATTTTTAAAAAGGCATATGAAAAGATGTTTATCCTTGCCGACCAAGAAATGCAAGATATATATACCACGGTGCCATGTTTTTACCTATCAGAGTAAAACAACAAAACAACAACAACAAAAAAGCAATAAATAAGTACGTGAAATAACTGGAGAGAAAAAAAGAGGGGAGGACTATATCATTACCACGATTATCATTTTTTTCTAAGAACTATTAAATAAATATATAACTATTCATCTTTTTAAGTGCATATCTGTGGGCCCCTCATATGATCTTGCTCACCCAAGTGGTATGGTCCCATATTTTGGGGTCTACACCTCTAATTTAAGATTTCCACCTGGGACACCTTCAGGCTAGACCCTCGAGATGGGTCCGATCTCCTTCCCTCCTCCCTGAGCCCCCGAGGTTGTAGCCACGGGCTCCCCGTTCCTCTGGTGTCCACGCCAGCAGGTCAGCATAGGGAAGGAGGAGAGCCGCCCAGGGCTGGTCCCAGGTTGCTCTGTCTCTCTGTGAAGGCCACACTTTTGCTGGGTGGCGTCTCCAGGTCCCAATTACAGCTCCAGCCCCTGGCCTCTGGGGTAACACTGCCAGCCCTTGCCCCCTCCTTCAACTCCCCTCAAGAGCCCACTCACACTTGCATCTGGGCCTGCCAGGGCCCAATGTGAAATTACAACTTAAATTATGTGCATGGTTGAGTTTTCCCAGAAAGCGAAAGCATCTCTGACTTTTGTCAGATTCTAGAGCAGTCTAGAAGGTGAATGGGAGGGGGACTGTCCGGTCAGATAGAGTACCACCTCTCTGAAAGCAGGAGCCCTTCCCCAGGCTGCTACAGGACCTGACTCCAGGGGCCAAACATATGGCGGTTCTCGCTACAACTTTACCCAAATTCATTCTGCTTGGTGACAAAATATATTTTGATTAAACAAATTGAGGTAACTGAGCCAAGAGGGAGCTTACCAACAAAATCATGGTGTACAGAAGGCTAATGCAGAAGCGCATCGCTTCAAATTGCCTGGCTTCATTATACAAATCCTGTGGTTTCCCTGTAGATGGTCGGTAGGTTTCAGATGTTTCGATGTCAGGGTGGCTTGGCAAATGGGAAGACTGCCATCTCCTGTCCTGCCTACCCAGGGCCGGGGTTCCCTTGGTTGACAAAAAAAACCTCCCAAGTTCCGGTTTTAGTTTCGCTACTTACCCCACTGAGTGGCTTCTGCAAGTCCCTTCAACATAAAGGACTCTCCTTTGTCAAATGGGGATAAACACGGAGGATTAAATAGATACCATCTACCAGCACTTGTCACAGCCTAAGCCCAAATATGGGAGCAATCTGCTGAAAACGATTAATATGATTTTCTCTTTTTTGCTTTTCCAAGTCAATTGGCTTTACCTCAGGCAGCCTGAGGTGTGTCTCTGCCTAAAGGGAGATGGTGACAACATACATTTTTACCTTCGTCACAGACGTAGCTGAGTCTTACATAGCGTCTATCCTGTACCAGTCACTGGTCCAACTGCTTTACCTGTATCAGGTCACCTCACCCACACAGTGGCCTATGAGGAAGGCACTGCTCTGGTCCAGTGAGGGGAATGATGTCCTGACAGGTGGAGAGATTTACCCAAGGTCAAGTCGTTGGGAAGTGTATTCCTTTCGAAAGAAGGAAGATGGACAGAACCAGGTTGATCCAGCCTCAAATATACAAACTAGGATTTCTGGTCGGACAACAAACTTGAGAGCAGATACTGTTGTTGAGAGAGAAAGGGTTTTTTTAAATTATCTTCTCTCTTTGTTTTATTGTTTTAGGCACCAAGGCAGGAGGACCTGTGCCTGGAGTCGGGTGGCCCTACATCCAATGACTGGTGTCCTTAGAAGAGAGGAGAGGTACAAGAGAAAAGACCACGTGAAGACGCATGGGACCATGGAGGCAGAGATTGGAGTGATGCGGCCACAAGCCAAGGGACAGCCGGGGCTCCCAGAAGCTGCGAGAGGCAGGAAGGAGCCTCCCCCAGAGCCTTCAGAGGGAGCACGGCCCGGCTCACACCTTGATTTTGGACTTCTGGCCTCCAGACTGTGAGAGAATTCATTTCTGTTGTTTTATGCCTCTCAGTTTCTGGGACTTTGTTATGGCAGCCACAGGACACTAATACAGAAAAGAAAGAAAATGATGCCATTTTCCTAGCCCTGGAAGATGGTGAGGAGGAAACGGGTTACATGAGGTAGGCAAGCAGGAGAGTCAGGTTTTAATCAAGAGAGGAGAAGGTGTGGGGGCAACACCAGGGCTTGTCCCATCTCCCTATCGAAAAACTGTATGGAAACGTCCAGGGCAAGACAAGGGTGAGCAGAGCCCCCACCCCAGGGAGCCCCCATGCCGAGGTCCTCCCATGGCCTAGATGGGGGTTGACTTAGAGCTCACAGAGTGCTGGAAAGGGGCACCTAGTAGGAAGAATAGCTCTGTAATGAGAGCCCCAGAGTGGACCCAATGGATTGCCAGATGCCATCTTGAAGATGTGAGGGGGATGGTGGGAACAGAACATAAAATGTGGGGACACAGGGGCCTGGACATTTATTTAATTGGCTCCACACAGTGGTTAGGTTAAGAGAGATGGCTCTGGAGGCAGGGCCCTGCATTTACAGATGCTGTGACTTCAGATGACCTGCACAACTTCCTTGTGACTCAGTTTCCTCATCTATAAGATGGGGAAATAGTAGCACCTCCCTCGTAGGGTTGTGTGAGAGTTAAATGAATTTTAAACAGGCCTGGCCCAAAGTACAAACTCAGTGAAGTCAACAAATACATGCCAGCTTTTTGAAAAATTTCCTCCCACTACCCAGGGAGTAGGGCTTTTGAGAAGATCCAGTCAGCTACCGGCAATGTAAAGGGATATTTTCTTTTTATATATCCAAGATGCAGCACGAGTTATGTTTTCAGGCTGTGACGCTGTCTCTGAATTATTACATTTAACGGCTGCATAATATCAGTCGTTGACCCAGGACGGCCAGTGTCCCAAACAGTATTCGGCAGATGGGAGGTGTTTAATAAATATTTGTGGAATGAATGAAGTGCAGCCTTGAGGAAGACTGTGGAGTCACTCAACATGAGGTGAGGTTGAATTCAACCTCAGAGGTTGCCAGAAAAGGAAAACAATGCTCATCACTTGTCACTGCCCCTGGCCGTCAAGTCCACGAGTGTGTGGCAGCTAAAATGAGGAGACCTGAAGCCTTGGTCAGCTGAGCTCCCCTTGGCCTTCCCACCATGAGCATCTCACTGCTGATTGCAGTTCCAGTGTTTGCAGGGTTTCAGGTACAATGTGCATTGAATATACAAGCCCCCTACTGCATTTGTGGATGAAACAAAGAAATGTTTCAACACCAAAGGAAAAACTGGCTGAGTTGGAAGTACTGAGAAATACCGTTTGTAGGTGGCCAAAAAAGTGGTCTCAATCCCTTACACCTCCCTGTTCCCACAGCCTTTGCAGGGGAACTTTGCTGCTCTACCCTCCAAGAGATGGAGACTTTTTATCTACCCCTTGACTCTGGGTAACAGAGTGGCATTAGGATGGCGAGCGGGTTCCAAGACTAGGGCTTGGGACACGGGGTGCGTCTGCTCTGCCTCCTCCGTGAGAACAAGCCCAACCTAGGGGGCTGAACAATGAGAGGCCACATGGCGCTGAGACAAGCCATCCCCGGGGAGGCCCTCCTGGCCCAGCCAGTCTCCCCCCCACACTCACACACACACACACTCACACGTGTAAGTCCAGCCAAGATAAGAAAAATCACTCAACTGAGCCTAGCCTAAAACACTGACCCATAGAATCAGAAGCTAAATAAATGGTTATCATTTTAAGCCACTGTGTTTGGGGTTGTTTGTTAGATAACAAGAGCTAACTGAACAAACAACGTGGCTTCAGCATGGTACCCGACTAAAGAATTTTAAGGGTAATTTTGACCTGTGGTGATGTCCACCTTGCCACATTCCTCACGACTGTGACGTTACTGATAACCCACTTCTCACCGCGGACATTGCTAGGCTAGATAAATTCATTAGCATTGAAAGGGTCATTATTGATAAGCCCCCTGGAAATGGCATTGTACTTTCCATTTTCCTCAAATGTCACAAGGTCTTGACATGCTTCAGACCTGAGTTTCTTCAGCTTCCCTTTTTCAACCATTGGTCACCGTTCCAGCTCATTTGGTGTCCACAATGGCCTGTGTCTGCTGATCTTTACCCTCTGTTTTCTCACCCATTTCTTTGAAGGGCTTGGACAGCCCATAAATTTGCATTTTAACCTATAGCAAGATTATCTTCCTCTGTGTCTTGGGGCAAACCAGCTCAAGTACTTGCATATTTTTTGACACGCATTTTAATTCAGAAATGTTCTCTGGAATGCAAACTAACTGGCTAGAAGAGAGGCTGCAGGTCACTATTGGCAGAGAGAGTTGGCAGATAGAGCTCCAACCCCCCTTGGCTTAGAGTACACTGAATGGTCGGCCACGATGTGTCTCCTCAACTGGGGGCTCATAAGAATGATCAAGACACTCACACTAACAAGCATTAGGTTTATTTAGTAAAGTATTTCAAACCAAAAGTGATAGACGAATTAGCAGTCTTCAGAGCAACATTAAATGGAGCGTATGACTATCGTAGTTTCATTTCTACCTATTGATATTTTCATCCATGCAAAGGTTTATGGAACACCAACTATGTGTCACAAAAGAGCTCATATTATGGAACTTGCATTCTAGTTAGGGAGACAGATAATTTTTTAAAAATAAGTTATATAATGTATCAGAAAATGATAAGTGTTATGGAAGAAAGAGAGCATGGTAAGGAAAGATAGGAGTGGGAGGGAGGGAGGTCGGAGAGGGGCCAGGCAAGGAGGGAGGGTCACTATTTTACATGGGATGGGTCAGGTGAACCACACTGAGAAGGTGCTGTCTGAACAAACACAGGCAGCTAGTTACGGAGTGAGCCAAGCTGGTATGTGGGGGAGGAGTGTTTCAGGCAGAGGGAACACCCAGGAATGTGCCTGGTGTGTGTGAGGCATAACTAAATGTAAAGGAAATGCAGTCATGGATGCCAGCTGTCCAACAATATTTTGTGATTCTTTCTGGAAAAAGCTTTTATTTCCCTGGGCCTTTGTTTCTTCAATGGCAGGACAGGGCAGGAAAATGTCTAGGTACAAAAAGACCTGAAATTGTACGTATCGAGGCACCGTTCTTAGTCAAATGACAAACAAGAGGCCTGTCTTTCGTACTGCTGTGCCTACACTCAGCACTATGGCAGATGGAGAAAGCACAGTTTACAGCTTTATTGCTGGCTGATAGACAAGGCTCACACAAAGGTGAGAATGGTCACCCAGGACCACCCCTCTTTCTCCACAGAACACAGCTTTGAAGGTGACCTCTGCGAGCCATCACGCACCCCAAAGGCAGCTCTTTCCATTAAGGACCTGGAGGTGTATCATGATCCCTTGCAGCTTAGAACATATAAAATTGTACATAACACCACAATCCACAATCGCCTGGCAGGATAGAAACAGATTTGTTTGTTTATGAAGTGAAATCACATAATTCAGAATATTGTATTGGTGATGGCTATTGTTTTAGATAATTACATTAATTAGGCAGGAAAATAGCAAACAGATGTAACTGAATTGCAAGCTGAATTCAAGGCTGGGTAGGACAAAGAGTCCCAAATACGGGATTCTGAGAATTACAACACTTAACCCCTCCATGTTAAACTGCCCACTTTGGAAATACAGCGTTTGGATGGACACTGTAAGTGCACATAGTGTGTGCACGAAATGCAGTGCACTGATGGGTTTTACTCATAAAGGTGTGGGGGTCTCAGTGAGGGTTGGGGGGTTTTCTTCAGTTTAAGTTTTCAGTGACAGTTGACATATTACAGTTAACTAGGGCCTGCAAAGCTTATCTTTTGGCTGCAGAGAGCTGACAAGAGATCACACCCCTCAAACTTCTCCATCTTTCAGCAATACCACCCTGCACTGAGTTTTGTTGTTGGTTTTTTTTAATTAAGGAACAATTTACATATAGTACTATTCACCCTTTGTAGTGTATAATTCTAAAAATTTTGGTAAACAGCTATAGTTGTGTAACTACCAACAGAGTCAAGATGCAAAAGAATACCTCCCCGCTGCCCAAACTGTCCCATGCCTCTTTGGCCAGCCCCTTCCTCCACCCCTAGCCAGTGGCAACCACCGATCCATCTCTGTCCCTATAGTTTTGCTTTTTCCAGAATGTCATATATATGGAGCTATAGCCTATGTCACATTTTCAATCCAGCTTCTTTCTCTTAGCATAATGCCTTTGAGATCCATCCAAGTCACTGTGTATTTCAGCAATTCATCCCTTTTTATTGCTGAACAGTATTGCGGTATGTGGGTGTGGCACAATTTGTTTATCCACTTCCCTCCCTGCTGGATGGTCTCTGAGGAGACCTGTGCAGAGAGTCAGGACGTTCACTGCCATCCAACAGCAATAAAACCATCCTCGCCCACACTGTCAGTGGAAGTCACATGGGGAATAATCACAAGTCATTCTATCTTTCCCAGGCACTGCCATCTCCCAAGGGAGAGATCAGTGACAGCCTAGTGGGGACCTACAACTACACCCTCACCAAGCAGTAATGACGAGCTCCTCCTTGGGGGGTCAACAGAAAGTGAGTAAGTGACCTGGACCTCTAGCTACCCTCTTCTCCTGCCAAACAGCATCCAAAAACTCCAGCTGAGGCAGAAGGTTTAATCAATCCAGACTCTATAACATAGTCCCCAAAATGTCCAAGTTTTCATTAAAACTCACTTATACTAGGAACCAGGAAGAGCTCAAACAGAATGAATAAAAGACAATCTGTAGATGCCTAGACCAAGACACAGGAGACATTGGGATTATCTGACAAAGATTTTAGAGCAGACATCATAAAAATGTTTCGATGGACACTTACAAATACGCTTGAAACAAATAAAAAATAGAAAGTCTCAGCAAAGACATAGAAAATTTTTAAAAATTTTAAAAAAACAGCCAAATGGAAATTTTAGAACTGAAAAAGATTATCACCAAAATTTAAAAAACTCAACAATGGGCTCAACATCAGAATGGAGGGAACAACAAAACAACAACAACAAATCAGTGACTTTGAAGACACAACAATAGAAATTTCCCAGTCTGAACAACCGAGAGAAAATAGGCTGAAAAAATAAACAGAGCGGCAGAAACCCATGGGACTAACAAAAGTTAAAGCAATCATGTCATCAGAATCACGAACGGAGAGGAGAACGGACACTGGGCTAAAGCAGTCAAAGAAAATATGGCTGAAAACTTCAATTAGGCAAAAGATATAAACCCATGGATTCAGGAAACTAGTGAAGCCAAAACAGGATAAAATCAAAGAAATCCTCACCAAAATACATCAGAGTCAAACTTCTGAACTGTAAAAACAAAGAAAAAGTTCTTGAAAGAAGTGAGAAAGAAACGACACTTTACCTATAGGAGAAAAAAAATTCTAATGACAGCAGGTTTCTCATCAGAAACTTGGAAGCCAGAAAAAAGTGGCAAAACATTTTTCAAGGAATGAAAGAAAAGATTGTCAACCCAAAATTATACATCCAGCAAAAAGATTCTTCTTGAATGAAGGAGAAATCCAGACATTCTCAAATAACGGAAAACAAAGAGAATTTGTCACCAGCAGACATACCTTAAAGAAATGGGTAAAGGAAATTCTCTAACCAGAAAGAAAACAATAAAAGAAGGACACTTGGAACATCAAGAAGGAAAAAGAACTATGGAAAGAGTGAAAATATAAGTGAATGCAATATTTCCTTTGGAATTTTCCAAATGACGTTTGATAGTGGAGACAAAAACAGCACTGACTGATATGGCTCTAAATGTATTAGAAGACATTTTTAAGACAATTGTAAATGGGGGAAGTAAAGGGAGATAAAGTTTCTACATTTCACGCCAACTGGTAAATAGTGACACCAATGGACTGTGCTGAGTATAGCCACACAATTAATATGAGGCTATCTGATGGAGTCTGCCTGAACCACAGACCACAAATGTTATCCCTCTGCAACCACACAGCTTCAGATGGGAGAGGATGTGTCTGCACCTTTTGTCAGTGACACTAGGGCCTTGTGCAGCCAAAGCACAGCCCACCTGTGGCTGGCGGTCCACACAGAGTGGCTGTTCCTTCTGCAAGCCTTACTTCCTTCCACACAGCCCAGGAGCTCCGAAGGCTTGTATCCCCACTAAGCACAGATTCCCAAAGCACACCCATGGCCCCTGTTGTCCATCACCTGCTTTCTGCCCGCACTTCAATGTCGCCTTTTGTTTGTTCAGCAATGCCAGACAAGGTTTAGTCTGGCTAACACAGCCAACTTCTCTGCCCTTCGATGGTCCAACCACAACCTCTCCAATGAGATCTGTACCCCTTCCAAGCTTGCTCCTCCTCAAATACTCTCTCTCAATCTTAGGGTACCACATAGACCTTCTTTGAGTCTTACAGTTAGTCTTTTCTTACAGTTAATCATGTTACTTACTGTGTGATTTCTACCTGATTACATATAGATTACTACAGAAATGGTACTGGGAGTGGGCCCAAGAGATGGACCCTTCAAGATGGGATCTGGGGATGGACTCGCTCATGCCATTGGACTGGAGTGCAATGCTGAGCTCCTTGCCAATGAGAAATTGGATGCTTGTCCCCCACGATATGCCATGGCATCCCCATTAATCAGGCTATTACAGGTGGGTGATTGCGATCAAGTGCCGATTGCAGCACATGCCTCGGGAACACAAGTGACTTCCACTCTTGCCCTGTGGCCGTAGTGATGACCATGTGCTGTGAGATGAATTTTATTTATTTATTTCTTTTTTAGTGTCTTTGAGTGCTTACAGAGAGAAAATGACAAGCTCAGGTTCCTCAACTCCCACTTCAAGTCATGGTCTGAGAATCGGACAGCCTTCCTGACAGCCCTAAAACAATCTCTTATTTCTTACAGCCACAGAGCTGACATTTCTGAAAATCAAACAGAAAACTTACTGGTGCAAGTTGCTTGATTAAAATGGCCATTGACTCCACAGTCTCACCACGTATCTCATGTGAAAATTAGGACATTAATTGGGTGAGAGTGCGATCCGAATGAGGACATCTTATTGGACATGGAGGCACAGACACTCCTCCAAATCACACTGAGCCTCTCCTACCAGTAGCTTTCCCTCCTGTGTCCAAGAACACTAGCCTTCCTCAGCCTGAGAACCCTGTGACACTCTCGCTTGGCCTAGATGCTTTGAGATGGATTGTTCGTTCTTGTCAGAACCCGCCACCACCCCCTGTTGCCAAAAGGCCCATAACTCAAGCCAAGTCTCAGCATGATACAGGGGGACAGGTGCACCCTATAGCCAGGGAGGAAATAACTTACACACCAAAAAAAGGGGGAGGCCCTTGCTCATGTCTGTCAGCAGAAACCTGGGGAACACGTGTGGGGGGATGGATTCTAAGGGTGTTACACCGAGGGCGGCAGAAAATAACACCAGGGATCACGCCAGGTTTATTGGCAGGGCTGCATTGAGTAGAGTCACTGGATTTAATGCATTATTTGTGCCACTGGACATGACTTTAACAGCGTACTGGGTTGGCTGACTGAATCCCGGACACACGGTGACTTACATTTAATGAGGTTGAGATGCTAGTTTCCCTGGCACGACATGGAGGAAGGAGTCTCCAGGAATGCTGGACTGGGTGTATCACGTGCAACCGCCAAACTGCCCTCCCCCACCTGCTCAGTACAATCCTGAAGAAGACCCAGAGTATCTCTCCTCGCTCGGGCATTGGGAATACATTAGTGAGGGGCACTTGCCTCCCTGAAACCTTTGTGGTTGGTCTTTTTTCAGGCCAAGATGGCTTGGAGGGATGTCACCCTTGAGAAGGACTCCCTGGTTTCAGTGGGATGACGGAATCCCAGAATCACAGAGGCCAAGCGGCAGCACTTAATTGCCAGAAGAAAGGTGGGCATGTCAACCACAGGACAAGAGGGACATGCCAGACATCAGAATCCTCTGGCTCTGAGAGATCTCCAACGGGAGCGATTGATCACGGTGTTCCCAGGAGTGAAACGGGTGCTGAGCCCATCAGGGTGTTTGCTTGATCTATATGCCAAGAAATGTTCTAAATGTGGTAGCCTGTAACCTGACCTGAGTCACCAAATACAGAAACACAGCCTTTCTGTCAGTTTTCAGACCTAAGTCAGTCCACAGACCCAGAGGCCTTTGATTGAAGAGAAGCCTGGGTCCCCTTGAAAAAGGACGCTGTACTCTGGCCACAAAGACACACTATAAATCTTCCTCCTCACCTTCCCTGAAGGGACCGATGGCCACATACTAGAGTGACTGTGATTTGGGGGAAAAAGTAAATACTCAGATTTTCCAGGGATTACTAGATACTCCAAGAGGTAAAGAACCCACAGCAGCTGAGGTTCTGCCCTGAGGGCGAGGGGAGTACGGGGTGGGCTGCTGAAGGAGGGAGTAACAGCTATAAACCACAGGCTCAGCTTATTCCAGAAACGAAGACGGGAGTGGCTTTGTGTGTGGTCTCTGTGCCCATTACAGGAATGGCTTTCTTCACATAGGCTAACCATTCTCTACTTCTTTATCCTTCACGTTTTTCAAGTTTATACCTGAGTTATTGGAGGTGAAGTTCACAATTTAGCTTGCAAGGAACAGAATTTTCAGTGAGCCCTTGACTAGATCTGAGGGTAATTGATAAAGCCCATGATGGATGCATGACTGGGTCTTCCTGTTTTGAATATTGACAACTTCTTCACTTGTAAGAAAGAGAGAGGGATCTGTTGTCTTGTTGTTTTAAGGGAGTCCTGATGTGAATAAAAGGGTGTGTATGGAAGCTGAGCAGCCAAAGGCATAGACTGTGTCAGTCATTAGTTTATTACCTCTTGACTCCAAATATACTTTTCAACATTTGCTGTATGATAAACAAAGCAACTCCTTTAAGCTTTATCCCTTTAACGTGGGCACAACACCCAGTTTTCCAAATAAAAGGCGCTGGAAGGACATTCCAGGAGGGAGTGGCTTCCCTTGATTTCCAGCAGGAGCCAGAGCAAGGGTCAAAAAGTATGGGTATGAGGACATCTTCGAGAGCCTACCCCTGCCAACGGCCCCAGATGCAGTCCCTGTGTAACCTCGCAGACTCAGCTTGGTGCTAATCTATCTGCAGCCCCCACACATGGAAAACAAAGGTCCCACTCTGCCTGGCCGCAGCCTGCCTGTGGCCAGAGGTCCCCGTGGATGTGCAGCAGCTCCTTCTGCAACCCCATGCACAGCCCACCTGTGGCCGGGGCCTCCACAGAGAACCACTCCACTTCCCACCGCTGCAGCCAGTGAGCTCCCAAGGCCTCTGTCCCCACGGGTGTGCAGACTTCCGATGTACACCCACGTCTCCTGTTGTCAACTGCATGCTTCCTGCCTGCACTCCAGCCTGCTGCCTTTTACTTCTCCCCCAACATCAGAGAAGTCCCAGCCTGGCTAAACCAGCCAACTCCTGCTCTCTGGGGGCCAAACCACAGCTTTTCCAGTGGGGTCTGAACCTGTTCCAAGTTCTCTCTTCCTCTCAACTCTAGAGTTCTTATGGTCAGTCCTTGCACTGTTAATAATTCCTATGTTAAACTTCTCTTATTGAACCTGCTATGTGGTTTCTGCTTCCTGATTGAACCCTTGCTACACCAAGATAAATCATATCTTAGGCCATAAAACAAACCTCAGAAAATTTAAAGAATTGAAATCACACAGAGTGGGTTCTCTGACCATAATGGACTCACACTGGAACTCAACCACGGAAAGATAACAGGAAAATTTCCAAACAGTGGGAAATTAAACAGCACACTACTAAATAAGCCACAGATCAAAGAGGAAATGTCAAGAGTAACCAAAAAATACATTGAATGAATGAAAGTGAAAATACGACATCTTAGAATTGGTGGGACACAGCTCATCCAGTGCCGAGAGAGAACTTTGGGCACTAAATGTTTATATTAGGAAAGAAAAGAGTCTTGAGTAAATAATCTAAGCTCCTACCTCAATAATCTAGCAAAAGAAAAGTATAGTAAACCTAAAGCAAGCAGAAGGAAGGACATAATAAACAAAAGAGAAGAAATCAATAAAATTGGAACAGAAAAATAATAAAGTCAATGAAAGAAAAGGCTTGGTTTTTAATAAGATCAATAAAATTGATCTTTAGAATCTCTACAAAGATTGAAACATGAAAAATGAGAGAAGATAGAAATTACCAATATCAGAAATGAAACAAGGTATGGCACTACAAACCCAGCAGATATCCAAAGGACAATACAGGAATAATGTAAATAATTTTATCCCTATATATTTGATAAATTAGACTAAATGAACCAACTTCTCAAAAAGCACAAACTATCACAATCTACCAAATATGGAATACATCATGTTAATAATGCTCTGAGTATTAAACAGACTGAATTTGTAATTTTCGAACTCACAGAAAAGGAGTCTCCAGGTCCTGATGATTTCACTAAAGAATTGTATCTAATCTTTAAAGAAGAATTCAACCTCTTCCAGGAAATAGAAGAGGAGGAAATAGTTCCCAATTAATTTTATGAAGCTAAGTATTACCCTGATGCCAAATCCAGACAAAGACAGTACAAAGAAAAAGAAGAAGAAAAGAGAAAACTAAAGAGCAACACCTCTTGTGAAAATAGATGCAAAATCCTTCACAAAGTAGTGGCAAATAGATTCTGCAACGTGAAAAGAATTATAGACATAGACCATGACCAAGTGTCCCAGGGATACAGCAACAAAATCCACCATATTAACAGAGTAAATAAGAAAAGTCACATGATTGTATCAATTGAGGTAGAAAAAGCTTTTGACAAAAGTCAACTCCTATTCATGATAAAATCTCTCAGAAAATAGAAATGGAGGGAAAGCTTCTCGACTTGATGAATATCCACAGGTAACATGATTCTTAATGGTGAAAACCTGAATACTTCTTCCCTAAGACTGGGAACAAGACAAAGATGCCCTCTTA
Source organism: Rhinolophus hipposideros (assembly GCF_964194185.1). Classification (NCBI taxonomy): domain Eukaryota; kingdom Metazoa; phylum Chordata; class Mammalia; order Chiroptera; family Rhinolophidae; genus Rhinolophus; species Rhinolophus hipposideros. The sequence goes on from NC_138068.1 coordinate 3,176,339, forward strand.
TCCAACATATTCCTAGTACTGGAAGTTCCAGCCAGTGTGATAAAGCAAGAAAAGAAATAAAAGACATACAGGTAGAAAGGAAGAAACAAAATTATCCTTATTTGCAGGTGGCATGATTGTCGATATAGAAAATCCCAGGAAATCTACAACAAAACTTCCTAGAACTAATAAGGAAGTTTAGCAAAGTGACAGGATACAAGATCAACATACAAATACCAATTCTCCTTCTATATAATAGCAATGAACAATTGGAAACAAAGATTTAAAATACAATGCCATTTGTAATCACTCAAAAAAAATAACTTAGGTGAAAGTCTAACAAAACATGCATAGGACCTATATGCTGAAAACTACAAAACACTGATGAAAGAACTCAAAGAAAATCTAAATAAATAAAGAGACGTATTGTGTTTATAGATCAGAAGACTAAATATTGTAAAGATTTCAATTCTCCCCAAATTGATATACAGGCTTATTTCAATTCCTATCAAAATCCCAGTAAGAATTTTTGTGGGCACAGACAAGATTATTCTAAAACTTATATAGGAAAATAAAGGAATGAGAATAGCTTGATTTTGAAAAAGGATAAGAATATGGGAAGAATCAGTCTACTTAATTTGAAAACTTATTATATAGCTATAATATTCAAGACTATGTCATCCTGGTAGAGGAATAAACACATCCATAGAACAGAAGTTAAAGAAGAAGGAGAAGGAAACTGAGCAGGAGAAGAAGGAGGAGAGGAAAAGGAAGAGAGAAAAGAAACAGATCCACACAAATATGCCAAACTGACTTTTAACAAAGGTCCAAAAGCAATTTAGTGGAGAGAGTACAACCTTTTCAACAAATAGTGCTGAAGCAGTTGACATCCATGGGCAAAAATAAATAAATTGCAACCTAAACTACACACCTTACTTACATAAAAATTAACACAAAATGTTAAAACAGGCTTCAATGTAAAACTATAAGGCTCTAGGAGAGAAAAAAAATATAGGAGAAACTCTTCAGGATCTAGAAAACAGAAAAGAATCCTTAGACTTGACATCAAAAGCATGAGCCATAGGGAAAAAATTGATAAATAGGACCTCATGAAAATTAAAAATATTTGCTCTATGAAAGCTTTGGCTTTTAAGAGAATGAAAATAGCAGCTACACACCAGGAGAAAACATTTGCAAACCACATATCTGACAAAGGACGCCTATCTAGAATATATAAAGAACTATGAAAACTTAACATTAAAAAAAAATTCAACAGCAATCCAACTAGAAAATGAGCCAAAGAAGATTTACAGATGGGAACAGCACATGAAAAGACATTCAGGATCTTTAGCCATCCAAGAAGTGCAAATTAAAACCACAGTGACTGCACACCTATCAGAACGGCAAAAAATGAAAATCACGACAACACCAAATGCAGGTGAGGGTGCAAAAACGTTGCAGCTATGAATGTGAAGCAACACAGCCATTCTGGAAAAGAGTTGAGCAGTTTCTTTTCAAAAATTGCACATGCAACTACTATTCAACCCAGGAATTGCAGTCCTGGGCATCCGTCCCACAGAAATGAAAACTTCTGTTCACACAGAAGCCCAGACACGAGTGTTCAGAGCAGCTGTGTTTCTAATAGCCAAAAACTGGAAACAGCCCAGAGGCCCTTCAGCAGATGACTGTTTCAACCAATTGTGGTACGTCCCTGTCATAGAATATTACTTAGCAGCAAAAAGGAGGGAACTATTCCATATGGAGCCATTAGACGAGTCTCCAGAGAAGTATGCTGAGTGGGAAAAGCCAATCCCAAAGGCTACACCCACTCTCTATGGCTCCATTTATACAGTGTGCTTGAAATGACCAACTATGGAATTGGAGAACAGCGAATGGTTACCCGGCGTGAGCGGAGGACAGCGGGAGGAAAGTGAGTGTGGCCCCCGGAGACGCCTGTGGTAACGGAAATGGTCGTATCTTCACGGTTTCAACACCAATATCCTTCCTCCTGGTTGCGATTTGTAAGATGTTACAACTGGAGGAACTGGGGGAAGTGGTACATGGGGTCTCTCTCAATTATTGCTCACAACGGCACATGAATCTATAATGGTCTCAAGACAAAATGGAGAATTTATCAAAATCATAAACAGTAAATAAATAAATCAAAAGAAAGAGAATTGAAACAGGAACAACCTTCCCGGCATGTGAGTTGATGTTATCAGATGTAGCATCTATGGTTTTACCTAAAACCACGTCCCTGAGCCCCACTCAGCATACTTCATTTTCCTTGACTTTGTTTTCCTTGTATAGATTCACTTTTCCTCATGTATCTGTATCTTCCAAGGGTATTTTACAGCACGACCGAGTAAGGAAAAGGTGCACCGCTGCTGTGAATACAAAGGGATCATAATAAAACTACAGCTAAGGCTATGAAGACCTGCGAAGACCTCTCACTAGGTTGCAAACCAAAGCAGAAAACAGACTTTCTACGGGTATGTCCCAAAAGGGCTCTTCAGATATTTCTGCACGTGGCCAATCCAGGGGGCCTCAGCCATCATCTGGGTCACCCAGATGATGGACCATCCCCCTCCCCAGCTTCCCTATTGAAGTGCAACCTTCATCCATTGGCTTTCTCAGAATCTTCCCACAGCCCCCAAGTTTGCCACAGAACCTAAGCACTTGCTCTAATTAATATCAGCCTTGTGGTCCTAAATGATTGATTTTTCCTGGGGCAATAGAATTAGGGTGGTTAAAAGGCACATTATTTTAAATGGGCCCTGACATTTATTCTGTTTTTCCCAGTCAGCTGATATTATCATTTTTCTAAGTTGCATCCTGTCCCCCATTGCATTGCGGCAGATAACATCTTTGGTTTCATTCTTACAGAAAGATTTGCTACGGGAACAGAGAAGCACATTACCTCCCAGAACATGGGCCCTGGGGCTTATCTGACAGACCCTCCATCTCCTAGCTATTTTGGATACTGGGAAACCAAATACGTGTGTAAATACACGGTCCAGAGTCCACGGTCCCTTATAAATCTCACTGAAAAATGCTACCCTTGGGTGGTTGGTAAATGGGACCGCTATAAATAATATCTCTATCAAATACCTTGATATTTAGATTATACTGTACATTTCGCTTTCCCAACTCTTGGGCTGACATAATTGATGTTTCTAACAAATTTACACCTTCGATTTAGTTAGGTACATCATCACAACAGAACACTGCTTACAAAGCACCAAATTTTCTTACAGCTTGTTTTTATGTTTAGCACAACGTGGTTTGTGGACCTGGTTTCTGACAGCCATTATGAATTGCGGTAAATATTTTGACAAAAACCAACCATGGTGTTAAGCACACAAGAGAATTACGAAACTGGCTCAGACCCAGTTTTACGTAGCATTTTCTTGGTAACTGCGCACTTGAAGATAACTACATCATTAAGAACATAGGGTAAAAAAGAGTTTGCTTTTTTTTTTAAACTGACATCTTCTATATGCCTGTCTCATACAGCATGTTACATACCTTTATGAAGAGAGATGTATTTTCAGCCGGTGATACTCTGATTGAAACACAAATAGCCTGGCCTGAAACTGAGAAGACATCGCAAGGTCCGGGAAAGACAGGAGGCTGGCCACCTGGAGAGAGGGGGGCTCCGTGCCCTCCTCCCTGCCCGTGTTGGGCGTTGGCAACTCTTAGCTGAAAGGCACATTAGGCGTCTTCCATCGGTCCCCAATGCGCAGGCAGCGTCTCAGGGGACAGAGACATGCTCCCGGCATCTTAGGAAATACAAGGAAAGAGGGCGGCCTTCCATGAATTGGCCTTTGAGTCAATTCCGTCTCGAATTGAGAAATGCACCGTTCTGAGCAACCTGGAGGGGACTCAACAGAGATGAAACCTGAACTGGCTCAGAAATAGGAAGTCAATGATTGTCTATACATTACTTAATGTCACAGTAGGAACCCTTTGAAAACAGGAAGAGATAGACGCAGAGAGGGGAACAGCTTAGAGCCACAGCTCCTGACTTTGGCATAAGCATGATTTGACTACGATCTAAAAACCAGTAGACAGACCTCTGCCAGGGAAGGTGTGCAACCCATTGTATGAAAGTTGAGGTTGTTCTGTGCAGGCTCGTAAGAACTGGAGCCAGTCTGGTCATTTTCCTGGTCACGGGGTTAGGAGCGTCTGCAGAGCCTCCCCGTGAAAGCCTGGATGTTCCTGGGGGCCCAGAAGGAGCATCTCCACCTCCATTGCAGCTGATGATGGCGGGAGGCCCCACAGGCTCTCTGTGAGGCTCTCTTTATTCAGAACTTTGACATTTGTTTCAATATGGAACTGTTTGCCTTAAGTTTTATATTTAAGATACTGCCCTAAAGTATGATGTTGATGGCTGAGCTTTGGGTGCCCCTTAAATTCTGCTCCTTCAGTGAGTTCCTCTCTCGAGCCACGCGAGTCCTAGCCCTGCTGTTGCTGACTTCCGAAGGAGTGATGGAGAGTGAAAAACACAATTATTCTAAATGACGGGGGCTGAGAGGCAAAACGGGTCTGTAACTCAGAACAGGAGCTAATGGCAAGAAGCGCGTTTGGAGTGAGATGGGGCACCAGATGGGAAGCTGACCACACACAGTGGTGGTGTGTTAGCTTCTTTCAGCCAGTTTCCCGATGCTCTGAAATGTGCCGTTTTTCACCAGGGAGAGGGAGACTCCCTCGCCCCACTTTGCCATCAGTGATACCCAGCTGGTCGTAGGTCTAAGCCTCATGTTAGCTAGATTGGGTTTGGGGCGGGGGGATTTCATGTGGCACCGTGAGCTGAGCTTTGAAAGAACCCCATTATGCAGATGCACGGGGCTTCCACTCCCACTACCCCCACATCAATGGGTATGCAGCTCGCTGGCGGTGCAAGCCGCTACACATGCAAGAGGCCTCAGGGAGCATGCAGCTGAGAGTGGACGAGAGACAGATGCAGAGCCAGCAGTCACGCAACTCGCCCGTATGAGTGGGCCTCCACTCACTGGCATGTGGAGCACAATTCACCTCCAGGGTCCCTTCCCCTCCCCAGGGACCCTCAGAACCCAGCTACCAAGGAGTAAATGCCTGCCAGGCCCTGACACTGGCATCCATTCTGGTGTATTTATACTTGCACCTTTCCCACTGTTAAATATGATAAGAGCCATCCCGGCCAAGAGACATATAAACACAGCATTATGGGAGCCCAGGAGAAGAGGGGTTGGGGAGCCTTCCTGGAGGAAATGACAGATGAGCAGGGCATTGCAGGATTTACAAGAGTTTGATGGGCAGAAGCAGCAGCAACAGGGAAGCTAGGGAGGCCTGAAAACGTACGAAATGTGAACACTTGTGAGGCTCCACTGTCCCTGAGAGGGACAGGGCCATGAGACAGCAATGGACCTGGGGAGAGAGAGGGGGATACTCAGATTGGTACGAGGCAACGAAACACCCACACTCATGCTGGAGAGATGGCCTTCCCCTGGAGTGGGGGAGAACCCCCAGAAGCCTGAAAGCTGGAAGGCTCAGGAGCAGACATCTATGGAAAAAGACAGGCTACAGCAAAAAGGGGTGAATGAGGCTCCCTCAGGGGGCGAGGCCAGGTGGTTCCCAGGCTTAACTGAGGAAGTCCTCAGACACAAAATTGTCCCTATATCCTAAAAAGACCTGGATTTGCCTTTTTTCTCCCCAGTTGCAGTCTGAACGCACTTCATTAAGATAAATTAATGAAAAAGTTACCTCTACAAGGACTACTTTTTAAAAAATCACCTTTGGAGTTGATTAAAAATAAATATATCGGCAGGTGAATGGATACACAAAATGCAATATTCATACAATGGACTATCACTAGGTCATAAAAAGGAACGAAGTGCCGATCCATGCTACAGCATAGAGGAACCCTGACAACACGATGGTAAGTGAAGAGGCCAGACACAAACGCCACATACTGTACGAGGCCACTTATCTGAAATGTCCAGGAGCAGCAAATGCATACAGACAAGAAGCCTGTACAGGGGAGGGAAGGCAGTGAGTGCTAATGGGTACGAGTTTGTTTTGGGGGCGTAGATGTTCTGCAATGAGATAATAGCGATGACTGCACAACTCTGTGCATATACTAAAAACCAGTAAATGTTATAGTATGTGAGTTATATCTCAATATAATAAATAAATCGCTCCCCTTCCAATTTTTCTTTGCACCATGATGTAATTCAACTCTCCAGAGCATGCGACAGATAACCAATGAGTTAAGCATGTGGCAATAGTCACCACAGAAAAAGTCATTTTCAAAGAATGGTGAACTCACTTTCTCGGGCCTTGTATTCCCAGGGAAACAAACAAAAACGGTATTACCGCTCCCTTGCCAAAAGCAAGGCTCATTTGGCAGAATTGCAGCCTGCAGTGACTGTTCTTTAAAACAAAGCTATTTCAAAGAAAAAGCAGCAGAACCAGGAGAAGCGTCAGACATTCTGTGTGTCCATGTGAGACCAGGTGAGAGGAATAGGGGCGTCCAGGGGCCATGCCGCATGTCCCTGCATCCCAGCAACACACACTCCTGCAGAGAAAGCCATGGCCACGGGAGCTCGATGAACCTCTGCCTTTGGGGTTCAGTCCAAGGGACCTTCCCCAGTCCCCCAATGTGCAGTCATGTGGCGGAGAGCTACAGGGAGAGGGGCTGGCTGCAGCCAAGTGCCAGTGCAGCCCCCTGGCTCACCCAGGGCTAAGGCTGTGGTGAGCTGAGCAGGAAGCCTGGGGCCCAAGACCTGGCGCAGCCTCCCCAGCAAGCAGGGCACTAAGCGCTCCTCAATGCCTCAGATGAGTCAAATCGATAGTGTCTGCAAGACAAGTCTCTCTGGCATGTCCCCAGGGGCTGTCCCCGTGCCCACATCCTGCTGCCTGCCTTTATTCCTCTCCCCCCACCTCCAGTGGCCCTCTTCAAAGCACTGAACTGAGTCTAGCACAGCGCCATGGTCCCCAAAGTATGTTAAATAAATAAATGACAATGGGGAGATATGTTCGCTTGTGTCTTTGTTTCAACACTCTTGTATACACCATGGACACAACTGATGAAGGGCCAAGACGGGGCAAGACCAGTCAAGACAGCCTGCCACCCCTCCTCGGGCGACTCTCCGAGATGGACGCTCGGAGCATGGCTCTCATTCCGCATGTCCACCCCTTCTCGGGTTAGCTGTCCCATATGTCACGGTGACTGCTCCGGCATTCCTGTCTGGCCCCTGCCAGGCCCTCACGCACAGCCCACCACATGGTGGACTCAGTGCTGGGCCCAGAATCAGCCCTCGGTCAACATCTGCTGAGTGACAAAACTATCAGATTCCTCACTCCCTGAGCGAACCCAGACCTTTCATTGAGAGACTGACAAACTCACAAACCAGGTGGGACGTGCCTGACCTGGCAAACCTCATCAGTGCCCAACTTTGGCCTCTAATCAAACTCAGGGACTTGGGGGTGGGGGTGGGGGTGGGGACAGGGAGGTAGAGGGACATGGCCCCCTCTGGGGCTGGACACCACTGTCCCTTGGGAGCACACACTCAGATTTTCGTTTAAGCCAGTTCCCTCTTCGGGTTCAGTGGGCTCCTCCTCATGCTCTCCTCATTGTCATCCACGTGTGATGAGCAATGAGCTTGAACCTGCTGGAGCCCTGAAGAAAGGAGCACCCCACAGATAGGTGACATTGCACTGGTGGCTGTTCTCATTTTGTACAGACAGAAAAGTGCCCCCCTCCCCGAAGTGTAATTGCACAAGTGCCCCATGCAATTATCCGTCTGCACGTCCTCAGAGCCACTTAAACAATGTTTTTATTTAAAACATGATGCATCCAGCCAGTTTTTGATTATCCATGGTAATGGGGGTCAAGGATCAGTTGAATAATTGAAATGGAAACTTTATTTCCACCGAGAGTTTCCTCCACCTCCTTCTTCCTTCCGCTCAGGAGAGAGGCGCTGTTGGTTTGTGGAAGTCCCCATCCCGGCCCCCGCCAGGCCTTTGTGACTGGCTTTGTGGGGGACGCTGAACACCGCCCTTCCCTTCACTGGGGCTGTGAAGGGAAGGGGCTGGACACAGCGTGCCTTGTTCCTCATCACCAAGCTGCGTGTCATCTTCACTGATATTTATAACGTATTTCTTCACATTGACTTGCTCTTGTCACTCAATTTGCCCCAAGCTGTAATCACAGTTGACATGGTCATGATGTATTTTTGTATTTCATTAAAATAACTCCCTAAGTATTAACTTTTTTAAAAAGTGTTATCAAAAGATACCACCTGACTTGGGTACTAGAGGAGAAAGATAACCCTCAGAGAAGTACTATTGAAATCCAGATAAAGTCTGGGGTTCGGGTACAGCTGAGTACCAGTCATGACAACTACCCCACGCTCATGTCATACCCGGGGGAAGGGGTATGGCGACGCCCTGTGCTAACTTTGCACCTTTTCAGTAAACCTAAAAGAATTCCAAAAGGGAAAGTTTCTTCAAAAGAAAGAAAAAGGCCCACCTACAGTTAAAGACGTTTTTTAAAAAGGTTTTTTTAAAGAAGTACCCCTCTCTGATAATAGTCCTTAGGAAATGACAGACCACCTCCTGAGTCAGTCCTTCGGATTCTTCTGACACCAGGACGGGCTGGGTTTGGTTGGGTGTCTCTGGCCCAAAGTCCCTGGGAAGGGCTGAGTGAGAAACCAGAGAGATGCCCAGTGCTGTGGCCAGTGGCTCAGTGACTAGAAGGCAGAAGTTCACCAAGATGACGTCCCTCTGACTCACAGGTTCGTTTCTCCAGAATGGTCCTCATTCCTTCTCCCTGTGCAGCAAAGGCTGTTGGGAGATAAATGCCCGCCCCACCCCCTGCCACCCCAACCCTTTCCAGAGCAGCTCCCATCACGCTGGTGGAGACGGCTCCATCAGGCTGGCTCCCGGCTTCCGTGGCCGTGACTGACACATGGTGGGGAGGTGTAAAGCCTGGCGGGGCCCATCACCTACGGTGCTCTCCCACCGTCACTGCCTCTGCAGTTCTTCACCCAACCCCGTGCCCCTGGCTGCAGTCTCACAGAGCCACATAGAAAGCAAGTGCCTAAGTGACAGACAAACAGCGAGGGGGAGGAAGGGCCTCTGGTTCCCCTACAAGTGTGTCCCTATTTAGGAAGACGTGATGTGGTTCCTGAGCACTCGGCCACCAGACTTCTCCCCACCGAGTGTAAAAATGAAATCACTTTCAGCACCTGAAGTGATTCTGTTGGCATCACCCACTGCTTTTGGAGATTAATTTTTTAGACCAGAAAGAAAAAGCCCTACATTTCTTTCAGCTGTAACAAGAAAAGCTGGTTCCCCCCCCTCCTCCCACGCTCAAAAGTTTCTTATATAAGGAGTTTGTTTTTGTTTTTGTTTTTCAAGGGGAAGAGTTCACAGGTCCAGATGGGGAACAAAATGGCAGGGCTGGGACCCCACCCCCTACCACCACTTGGGAGACAGGCTAATCAGCATCTTTTGGATGTATTTACGAAAACAATATGTTTAAATGTTTCAATAAACAGATTAAAACACAGATTTGTATATTAGCCTCTGCCAGCTGCTTCTTCAGCCAAGAATCCTTTTGTCCTTGTGAAACCAAATGATGATTGTTCCATGAGCCCAAGTCCCAACCTGAGCCCCCCGGCCCTTCTCAGAGATGTAGTTTCTCTTCCTTCCTTCCTCTGATCTCACACTCTGGCTTTACCTCCCACTGTCTTGTCCTCTGGCTGTGTTCTTATGGTAAGCCCCCCAAGAAGGGAGTGGAGCTCCAGTTGTAAGCCACCCAGTTTCCCTCCTAAGGCAGAGTTTAGAGTCCCATCTGCACACAGAGGGAAGAGCAAGGCTGACATTTGTGTCACCCTTCCCGCAGCACAAGCACAACCATCTCCAGCTCTCCATGGGACTTGTTTTTAAACGCTGGGCATTTCAGGGTCTTTGGTTGAGCGCCAGGAAAAATGCACACCTCACACATCCATTCTGCAGGTTGACCATCACTTCATACCCTCCAGGAGGGGTTTCCTAGCACAACTCTCAAAACCAAACTCTGAAGATGAAGTCTTCCCCATGTAGGAGAATTTGCCCCTTCGTTCCGCGTCCCCATCTCATCTCTTCCCATTCCCAAAGGATAAGGGCTCATGGAATTTAGAGGTAAAAGTACTTCAGGGGCGATCTAACATGTCCCTTCCCCTTCCAGGACCCATAGCAGTCTTCCCCGCAGAGCTGGCATCAGAAGTCTCTTCACCTGGACCTCCTGGAAATCATGCCCAGTAAGATTCAGCACATAAGTTAAAACCGGTGTGCCACCCCCACACTTTCAAGGTCATAGAGGCGGGACCAGAGCCTACCTCTCACCAGAACCCATGCAATTACCCACAACACCAAACTGTGGCTGCCACTGTTTTTGTCCCGGTGTTCTATGCACATACGTGCAAACATCTGTGGACATATGTACAGAGGTACAGATGAGAATACTGATGTACACATGTGCCAGCCCCTCTGCTCTCCCACCCACTGAAACCAGAGCTTCCCGATGAGCTCCTTCACTTCCCATGCCTTGAGAGGGTTTTGTCTTCACTAGATGGCTCTATAGTCTTTTATGTGATACATAATCAAGATAGTTGGGGAGAAAATAAGGTCAAAAGCCAATCAAGTAGATACTAATGAGAAAAGCAATGGAAGAAGAGGCCACCCCCCTCCCCCACCGCCACCACCAGCTGTCGGGGAAGTTACATTCAACTGTTACCTTTCTACCAAATATTTCTTGAGTGCCAACCAGCTTCCAAGCTCCCTTCTACGTCAGAGGATTAGGGGACAGTAAGACAGAGACGGTCCTTACCCTCATGGGGCTGACATTTTAGTGAGAGAGAAAATCAGAAACAGGAAAACACATGAATGAGTCAGGAAATTTCAGGTAGAGCTATGTGTGATGAAGAAAGAAAAATGGAATGTGATGACAAGTGACGATGGAAGGGAAGGAGGCATCCCTGAGGAGAGACCTGAAATTAAAGACAGATTCAGCCATCGGGAAACCCAAGGGCAAGAGGTTCCAGACAGAGGAAGCAGTAAGTTCAAAGGCCCTGGGCTGAGCCCTCACCTGTCAAGGTAAGACCAGCAGAAGACTAAGGGGTATACAGAGGAGTGGTGAAGAGGAAAGTGCTAGGAGACGAGGCCACAGGGCATGGAGAGGACAAATGACGCAGAGCTTTTCAGGCCACAGGACAGCTTTTATTCTAAGTAGCATCCACCACTGCACGGAGGTAGGGAAAGCAACTGAAAAATGCCAGGGGCAGAACAGAGGAAGGAACTTTGCACAGAGCCTGAAGAAGAGGGATACTGATGAGAGAAAGTGGATGGGAAAAGAAAGAATAAATTTGGTAAGTATTGCTGTGGGTGGTGGTTCTAGCCCCAGTGCCAAAGAAATCCAAGCAAGGAATGTGTCTATGACCCGACGCGCCCAGGCAGCGGGGACCTCCTCGACCTCCAGGGTCCCGTGGCAGCGCGCCCCTTCTTCCTCATGCACCTGGGACAGGGTATTGCAATGACCTGTGTGTGTGTCAGTCTGTCTCACTAGACCATGCACTCCTCAAAGACAGGGACAAAACACTAGCTCTCTTAGCTGAGCTCCAAGTAGGTCCTGGGTAAGGGGCTGTGGAATGGAGCCTCTTAGTTATGTATGTCAGAATAAAAGTCGCCTTTTATTTGGAAGGAAGAGTTTGCCTCCCCACGAAGTAGCAAAGCAAGAATGCCCTCTCCGAGGCCAGGCTGGCCAAAGCATTCGTGGGTCCTTGTTCCTCTGTGACTCAGCATGGTGTGGACACCATACCTCTGACACGCCCTTTTGGGGGTGTGCTGGTGGGCCCTTGGGACTGTCAAATGTGTTCATCCAGCCTCCCGATCAGGTCTTGGCAGCCGGGAGACCCAGGCGGCCTGGGCAGCGGCCAGAACAATTAAGCACTTCACCTTGGAGAGCGCTCCACTGGGAAGCAATCTGCTCGTCCTGCCAAGCCTTCTGCTTCCCCAGGGAGCCCAGCCCATGAAGACATGCACGGCCCAGTGAGGAGGGCCAAACAGAAACCAGGCCCTGACCTTCTCAGCAGTCTGGCAGTGGTTCTTAAGCACGCTTCCTATCTGTGACTTCTTCCTGTTCTCTTTGGGTCCAGTTGTGCAGAATTTGGCTCAGAGAGGAAGAAGTCAGAGAGTGTGGGCCAGGAGCCAAGGCACGTGTTGTCCAAAGGAAGGCGGTGGGGGAAGCCAGGCGGAAAACAGGGGACTCAGGAACAGGGTCTGATGAGACCCTGTTCCGCTGCTAAATAGCCACTGAGCCCATTGGGCCAGGGGTGGCGGTGGTGGTAGCCAAGCGGAGTTTTGATCGAATTGTACGGGTCACAGCTCACAAAAGTCCAGCGATCTACCTTCAGCCTTGCCTCTTACAAATCCATTCTTCAGCCATAATGAAGGTACATCTGCACACCCCACTCTAGTTACAAGCCCTCAGTGGTCCCGGCTCTTAAGTGATCTCCTCTGCCTGCAAGACCTCATGGGCACCAGCCTCTGCCACCTCCCCAGACCCCACTTCTTGTTTCTGCTCCCCAGGAGGCCACACAACACTGGCCTTCCAGTTCCTTATGCTCCTGCTCCTGCCGTGTCAGGGGCCCTGCAGGAACCACACTATTAAATGTATCATTACTTGCAAGCCCCATAGGTCAGGGACCTTTCTACCTTGTCATCAGTTCCGAGCCCATTGTCCAGCATGGTGGGCAAATGGACGTACCCTCCACCCATACTCTTGCTTACATTGCTCCCTCAGCTGGAGCTCCCTTCCTGCCCCAGAGCACATGCCCAGAGCTACTGTCCATCAAGGTAGACCCTAGCACAGCCCCCTAACAGGAGCCTCCATGGTCTCCCCACCTGGAGGTATCCCCCCCACCTTGACCTTCAGCAGCACGGTCTCTGCGGCTCTTTTTGTAGCGTATCTTAGCATAGTGATGGATTTATCTTGGTTTCCTGGATGCTAAGATCTTCCAAGGTGAGAGCCACATTCAATAGTTTAATTATAATTGCGATGAGTACTAGGGAATCGGCGCCGTCAGGGAGTGGGCATGTAAGAAGGCTTTCCTGAGGACCTGAGAATCAAGCTAAGATATGGAGGTCTTGTGGGAGGCAATGAGGTAGAGGAGAGGAGAGAGAATCTCGGCCCTGGGAGTGGCTCCAACCCCAGGCTGCTCAGTAGAAGGATACCCGGGGAAAGGGGCTGCCTCTTCCTCGGCAGGGAGAGATGCCAGAAGTGCCTCGGGAGGGTTATCCCAGGACACCAGAGCCATGTGGCTTGCTGGGGGTGCGCAGATCAAGGTGGCAAGTCATGAACATGTCGACACCCTCCCCCAGCCTCACACGTCCACCTCCACACCAGCCCCCCCGCATCTTCACCCAGCCAAGAAAGCACGTGTGCGCACTTGCTCACACGCACACACACGCCTCCCGCCCCAGCCCACGTGCAAGCCGGGAACGTGAACCTCTGTGGGGCCCAGCGTGCTCAGTCAGGTAGACCTGCCCCTGCCAGAAACCCAGGGATGGAGCACTATGCCCATGCAGCTCCCATCCAGGTAGCGCAGTCTGCTGTGGGCCAAGTGTATTTGCATATAATTTGCATGTGTTGACACAGCCATTCCCATCTCTGCACAGAGCACTTCCAAGCTAACCTGTTATTACTGCTCCTCTGAAGCCTGCTTTCCCAGTGCGCAAGCTGCTTACCCACCCACTGCCAGAAAGTACTATTCAGTGAGACAGGCCGCAGCTGACTGAGAGCCCTGAGTCACGCCAGCTCCCTGGCCTCAGTTTCTCCCCTGGACGATGGATAACAACACGCCCCCACTGGGCAGAACCGACCCGCACGTAACATGTCAGTGGGCGTCCAGAGCTGAGGACCCGCTGGATTTATTATTATAAAGGCTGCTTTATAATTGTCACAGGGCCAGAAAGCAAGCCTGGAGGGAGACGTTCCAGATGAAGCTGAGTCTCGCGTGGTGGGTCCCCTGTGTGCGGGTTACTCATTGTAGCGAATACATAAAAATTACAGGAGGCCTAGTTCAATTTGAACTTCAAAGAAACAATGAATAATATGCTGGTATAAGTGTGTCCTGTGCAATATTTGGGACATGCTTATACTAAGAAAGCATTTGTTGCATACCTGGGATTCAAGTTCTAACTGGGCGTCCTGTGTTTTATCTGACAACCCTACCTGGGGCCTGAGGCCCGTTGGCTTCCATCATTACTAATATCCTGTTTTCTCACAGCTTCTACCTAAGCCCAAAGGAGCACGGACTTTGTTTCCTAAATGCCCAGCTTCCCAATGTGGGATAGGAAGGGAGGGCAGAGGTTACATGTGAGGTGAACTGAGAGCTGCGTAGGGGAGAGAGGGAGGGAGGGAGGGAGAACATGTGTTTCCTAATTTAGTGAAAAGTCTCAAATCCATCCCTCTTTGGTTTCTGTGAGGAGCCCGGTGGTTATCACTGCGAACGTGAGGCCGCGTTTCCTGTGGCGAAGGCTACGTGTGTTTTCATCAACAGGGCCTGTTTCTAGGGCTCCTGTCAGGATGTGAGGCCCGTGGCAGGTCGCAGAGGAAGAGGAGAGGCGGCAGGGAGGGCCTGTGGCCAAAGGCTGCTGGGGAGTCAGGGTCCAGCTCTGGGGGCTCCCTGGAGAGCCCCCGCCCCATACCATTTGCAGAGCTTCCCCTTCACACACCAGTCAACTGGGATTCTTTGCAGAATGCTCATGTAACAACGTGCCTGATTCTTTCTTTATGCAGGGACGGTACGGAGCTCGGGGGGCACTGGCCGGAGTCACCATCAGACGCAGAAGGCTCAGCACTAAACCTACACGGAGGGCATCCTCTCTGTGCTCGGGGCTCTGTGGTCTGTCCCTCCCATGGGCTACGCCCCGGCTTTTCCGCCGCCACAGGAGTGCCACCTACTAACAGTACAGGGAACCATGTACCTCACCCAGGAGTGACAGGGTTCCATCAAGATTTTTTTTTTCAGGGGCAAGTGCTATTTTATAGTAAGGCCAATGGCTATACTAAGAGTACAATGCAAACATTTATATTTTTAAGACGAAGTGCGACAAATAAAATATATAAGGCTCAGTTTCCTCTCCCATGAAGTGGTGGTGAAGACAGTGCCAGCCTCACCGGGCCGTTGCAAGAATGAAATAAAGAAAGGCAGGTGAGCCCCTCCTTGGTGCAGCCCTGGGCACCGGTAGGACCTTCTCTGATCAGAACTTTGAGTACCACGGAGACGGGTCTCTGTGATTCAAATCCCTTCATGTGGTCTTGCAGGTCAGAACTCCATGTGCATTAAATAAATAAATACATAAATAAATAAATAAATCACAAAGCAGCAAAATTACTGAAGATTTGGGGCACCAGAGGACGCTTTCACTTGATTTTTGAATGGCATCCTCTCTTCAGGTCACAAACAGGACAAGAACCTGCAAGCCACTGGCGCTGTCTGATGTGCCAAGATGGACACCCACCTTGTACATTTGTGACCACAGACATGGCTGGTCTGGAAGGGGCCAGAGAGTCTCAATACCATGCCTGGCCTCCCCCTCCTGGCCCCCTGCCAGGACTGAACACAGGGGTTCCCAGCCCAGAACAATCCACCAGTGCCTGCTGAGGAGCCGCTGGGGACGAACGTTATCAACAAGACTCATCCAGACACATGTAGTTGACATGGGTGGGCTTGACATCCCTGAGTCAGCTGTCTGGGTGACAGGATGGAACTGAGCTCATGGCACAACACCCAAGGTCCGTGCCCTGCTCACTCACACCCTCTGGGTCGTTCTGACCTTTCTTCTTCAGGACGTCAGAAATTCAGTGGTGCTCCTTGAGGACCTGAAGAGTGACTTTGCCAAGGGTCATCAGCAGTCACGCACCTTGTGTTTCTCCTCTCATCAGAGAGGCCAGCCACGTGCCTTGGGAACTCCCCCCGCCCCCTCAAGACATGTCCGTGCCTTTGTCTTGGACAGACCCACCAGAAATGACTTAGGAAGTAAGTGAAGACTCCACATAGGCCTCAATAAATGGCGCTGAACAACCAGTAGTCAGTGAGTCCGTCTGACTCTAAGCTACTAGGGGGATATTCTGAAGAAGAGAGTATAAGGCATCTCTTCTAATTAGGGGCCCTGATATAGTCATATTTTCTTATTGACCTAATAATTGTTGCCAATGTACCAAAACCGTTGTCCCAACAGTTCGACTCCCACTTGGCCTGGCGTTTCTCTTTCTCGCCTATTGCTCAAGCTGGCTGCTATTCTGTGACCACTTTGGGAAGCAAGGTGCCATGCTCATGAGAACTCCTGCATTTAAATTCTCTCCATATTTACAGCCATGGCTCTGACACGTGGACAGGGTTTGGGGGTTAATTAGCCTCGCATGCGATTTCAGCCAACATCCGATCAACCTCAGCCCCATAGTTAGTTCTTGCTGAAATCTAACCTACGTTGGAAGACGTCCCCGGTTATGAAAACTACTTTGTCCAAATCAGCCTTGTTTGGAGATTAGGAGACCCGTTTTTCTTCTTTGTGATGATGGAATTGTCCCCAATGCCATTTTTTTAATTTCAAGCCATGATCCAACATCTTTTTTTTTTCTTAATTTCAGCATGTGCAGCCTTTCCTTTTTGAAAAACAAAGCTAACAATCCAATCCTCCCTTGGCCAGTGGCCAGACCCCCAAGCGCTGGAGCCAGGAGATTAACGGATACACCCGGAGAGCGGAACATTCTGGACCCGTGTTTGTGTCACAGCCCAGACCCTGCAGGACCACGGGGTGCCCCTCCACCAGGGTCGACGCCTCCCCGTCTGAGTGACATGCTAAGGGCCTTCAGAACCTGTGAAGGAAACATGCCTGTGACATTAATGAATGCCAGGCAAAATGTAACAGGAGATCTTGGAAACTAAAAATAGATCTATGCCAACAGATTCCTCCCTGACTGCACAGAACTCGGAGCTTTTCTATCTGCTTCTCTTCTACCCGTACATTGCATTATGGCCTTTTTTCTGTCCCTCCATCTTTGTTATTCCTGTTTTATTTCCTTCTTGTCGACAGGTTGAAACCTTCCAGGAGAGATGTCCCCACTCGGCTTCCCTCCGACCCACAAACATGCTTAATAAGCAAGGAAATCATTTCCTTTCCTGGCTCACATGGTCGGGAGCTGTGTCATTTGTACTTAATATTTTCCATGCAGATGTTCCTGCCTGTTGTATCATACACAGAACTCGACAGCTTTGTTTCCAACTACGGTCCCTTCTATTTTAAACTTTGCTGATTTCTACTGGGAAGGAAGCCTATTTCATACAGATTAGCTGGACAGCTGGGTCTGATGGCTTCTGATTACGGGGCTTGGGGTCACTGGGGAAACAGGTTTCCCAAAGCCCCTTGGACGGAGAACCACTCCACATGGCCCCAAAGGAATGGGTCAGTGCTCACTCCATGGAGGAAGGGTCAGCAGCCTGAGTTGGAAATCAACAGGTCAAACCAAAGGCAGGAACAGACCTGAGTCCACACCTCGGGCGCAGGAGGCTGTGCTGAAGGGTGGAGGAGGGGGCCTTAGACACCCCCTGGTTCAAAGGCTCTCGCAGGGACCTGAGTGGGGCTTGTGTCAGAGACGACTGCGTGTGCTTGGCAGGGAGCATCCATCAAGCTTGCCTGATAGAATCCTCGGGAGGCAACAGACAAGGCTCAATGATTAAGGTCCCTTCATCTGGCCGGGCCTCCCAGACCTCCAGGTGCATAAAGAAATCATAAAGACCTCTCTCACCTTTCAGTGGTCAGTCCACAGGCAGGGGGGGCTGCCGCGTTCTCCCGACAACCGGTGGCTCCGATGAGGCAGGAGCTTTCTCCCTGCTCGTCCCATCTCTGCCTTTGCTTCTCTTTATGCCTTCTCTAGAGAAACCGAGTGCTGGAGATTAAAAAAAAAAAATTGTGTGTGGGGGGGGTGGCGGGTGGCGGGGGTGCCGGGACAGTGTGGGTGGCAGAGGGACACCGGTGTGGGTGGCAGAGGGACACCGGGGGTAGGTGAGCAGCCTGTCCTGGTGTGGGTTCGGGTTTAATGGCCGACGCTGGCGCTACGGTTTGCCTGCTGAAGCTCACTCAGTGCCACTGCAGCTCTGTGTGTGGGCGGCGGCAGCTACACGGCTGGGTTTCAAACCATTACACTGAACATTTGCAAACAGATAAAAAAACAAAGCCATCCGGTACAAGTGGAAACTTCTGTTTTCCTTTCTCTTTCTACACAGCCTGCCCTTTCACCTCTCCTCTTGGGTATTGGAGGGGGAGGGGAAGGGTAGGCATGTCCCCCCTGGGCTCCCCGTACTCCATCTCTTCTCGCCACACCCCCAACACCCCATGGCCTCCAACATGGCCGGGTAGGTCATATCATCCAGACTAACCCCCACAGCTTTGGAGACTCCCAGAAATTTGAGAACTAGTTTCTCTGCTCCAATGTCCTGCTCAGAATCCAGCCGCTGAGTGCCATCACACCCAAAGAGGGTTTGGGCTTCCATACTTGCTGTCTCACCCTTCCTACTTTCAGAGCTACATGTTAGAACTGGCCAGCGGAGGCTGGTGAGGTGCCCTTGTACATCTGGGTGACATTTTTCCCAAGGAATATTCGGTGGGCGGTGCCATGAGATACCCCAGGAAAAGAAAAAGTGTCCTGTGGTCAAATTACTTTGGGAACCGTGGTAGCAGGTATGGCTCTTGGATAATCACAGAGTGTGTTAGCAGCTAAAGGCTCTGAGAAGTCCTGCAAGAGAGTATCCTGTTTAAGCCAACATTTCCAAAATGTGGGAGACCTTAGATGAAAGAATCCCCTCTCCCTGAGCAACACCACCCCGCTCCCTGACAAGACACACACCCCACAAACACACTTGTACCGCTTCCCAAGTGGTGACTTGACCCAAATCAAGTCTTTTGGCCAGAGAGCAAGAGAGGGCAGGCTACTGGGAACCAGGCAGGTCAGAGTTCACCAGCTAGGACTCCGAGCTTGGCATTAACATGGGGGCCCCGTATGGTTCTCAGTGAACCTGAGTCTGTGGTTCTGGCAGGACAGGGGCAGGAGGGATGCAGATAATTCCTCGGGGCTGTGGGGGACTCTTAGTGCATCTTCTCTGCCACCCTAGTGAGTCCCCTTCTCACTGCCACAGCCCAGGGAGCGGGCAGCCTATGACTGGGAACTGCCCTGTGCTCCTGGGGTCATGTGGGGCAGCCTCACTGAGCAGCTTTGATCACGCCCTGCCCACAGACTTCTGCTGGACCCTCCACATCAGATGAGATGTTTGAGCCTTCCTTGTTGGGTATGAAACTTGGGAGGCAAGAGAGCATGAAACAACACCTAACCCCCCAAGAGGCAAATGCACTGAATTAGAGGCAGTCATGTTGAAAATGACTATGGCAGAAGGACAGGCTGGGAAGTTGAATAGGGCACAGGAGAGGAAATTGGGGGCTACTGTGGGCTGTCAGTGCCGACACACCCCTCATTACAGGGTGCCATCACTCGGGCTCTGGGCACACTCTTTGAGCTGTGACCCCTCATCTGAAAGCTGTTCTCAACCAAAGGAGATTGCCCCTGCCAGTGGACATTGGGCAATGTCTGGGGACATTTTTGGTTGTCACAACTAAGAGACAGTGCTGAAGTCCAGTGGGCAGAGCCCAGGGACATTGCTAAACACCTTACGAGGCCCAGGATGGCCCCACATCAAAGACTGACCCAGCCGCAATGTCGGCAGTGCAGCAGGAGTTCAGAACCCAGTCTGGGTGTGCCCTCCAGCCCCTCTCAATGGGGCTCAAAAGACACAGTGCATGGGAGGGTTCTGAGTAGACCGGAACCTGATTATGTTACCCTTGATAAGAAAGAGACTTCCATCTCGTTTAGATGGCACTTAATTTCTCATTGGGTGACAAGATGGAAACAGATGGAAAGCAGAGTAAAGGCGCTGACCAAGAAGAGAGAAAGCCAGCCTGCCTTGTAAACACTCCAAATTACATGATTTAAAAAAACAAAAATTAAGGAAAGAAAAGAAATGCTTCCTCTTGCTTAAGTACATCCGAAAACTTGAACTCTGTGTGAGCAAAGTGAAATGAGTGTAGAAAAGCTTTAAAAAGCTTGTAAGCGCTTCGACAGGTAATTATTGGTAATGAGAACATTTTATAGGATCTGTTAAAGAGGATTTCAACAAAGCTGAAATTATTTGGTGACCTTTCCTCTGAAGGAGAGTAATGGTCGTGCTGACAACACTAATGCGTTCAGCCTGGTTGGGGTTTGCTTTCAAGGAAATCTTCAGCCAAGCTTGCAATGCGCTCCTCGGCACATGGCAAATTATTAGAGGCCAAAAAAAGAGAAAGTGAAATTAGAATTCAGCGGACTGCCCAGCCTCGAGGAAGCAAAGCTAGCCAGTCTCACTCTGTGTCCCCACTCCGGAAGGAGCCCCAAGGAAGGACCCAGGAAAAGGCCTTTTCCCAGATGGTGGAAAACTCCCAAGTGGGTGTGAGAGCAGAGGAGACGCAGATAGGGCCAGGCCCACTAGGACTGAAGTGAGGGGAAGGCCCGTCCCAGGGGGGAAGGAAGACAGGAGGTGTGAGTGCAGAGACCAGCGCCCTTGCACAGAGGCTTTCGAGGAAAGAATGATAAGCCAAGTTTCTGACGTGGACACGGAGCTGGGCCCCCATGAGCCAGTTACGTCAGCTTCCTCCGGGAGCCAAAACGGAGAGCAAGCCAGCCCATTAACCTTGACTTCCTGTGCCTTCCTCATCCACCTGGCTGCTCACTAACCGGTACAGGCAATGGCCACACCTCTGAGAGCCTCCCAGGCCAGCAGTTCACTTGGCTCCAGGACCAAAACGGTCATGGGAAAACAAAGGCACAGTCCCTGCCTTCGTGGGGCTCACAGTCAGTTGGGGTAAAAAGACAAAAACCAAAGAGAAAGAAAACAGCATCCAATTCATCCACTCATTCATTGGCTGAGAATCTGAACCTCTCCAACATACTAGGCAGTATTTACAGAGGAAAAAAATAATGTGTAAGCAAATATCGAGAACCACAACAAAAATAGAGCAATATGACAAAACTCTAGTTGGAGAGTATTGCTCATCAAGAACCCTAAAGCCAACACCATCTCTCTTTCCTAAAGAGGGTGAGGAGGGGCCAGGTGTGAAGGACCTACTGATCTAGGCTAAGACGAAGGGAAAGGCAGCAGCTTCCCGTCTGGCGATCCAAGTCAGGTTCTGTGCCACCTAAAGTTGTCCTGTGCTCCACAATTGCTGTGAACCCCAGGCTTTGGAAACACGACCTTCCACATGGGGGAGGTGTTGAAAAAGAACCCACGGACTTCAGGTCTCACAAAAAAAAGGCTGTTCAGAACCTAGGACAGCTCTCAGGCGCCTGGTTGTCTAGTTCCCCACCTTCCCTGGCACTGCCAGGCCAGAACAAGTGCCCGAGGGCTTCCCTCCATGGGGAATCGGTTTCTCCTCATCTCAGTGTCTACTGCATGCCTCGTCCCCTCTGTCTTCATGGCTTCCACCCTACGCCCACTGCCAACTCCTGACTCTTTCTGCCTGACACTCAACTGTGCCAAAGGAGGGTCTAATTGGTTCACTTAGTCCATACAGGGCCTCAGAGTTGGTCAGAGTTTGCCCTCTGGGCCACCCTATAAATTGCAAGCCATTGGCCAGCCAACACTGAGCCAGCCCTAGACAAAGGACAGAGTCACGTGAATTTCTGCAAGGGGTAGAGCCAGCATTCCACTCCCAGCACAGGGGTGCTGGGCGGTGAGCGTCTGGGCCAAACTAGTGGTTTATGAGATCATGTCACATGGCTTACAGATGATTTTTTTTATTGTAGTAGTGACATTTTTATTTTAATGTGATTTAGTATAGCTCTAGCTAACAGATCACAGTCACATGTTTCTCTTTTACATACATTTTAATAGCCAATTTAAATAAAATATTAATTTTATTCTAAGATGTATATGGAAATCCAGACAAACTAGAATAGCTAAAAGGATTTTGAAAAAGAAGAATAAGTTTAAAGAACTCACACTATCTAATTTTAAGACTTACTGTATAGCTACAGTGATCGAGAAAGTACGGTATTGATGGAGAGACACACATAGACCCACAGAACAGAATAAAGAACCCAGACATAGGCCCACACAAATATGTTGGAAGGATTTTGACAAAGATGCAAAAACAAATAATCTTCTCAACAAATGATGTCAGAGCAATTGGATGCTTTAGGGGAGAAAAAGAAACTATGCTAAACCTCACACTTTGTACCAAAACGACTCAAAATGCACTGTAAGTTTCTATGTAAAACTATAAAAATTTTAGAAGAAAAAGTAGGAGAAAGCTTTGGGTCCTAAGGTGAAGACAGAGTTCTTAGACATGACACCAAAAATACAATCCATAAAAAGAACAAAATCAATGAGTTAGATGTTATTAAAATTAAATCTTTTGCTCTGCAAAAGACCGTATTAAGAGAATGAAAAACAAGTTTTATTGAACAACTGGTGTTGGGACAACTGGACATCCACATGCAAAAAAAAAACCATGGACCCAGACACAAACCTTACACTCTTCACAAAAATTAACTCAGAATGGATCACAGACCTACATATACAATGAAAAACTATAGAACTTCTAGAAGATAACATACAACAAAACCTAGATGGCGTTGGGCATGACGATGACTTACCCTAAACATACTCTTACATATGATCCAGCAATCACGCTCTTTGGTATTTACCCAAAAGAGCTGAACACTCATGTCTACGCATAACTCGCACACAGACGTTTATAGCAACTTTAGTCATAATCGCCAAAACTTGGAAGCCACCAAGATGGCCTTCAGTGGGTGATGGATAAATAAACTGTGGTCCATCCAGACAATGGAATACTATTCGGCGCTAAGAAGAAATGAGCTGTCAAGCTGTGAAAAGACAGAGGAAACTTAAATTCATATTCGTAATCAAAGAAGCCAATCTGAAAGGGTACATCATGTATGCTTCTAACCATGACATCCTGGAAAAGGGAAAACTATGGAGACAGTAAAAAATACCAGTGGTTGCCAGGAGTTAGAGGAAGGGGGAGGGATGAATAGGCAGAGCACAGAGGATTTTTAGGACCGTGAAAATACTCTGTACGATACTATAATAATAGATACACATCATTATACATTTTCCTAAACCCACAGAATATACAACACCAACAGTGAATTCTAACGCAAACTACAGACTGAGCGATAATGATGTGTTACTGTAGGTCCATCGATTGTAACCAATGCATCACTCTGGTGGGGAATGTTGATAATGGGGGGGCAGGGGCTATCTGGGAAATCTCTGTACTTTCTGCGCAATTTCTATGTGAACTTAAAACTGCTCTAAAAATTTTGTCTTTATAAAAAAAAAAACAAAAAAAAACCTGGAATTAAATATTTACAAACCACATATCTGACAAAAGACTAGTAGCCGGAATATATAAAGCACTCTCAAAACTCAACAGTGCAAAAAGCAATCCAATTAGGAAATGGGCAACAGACATAAATAGACACTCCCCCAAGAGGACAAGCAGAGGGCCGAGAGACACATGAGAAGGTGGTTGGCACCATCAGCCATCAGGGGACACAAACTAAAGCCAAAAGGAGATAACCCTGCACACCATTGGAATGGCTAAAAGAAAAAATACCAACAATACCCAACACTGGCAAAGACGTGGAGAAACTGGACCCCCCACACATGGTGGGTGTGAATGAAAACGGGGCAGTCTCTCTGAGAAACAGTCTGGCAGTTTCTTATGAAATTAAACATGGCCTAGCAATTGCCCTTGTGGGCATTTCTCCTAGAGAAACGAAAATTTATTGTCACACGCAAACCTGGATGGGGACGTTTATAGGTGCTTTATTTGCAATAGCCAATAACTTGAAACCACCCAAATGTCCTTCAGCAGGGAAGAGATTAAATAAACTGGTGTGTCTATACCACAGAATACTATTATGCAATGTTTTTCAAATACACTATTGATACACTCGACAAATTGGATGAGTCTCAAGGGCTTTATGCTGAATGAAAACAAAACAATCATGCATATAATATAATTCAATTTATATAATACTCTAAAAATGCCAAAATTATAGTGACAGAAAAAAGATTAGTGGTTGCGGGCAGTTGCTGACAGAGAGTGGGGTGAAAAAAACTGGTGAAATCTGAATGAGGCCTGCAGCCTACTTAACCAGTTTCCTACTTTTAATACTGTAGCTTAGCTATGACATTAAAGTTGTTATCACTGAAACTGGGTAAAGTGTCAACAGAACCTCTCTGTACTATTTTTGAGTCTAAAATTATTGAAAAATAAATTTTTGAAAGAGAAAACTATTAATTAAATAATAGCACAGGTGATTCATGAATTTGGCAAAAAAACTGTGATGGTGACACAAGCCTCGCCCAACGCCTTGCGGTGATGTCCCTCTGATGCTGAAGGGCCTCATCCCACCCAGGGGCAGAACCTGTGGGCATCTGAGCCTTAGAAACCCTAAGAGGCTAAGAAACTCTAAGAGGGTGTCAGAGGCAAGGCTCCAGCCATTCTCCAGTTCAGAGCTGGTCAAATGTAAAATCAAAATGGCCCCCGGAATCCAAATGAACCAACTTTCTACATGGCCAGAGACCTTGTTTAAACTCAGCTGAAATTGAATTGAAAGACATGGCAGATGTCTTTGTGATAAGAGCAGCCTCAGACAGAAATACCCCATTTTATCAACTCTAAGACACACAGTTGCAAGAAGCACCATTGTTTTTTGTTCTACTGCGAGAGAAAAACACACTGCCAATTAATCCATGACACAATGCTTTCTTATCGCTTGGAATTTTTAATTTTACTTATTGAAAGAGTTCTTTGAGACTTAATTAGACAGATTTTTATCACATATTACTATGTTGTGCATACATAAAAAATGAAAATACAAGTGAAATAAATTGGTTGCTATCCCTCAAACTTTTTTATATGGAGTTCAACTCTTCTGAATCACTTTTTGAGTCAGACTCATCGATGTCTGGGTTTTTTCCACACCATCCGTCTCATCCTCTGTGCATTTATCCATAACATTGATGATATGGCTTTTTTTTTTAAGAATCCATAAAAGGATTAAAAGTAAGTCATGAGTGCCAGACTCTTAAGTAGACTTTAGAATTAAACACAGTTTTTCTTCGTTGGTTCCCACTTCAACAATATCCTTAAATACGTAGGGTTTGCCCCAATGCTCTACTCCATCTCAACAATCATGACATACAATTAGATATTAAAAGAGGGCTCCGTGTCCAATAGGGATTTTCTTCCCGTGTGCTGACACCGTTCAATTGCATGTTAGCTACGTGTGTTGGCTGCAGAAGGGAACTTCAGGCTTGGATGCTGGTCATTTTGATGTCCATGCATGCGAGGGCCATTCGACTATGCCATGGCCTATAACACACATGGACCGTGAGATCCATCCTGGTTTCAGAAATTCATACATGAAAAAATATTTATCTTAGAAATAACGAAATGCAGTAAGTGGACAAATAAACCAAATAATGTCAGATGGCCTTAAGTGCTACGAAGAAAATAAAGCAGGGAAATATGATGAAGAGCAGCTGGGAGGAAGTGGACAAAAAGAACTTCTCTGAGGACAGGATATTTGAGAAGAGTCTGAACAATAAGAGGGCATCAGCCAATGGGAACTCGGGGGGAGAGTATCGGTAGGAGATGGCAGATTATGCTGCAGTACAAAACAACCCCCGAGTCCCTGTGACATAAAACAGTCAAGACTTGTTTCCATGCCATACTTTGTGTCCAGAAGCAGGTAGGCTGAAGTATCCTTCTCACTTCAAGACCCAAGGTTGATGGATAGGCCACTGTCTGGGAAACCTCAGTTGCCACGGCAAAGGGGCAGGAACGAGGCAAATGGCACGTGGCTCTGAAAGTTTCTGCCCAGAAAGCACACATGTTACTCTGCCCATGTTACCACAGTGGAAGCAATACTTTGCTGTGCATAACTTCCAGGTGGTGGGGAGCAGAGTGCGCTGTACCACGTGCTTGTGAGAAGAACCAGAAAGACCTAGTGAACAGCAGTAACGATGACCACACCACCAGAGAGAGGAGCAGGCGCC
The DNA here is from genome assembly GCF_964194185.1 of Rhinolophus hipposideros. Classification (NCBI taxonomy): domain Eukaryota; kingdom Metazoa; phylum Chordata; class Mammalia; order Chiroptera; family Rhinolophidae; genus Rhinolophus; species Rhinolophus hipposideros. Next base: position 3,202,531 of record NC_138068.1, read on the forward strand.
AATACAGGGAGGTACAAAGAAGCGTGGTGATCAGAGGACAGGGAGCAGGTTGGTGTGACCGAGAAGGTGGAAGGGGGAGGATAGGTGGCAGAAGATAGCACCTAAAACCCAGCCACGCTCCAGAAACCACAACTTCATCCCAAGTCTGACCTCAAATGCCTGTAGACAGAATTAAGCAACTAATTATATAATGAGGTGGTTGAATTACACCTAATTTCCACAAATGCTTTTGTTGAGCAAACATCTGCAATGCCGGAATGTGGTTTTCAATCATTTAATCAGTCTTCCAAAAATGTCCCCAAATCGGTGTTAATCACGGTTTTAAAATAATACATTCAATGTGTCCTTAAATACTTTGCTGTGTCTCTGCATTAATCCTGCGATTAAATACGTTGCATAATTGATACACATTTAACACCTGGCACTCAGGATGTTGAAAATCATGCATTTCTGAGAGTAGGTAGCCAATGAGTAGAGTCCAACAGGCTTTAGCGATTTCCTCTGGGATGGCCAGGGAGGGAGAGCTTGGCTCTTGGAATGGGAGGGTGCATGAAGAGATGAGACCGGCAATAAAATGAAGGATTTGGGGCCTGACGCAGGGTCAGAGAGCGCCTCTCAGAATAACACGAGTGTGCCCAAAGGAACCTGTGGGCACTGCCAGGTCGCTCCACCCATCCGTGCTCAGTTGCTGTAAACGTGTTGCTCCCACCTGCCTGGGGACTCCTCCAGGAGGTGGCTATATTGATGCTGCTGAAAATCAAAGGTTTAAAAGTACAGGTGGGCTTCACAACCCCCCACACAACACGAGAACTGCTAGGGGACTAGCGGACACTTCAAGGGGCTGGAGAGCTGACAGGGACCCAAGCTTTGCGTCCCCATATAGTTTGAGGCACCCAGAGAACCTGAAAAGGTTGAGTTTGCGTTTGACCTCCTCATGCAACCTACAGATGTCCAATGACATGTCTGAACTCCTAGTTCTTCAACTCACCTTGACCAGGAAACAGACATAAAGAAGGATTTATCATGTATAATAAAAAACTGTTGTGGAAAGCGCACGATATTTTATCCTGTATACTATGCTCCATTGATTCAGTCCAAAAAAGGGGTTTGTTGGGAGCATATTAAAGACATATTCAAGTATATGACATGTCGGCAATACAGATGTTCCTGTCTTGGGATTCAAGCTTTCCCTTGTGAAAAAACAAAAAGCTTTCACTTGTAATAAGACCAGAAATAGCAGTGGTTTAAGCAAGATGGATGCTTATTTTTCTGTGCTATAACTGTCCAGACACAGGTAGCCCAGGGATGGATGGCAGACCCACAGAGTCACAAGCATCGTTTCTTCTAACTGGTTGGTCTTCTTCCCCTGGATGTGCCCCGCCCACATGATCTCAGGTGGTACATCACCTCCTTAAAGGATGGATGAGGGGGTGGGAAGCAACCTACTCCTTCCCTGGAAGGGCTTGACATTGAAAGGGTAGAACTCATTTGTCTTTACAGCTCTTTGGCCAGAATTTAGTCATAGAGCCATATCTAGCTACAAGAGAAAATGGAAGGTTGTATTTTCATTCTAGGTGACCAAGTGTTCAACGAAATGCTGGGGGATCAGTTACTATGAGACAAAGAGGAAAAGCGATATAAGGGGACAACTTGCAGACCCCGCCACGTTAGCCTGGGGGTTTCAGAGTCTGCTGGGGAAGAAAAGCATACGGCCGAATTCTAACATTTCATCCTAGAATGGGCCAAATGCCTACTAGGGTGGAAGCCCTGGGACGGGGTAGTTTGGGGACCAAAATAAGAGGGAGCTACAGTATCTACCGCATACAATATTTGTGAGCTTACCATGAACGCAAGAGAGCAAAAACAAACTCAGTGGTAGAAGGCGGCGTGGGTTCCAGGGTGGGGACAGAGCTGGAGTCCTGCCCCTCCACTTACTTTCTGGGTGATTGTGGAAGACAGAATTCTAAAGGTTTCTCCTCCACAAGATTCCCGACCCCTGGTTGTTCAATTAAACATGAGTCTAGGCACTGCTGCAAAGGGCCTTTGCAGATGGCATTGAGATTACTAATGAGCGGACTTTAAAACTAGGGAGAGAATTCTGGATGACCCAAGTGAGGCCAGTGTAACACGTACGTCCCTAAAAGCAGAAGAGGAAAGCAAAGGGATGCAGGAGATAAGCAGAAGGGGAGGGAAGAGAGGGAGTTAAAGCATGACCCCCAGCACGAGAAGGACACAACCTGCCAATGCTCGGGGCACAAGCCAGGGAACATGGGTGGCCTCCAGAAGTTAACAATGACCCCCATCCCACAGTGAGTAAGAAAATGGGGACCTCAGTCCTACAACCACACAGAACTGCATTCTGCCCACAACCTGACTGAGCTTGGAAGCGGGACCTTCCCCAGAGCTTGGAGGCAAGACTCCCTGGAGGCAAGTCCCTGCTGACTCCTAGATTTCGGAGTTGTGGGACCTGGAGCAGAGAACCAGCTGAGCCCCACAGGTTGCGAGATACTAAATGGGTATTGATATAAGCTGTTAACTTTGTAGTAATTTGCTAAGGCAGCAAGAGAAAACGAATCTGATGACCTTGGGCTGATCCCTCTCCTGTGGCTTATTTTCCCCAAGGGTCAACAAGAAGAAGAATAGCAGCTACTCCTTAGGACCGTTGCAAGGCTGAAAGAAGACGATTCAGGTGGCTGAGGTACAGGAAACAGTCAACAGCTGCTCCTGTTACAATATGGATGGTGATGGTTTCCACCTTGAGGATGATGGGGCCATCGTGATGGGCACTTTACATGCATGGTCTTACTCAATCCTTGCCACAACCCTAGAAGGCATGTATTTTTCTTAAACAACCCCCTTGCAAAAGGGGAAACTGAGGCACAAAGACCTCTGAGAGGAGGGAATGTAGCAGTTCCCATCGCACCCCCATCGTACAGATGAGCAAAGAGAGACTGGGAACATTGGAGGCCAAGCTCCATAAGAATAGCAGGTCTTAGGTTGAGACAGTAATGACCACATGCGTTCCAGGACTGGGGAAGTCCAGTTTCTTGCTGCTCAGCTTCCAAGAGCAGGCTGCCCAAGGAGAAAGGCCTCAACTCCCATCCATTGAAAGGCCAAAAGAGAGAAACGTAGACAAAAAGCCCAGTAGCTTTCCTCCATTTATTCAGCCATCATTGGGCTCCTAGATGCCAGGCACTGTCCTTGGCTCTGGGTTACACTGGTGAGAAAGACAGGCATGGTCCCCGTGAGGTTAGGACAAGAAGCAAATAAATAACCAAAGAAGTAAATCAGATCATTGTGGGTGGACGGTGCCCTTCAGGCCTGGGTCCTGTGGCTTTGAGGCCTACCTGGGGGGCTAGAGGGAGCAGGTCTCTTGGTTACAGCTGGCATTAACCTCTGTCCACTCTTCAGTAAGATTATGGGCATCACTGTGCATGTTAAAGGCATCTGAGGGGGTCCCAATGCCACTGGAAAGCTGGCACAGTGCTAATACAGAGATATGCTGCGACCTGTCACCACACAGCACTGGTCTTCCCTGCTGATCATCAGTGACCCACACATGATGGCAATGACCGTCTGACCTCTGGAAGCCGAGAATGAGGAGAATGGTGTGGAGCAGGGGCTAAAGAAGAAGGAGGAGGTCCCCACCCAGGACCAGCCCTTGCTATTAATCTGCCTCCTCTCTCTGAGCCTCCATTTTTTTCAAGCTCTAGAATGAAGGAAGGAAGATAACCCCCCAGGTCTCCTCCAGCTCCCAGACTCCAACGTGTGCTCATTGCTCACTCAACCAACCAGCCTCCGTCTGCCGCCTGCTGTGCACCAGCCCTGCATTCATAACTATAAATTGATGCCTTGGGTTCCCTCTTCCTGCTTGGCAACCATCAAATCGAGCCACACATGGGGCCACCTGGCCCGCCACGAGGGATGTCTGGTTCTGCACAAAAGGGCCATGTGCAGATCTGCATTAGCGCGTTGCTTTAAATCATCTCAGAAATCGACTTTGGGCGAGAGCTTGACAGGTGAGGTGTGTTTTCCTACTGGAAAAGCAAGCAGAGCAACCACCCAAAGCGACCCCATGGCAGTCACGCAGGACCAGAGGTTGAATAGGCCCTAACAGATCAGCTGAGAAGCTTCCAGCTGCGGTCAGCAGCATAAGGGGCCCCTGTCAGGACCTGGGAACCTCAGCGAAGCAGAACCTCAGCCCTGCAGGGTTTAAGCCTGGCCCACTGGGGCCAGCGAGGCTGTCACCCCTTACTGGCTCACCTTCTAGGTGAGAGGTGCTTGAGACAGAGTTGAAGGTTTGCGGGGGGCTTGACTTAATTCATCAGCTTAGCAATCCAGTGGTTTACAAAGTATGAAAAGAACAAAGAGCCCCAAATGGGCAAAGATTTTTCCAGAAGCTGTGCAAATGACCAGGAGCGTATGAAAAGAGTCTCCAACCCTAGACCACCAGGAGAAAAGCAGGTGAGAATGAGATCACAAGGTAAAATATTGCCGGCACTTGGGTTGCCAAGGGTCTTGGGAGACAAGCATTCATTCTCCTATCGCCCTGATGGGCATATAAAATGGTCAGCTTTTTGGAGTCCAACTTGGCACTATTGGTACAGCGATTAGTCATCTAGGCATTGTTTTTCCTGACAACATAATCAGACAAATTCACAATACATATGTACAAGGTGGTTTGTTGAAGCCAGAAACGCCCCCTCCCCCAAAAAATCCCCAACAAAAGATCCTTGGCCAGTGAAATTATGGGACACTCATGAATGAAACACAATGTAGTCATTTTAAAATGCTGGTATAACTCTACATTTTCTGACTTAGAAAATTATCTGTATCATACTATTGGGCAGAAAAATTGCAAGTTATGGAACAGCACAGGACGATGTTCCAATTTATGTGGAATTGTCCATACAATGGGGCACGTGTGCGCAGTGAGACGCTGCCGAAGACACGACTACCGTGTTACCCCTCCGTGGAGAGAACTGGAAGGGTTCTCATCGTCATCTTTCTGCTTTCCAGTGTGGTCTGAATTCTTTACAAATGATCGTGTATCATTGTTATAATCAGGAACAGTACAACAAAAGCAGTTTCCATTCTAAGAGCGGATTCAATGAGGCACAAAGAATGCAAGCACTCTGAAGGCCCTCGGCGCGCCTGGGTGGGAGACAGACCTACCTGGCGCCTGCAGAATGAGAACTCGGCAAGGCCGTCCATCCTGCCCACGCCTGCACGTGCGGCGCCCCAGCTCCCGGCCGTTCTCCCACAGCCCAGTCACCCGCCGCTTCTGCCAGCAAGCCCCATTCCTACTTAGACACGCGCCTCCCTGTTCCACCCCGGGGCCCCAAGAGGACACATGCATGGGGCTAAGTGGAGGACAAGGGGACAAGGGCCACCACTGGGGCCATTGTCGGGGGTGGAGGGCAGAGTAAGCAGCAAGAAGCCCAGTGAGGCCCTGGCTTCTGGAGCCAGACAAACTGCCCAGCCATGAGCCAGTGAACAAGAGACCTTGTTCCCTCTTCTGTCCATGGAGATGCGACAGTACCTGCCTTGCTGGGGTTCCCTGAGCTGAGGCACGTGAGGTCTGAGTACAGCGTCCCGACCAGCAGGGGACTTCACAGTGGAGCAGACAGTAAGTATGAATCATTATCGCGATTAGGAGTGTGGTTCGTGCCCTCTGAGGAAGCACAGACTCCGGCTGGAGGTGAACTTTAAGTGTCTGGTGACTCTGAGGATCGAGGACCAGGACGGGTGAGGAGGGAGGCCTCTCCCGACTCCAGACCAGCAGGCAGCACCCAGGTGCTGGGACTGTGGCCTTCCCTCCCCCTCGCACCCACAAAAGAGCAATTCAAACAGTGGTCCATTCAGAAGCAGCTCACGTTTGCTGAGCACCTACTATGTGCCACACACTTCCACACTCGTTTCGTTTGGGCTTCACAACAATCTGATGGAAGCATTAGTAGAGGAGGGAACCGCAGCTCACAGAGCTGACTAACAACCAAAGTCACACACACAGTAAACGTCAGAGGCAAGAACTCAGCCCAGACCCTGGGCCCTGAATCCCAAACATATTAACTTGGAAAACCACCCCCAAACTCCGGGACATGCTGCCTAGGAACCATTTAGAACACCCTTTTTAGCCCAAAGTCACGGATGTTGTCACACCCTTAGTGCATTTGGGGCATTCCATCGTCTCTGGGCTAATCCCGCTATACCGTCCAGCTCCAAGAGAGAGAACCTTGTGTTTCAAACGTGCTCTTCAGAGGACCTGGCACACATAAATATCACAGGGCACATTTACAATGGCCGTCTTATACATCAGGCAGGGAGGGAGCCAAAGCCCCCAAACCTGTCTTCTGGCACCCACCCCAGCGATGAAAGGAGGTGCGTCAGGTGACCAGGGCAGGCCATGGGCAGTTCAGTGCACCTGGAAACTGAGGGGCCTTTCACACTTCCAAACATCCCCAACAGCCACGGGGGCTCACAGCCTGCTGGAAAAATACAGGGAGGGAAAAGGAGCGCTGTGCACCCACCCAACCCGAATGGACGTCCCTCACGGACTTGCCCAAGAGAAACCCCGTCCCAGCATTTGAATGGCCCTCTCTCTTTCGTACCAAATTAAATGTTATGAATTTAATAGCAAAGTTGGTCTGCTCTTTCCAGATATCAAGCCCTTCCCAGCTCACACTACCCACGCCTGTGTGGGAAGTACTCTTACTACCCTCACTCGACAAGTGAGGAAACTGAGGCTATGAGATTATGTTCATGTTTTTCTCTTGAACCACAACTTTGGCTCTACCTTTGGTACACATCCAGAATCTTGAAATCTGCGTGAGGCTGCGTCTAGGTGATCATATAAATAGCATAAATGTGCTTCGAAAGGTGAGTGGTTAAACTGTGGTACACCCACAGTGTGTTAGGGACTGGATGTTAAGCCCCCCAAAGTTCATATATTGCAATGCTACCCCTCAATGTGATGGTACTAGAAGACAGAGTCTTTGGGAAGTAATTCAGATTAGATGAGATCACGAGGGTGAGGTCCCCGTGATGGGATTAATGCCCTTATTAGAAAACACTGGAGAACTTGCTTCCCCTTTCTGCCCTTCACCTTGTGAGGACACAAGAAGATGGGGCATCTGCCAACCAGGAAGTAGCCCCTCGCCAGACACCAGATCTACGAGCACTTTGATGTTGGTCTTCCAGCCTCTAGAACTGTGAGAAATAAATGTTGTTTAAGCCACCAAGTCCACGGTAATTTGTTATGGCACCTCGAAAGGACAAAGCACACAGCAAGGAGCATTGTGCATCAGTAAAAAGGAACGGGCTCTTGATAGCGTCCTCAGGTGAGCCATGAACTGGGAGTCAGAGGTAGCTGGGCAGCAAAGGGGCACATCAGGTTGGCAGCCAAGGGCCAGGGTGCAAGCAGAGCTATAAACTCAGAACCCCTCAGCATACAGCGGGCATGAAGCTTCGCTTTCCATACCTCACCCAGGACAGGTTCAGGGGGACCAGTGCTAAGGCACCCCGACACTTAGAGACCAGAAGACGGGAAGGAGGCAGCAGAGAAGACCACACAGAGCGACCAGTGAGGCAGACAGAGAATCAAGAGCTGGACCTAGAGGGCAATCAAGGACAATGTATCCAGATAAAGAGAGTGATGAACAGATCCAAGGAGCTAAGGGATGACCTTGGAATTCGGCCGCTTCACGTCGCTCATGGGCATGAAAAGAAGCCACATCTATGGGGTGCGATGATGGAAACTGAATTTCAGCGCATTTGAATGAAAATGGAGGGCAGCTAGAAACAGGGAACAATCAATTCTGATGAGATTTCAGGTTAAGGGAAACAGAAGAAACAGGACAGCGGTGGAGGCGAATATGGCACCGAGATTACCCCTTTTTTTTTTTAAGATGACCGAAATAACATGAAGTTATAAACAGCTTGCTGGAACAGGGGACTGATGTTGAAGGAGAAAGAGTGGACAAATGTGAGAGCAAAGCGCGCGCGCACACACACACACACGAAAGTTGGCTACAGATAGGAGCACAGACCGTGTAATAAATTGCATTTTCTAAAGAAGCCCACTACTTTCCAGCATGGGTAATGATTAAAAGTACCTTCTGACAAAATCTGCCCTGCCAGCCAGGGACGTGTGCATGGGGACACTCAATAAATATTTGTTGATGGATTGATTTTCAAATATGGTTCCTGCTAAACTCGCACACACCAAGGTTCGTTTATAATTGGAAGCTTCTCGCTGCGTCCGCCTGGTGAGCCAAAGTCCTCCAACACAGTTTGCTCAGTCTTGCTGTCACTCCAGCCAGCCCTCAGGCTGGCCCCGTTTAAATTATCACTTCAGAATTGGTGAGGCCTGAATTAGGGAGATTTTACTGCACTCACAGCTTCAGATTAAAATCAGTGCTGCACCCACATGTGAGTCAATGAAAAATGGCTGGGAAAGGCAGAGCTACTGAACAACTCTCCCACATTTGTCTGAGACACCGGCTGAGGCCCTCCTTCCATCTTCCTGAGCTTTTCTCCAACTCTTTGGCATATCTGAGGTAGACGGACCAGAACCTGCAGACCCAACACATATTATTGTGTCTTGGGGGGAAATTGAGCCCCTTGCTGTCAAAACCAAAGCCCTCCTCCATGGGACTTGTTCACTGAGAAGCATGTGCACTGGTGCAGGCCTTCTCAAAGCTGGATGTGCACACAAACCGCCATTGGATCTCATGAAAGAACAGAGGCTGAGGCCACAGGCCTGGGTGGAGTCTGAAATCACCCGATGCTGCTGGCCTGGTTAGGGGACCCTTTTTGAAGCGACAAGGCATTTAGGTTGAACCGACAAGGACTTAGTTATCTCATATCACAAGAGGTCCTACCGTGGGGCAAGGACAGGCACTGTAAATTCAGGGGCTTAACAGTCCCTAGCAGGGACCAGCATCCTTTCCTCTTGCAACCCTAGAGTACAGGCTGTGTCCTCGGGCTATCCCGTCACAAGATAGCCGATGCCATCCCGGGCATCATAGCCAGTCCCAACAGTGTCCAGCCAACAAAAGAGCCATCTCCTCCATGAGCCTCCAAGAGACGCTTTTTCCAGAAGTGCCCACTGGATACCACCGAGTTCCCGGTTGGCCAGACCTGAGACACCTGCTCAGCCCAACACCAGCACTGGGCAGAGGAGGGAGATTGCCAGAGCCGCCGACTCTAATCAGAGTGGAACCCCTGCCTGGGGATGGAGGAGGGGACACACACACCGCACAGAGGTCCCACCAGCAAGGTTGAGGAGGGGCGGCTAGCAACGCGTGCTGTGGTAACAGCCACTCAATTCCAGACTGAGCCTCGCCGAGGTGCCACCCCTACAAGGAAGGAACGAGGCTGCAGAGAGGAGACTCGACCTGAGCTCTGTCTTCTGACGAGAAGCTCAGTGTTGCCCTGTGTGACCTCCTCCGTCCTTGGATGGGGAGTCCAGTGGAAGAAAGGGATGTCCCTGACACGCTGTGCACCAGGACACACCCGGAACCCCCCCTGAGGGGTTAGTCAATAAAGGCCGGATCAGCTGCTAATCGTCGTTGGGGCCCTGACTTATTGCAGAACTTGGACTGCTAATCCTGAGACAGATGGCCGGTTGGTGCACAAAACAAATCTACGTGGCACTGGGGGACGTTGCCAAGGGTCAAAAGAGATGACAATTTTATTCAAAATCAGAGTCTGTACCCAGCTGCACTGCCACCAGTCACCTATGCTAACGTGAGGCCAGACAAAGCCACCAACACAGGGTCCATCTTTCTTCGCCAGTGGGCCTGAGCAATGACCCTGACGGCTGACATTACAGAAGACAAACGCAGCCGGCCCGTGTCTGCCTCTCCCTCAGAGCCTTACGAAAAGCAACAGCCATAGGAGAAAAGTTCATTTTTCCTGAGCTGTTAGATGACATTGCCACCAGCACAGATGATTTTGCATCAGACGCCTTTCCTCCATGGCTCACTCCCTGCCCCTGAACCAACACCACTGACCTTCGCGGGGAGTGAACACACGCTGTCCTGAGAATGGGAGGGCTGGGGGACCTGCTCTGTGTGCCTTGCTTAAGCTCCTTAGAAGTCGAAACTGCAGTACCATTTCACCTGGCACCCACTTCAAAGGTGCTTTGCAGAGCGTCTTACTATGGTTTCTGTTCTGTGAACAAGAAGCCTGGTCAGAACCCAGAGGTGCTGCCCTGAAGAAAACGCCCAGGTCAGAGACACTCACTGGCAGGCAAAACCCCTCTGCTGCTTGCTGCAGCTGACAGGTGTGGGGAGACCACTGCCCTCGAGGAATTCAGGGGCCGTCCACTACCCCCTGCATCCCTCCTGTTTTTGAGCTGCCGCCACACCACTGCCTCCTATCTTTCTCCTCCAGTCAACACAAAGACGCTGATTTGATCTGCAAATGCCCACCAGGGCTGCTCTGACACCGGCTCTGATTGATCCCCTGGGACAACTGGGGACCCTCCTATCCAGCATCACCCAGGCAGGGAGCAGAGACCCTTCCCTTACAAAAGTTCTTAGCTGGAGTTGTTTAGGTAGGACAGGATGTTCAGGTCTGAAATGTCCCTCTGAATATCCAACTGGTATTTGCCCATCATTTATTTGTTATGCATAAGATTTCCACACGTGGCGGGTGATTTTCTCTCGTAAACAGATTCCCCAAACTTCCTTCCTCTCGCTCTGAGTTAAATCCCACATCTGGGCCATCGGGGTGGATGCGACATTCTGTGGGGGAAGCCACGTGTAGGAGAAGGAGATGAGGGCTGAAGCCCTTAAGCAGACAGAAACTTCCCAGGGACTCTGCGATTTCTTCCATGACAAAATGAAAGAAAAAAAAAAATTAAGCCATGTTATCCCTGAAGCAATGCATGCTTCTAATAGACTGCAACTTGTTGTTTGGGGGGAAGCTCTTGAAGGCTAATTTCCCCTGCCTGCCTGTCCAGGCTTCTAGGAAAGTGAATGGAAGATGGGTCTGCTTTGAAAATGACAAGCTGCCACATCGAACTGTAAGATTGTGACAATGACAGTGGGTGTCTTAAAAGGCACCATCTGAGAAGATCCGAGACCCAGTTGGGCCTCTCTGGTGTTACTGTGATGATTGTAGAGGCAGAGTGACACGGTAATAGTAAAAATAATAGCAAGCAATTTATTGCAAACTCCTTGCAGACTGGACTCTATGCTAAGGACTTGTTTGTGCATTAGCTCAGGAGGTCTCACCAGACTTTCAGGCCGATTTACTACAATCCCCCCTTACAGGAAGGGTCGGTGAGATCAACGGCTTGCATAACGTCACACAGCTGGTAAACAGTGTGGTCAGACTTGCCCCCAGGGCGGGCTGGCTCTGGTGCCAGAGCACTTGCCTACGCACTAGACCAAAACCTTAACGTTGTGACCTGGAGTTGGCCCTGGTTTCCTTCCACAGAAGGAGAGAATGAACAATGGACCGGAGCTAGAAGACTCCTTCTGGCTTGGACAAGCTCTAATCTTGGAATGAAACTTGACTGAGAGGGAATGGCAAACTCTTTAAGGCAGCACTTAGTGACTGGGCTTCAAGCTGCTTCCTGGCTGTGTGATTTCTTCCTGCTGAGGAGACGGGCCATGGAAGAGAGGAGCTTCCTGTTGTTAACTTTATAGCCCCCAATTCAGGCAATGCTTGTTTCTAATAGACTGACGACTACATGGATCCAAGTTGTTGTTTGGGGGGAAGCTCTTTAAGGCTAATTTCCCCCTCTCCTCCAGATTCTTCCTATTTTTTATAGTCTTTTGCCTTACTAGACTCAGATTTTCAAACCTGTTGTCAAGGCAACACTAGATTTCTCTCTTTGCAATCTAATGTCTCAATGGAGGTATCCATAGCAACAAGAATACCTAGCGCTTTCAAAGTCAGTGACCTCCCAAAGCTTCATGGGACTGGTGGAGATAACGTACATTTAGGCAACTTTTCACCACAGCAACCAATTTAATATTTAACAAGCCTAACCGATGGCGTCTGTAACAGTTAGTTTTTTCTGTGTAACAAATAACCCCAAAAGTTGATATCTTAAAGTAATAAGCATGTGTAATTACTCTACAGGTCATCTGGTCTCCCCCCGGGCTCACTCACACATCTGTATGAGCTGCAGGTAGGTGTGCAGCCCTGCTTATCCTGCCTGAACTCTCTCACGTATTAGGAGGTCAGCTGGTCATAGACTGGTTCAGGATGGCCTCCACTAGGACAACCAGGCTCTCTTCCTCAGGGTCCCCCATGCTTCAGCAAGCCCAGGCTTTTTCCCATGGAGGCAGCAGGCTTCTGAAAGAGGGAGGCGGGTCGGGGGAGATAGAATACGACCAGAAGCCCAATGGGGCTCTTGAGGCCAAGGTTTGGAGCTGGCACAGAAACACTTCCACTACATTCCACTGGCCAAAGCAAGTCACAGGCCAGGCCGGATTCTATGGGTAAAGAAATAGAGTCCACCTTTGGATAAAGAAACTGAAAAGTCACATTGCAAAGAGTGTGGGCAGACACAGAGGAGGGGTGGAGAATTGAATTGCAGCCATTTTTGCAAACAATCTGCCACCATATTCTTGTGGGGAGATTATGGTAGCAGTCAAATGCAAACTGAGTTTCCGGAACCAGGAAGTCAGTTCAGCACAGACGGAATGGAACCTGAGAATTCTTAGATCTCCCCGCTGCCCTCCAGAAAGAGCTCTGGATCCCCTCAGTCTCGGGACCATTGAGATTTTAGCGGGAGCACAGCTTCATCTGTGCACGCTGCTCAGTCCATTTCAGCCCCACAGGCTGAGAGAGCAATGGGTCTCCAGCAGAAAAGAGAGGTGCTGTCACCAGGAAAAGGGACACGAGTGCTGGGAAACCAAAAATCAACAGCTGACTGTGGCAGATCTCCCCCAACCAATACCAGCCGAGAAGGAGGGGTCAACAGTCAGGTCTTTAGTAGAAGAAATGCAGTGATTTCTGGTCAGGTGAAAACTCCTGCAGCCGTGCACCTCTGGGAGGTTTCAGAACTCTGTCAAAACTATTTCAGAAACCAAACTCTAGAAATCTCAGCTGGCTGAATCCTACACCAGCAAAGCAGGAGAAGCTTTCCACTTTGCCACAGGAGTCTGCTTCTTTCCTGAGGTTGGTGAAGGATGCCATACTCCAGAATGGTCCAGAAGGGTCCAGAATGGAGGGTCACGGCACACATGGGGCTCACCAGCAGCCCAATGAAGGGGGAAAAATCACCTTCTAATGAGCATTCGCCACATACCCTCACTTAGCAAATAAGAGTTTCCTGTTCCTCAAGAGTCTGTTGGTGGCAAGTGACAGAAGCTCAGCCCAGGCTGGCTTGTTTCCAAAAGGAATTTGTCAACTCAGGGAGTGGGGTCAGGCCCCAGCAGCTTCCTCAGATGTGGCCAGGTCAGGGTTCCAGACGACTCGCCAGCCGCCACAGCTCTCTCTGTCCCTCTGACCATCAACCTCATTTCAAACACCAGTTGATTCATGGTCCCACGGCAGAAACCCCCAACACCTACAATTTGCCTGGGACCTAGTAAGTGCTTAGAAAAATAACTACCAAACAAAAGATGGTGAAAAAGAAATTTCTCGCCAATCAGAACTTCTCAGGCAATGTATGCTTCCCACTAGGAACTTGAAAACTATCGTATGATGAGCCCCTCGCTGCAGTAGGTGAGAACCCAGAAGGACGGAGCGCAGGATCCCTTCTACCAAATTCCCCAGAGGTGAGGAGAGAGTTAACCTACTCCCTGAGCAGGAATCTGCCTGCCGCCTCACCGGTCTGTGCCCTGTCACCCATCTCCCACTCCCTGTTCTCTGTGCGTCAGTGAAATAAGTTATTCTCTACCATTTGGTCTTCAAAACGCAGAAGAACAGTGTCACATTTCGGAATAAGCCACGCGACCTGCTATCAGGTTCTCTCTCCAGCTGCTCTTGCCCCAGCTCTAATCCCCCTGGTGATTCATCCACTTTAAAATTCCCGCTTTCCTCCCACTCCTTGAAATGTCAGGAGCACCTTGTCACCACATAATCAATTCTCTAATCCCCAGCTTGAAAACCTATTTTTTAAAAGGTGGTTGTTTTACACAGAAGCAAAAAAGACTATCAGAGTGTGAACTCATGACAGTCTGTGGAGGGAAAAAGTTGAAGACAGATGACTGATGAGACTTTCTGGAGATATTCTTTTTGTTATGTTTAAGGGAACTTGGAAAATGCATCCAAGGGCAGTGACGATTAATTTATGTTATCTCACTTGTGTGGAAAACAGTGGTTGGAAATCATCACCCAAAATAACCCTGCACAGCTTTGCTTCTTCCTCAAGATGTAATAAGAAAAATCCTAGTCTGGTCTTCATTAATAAAGCAGCTTTCTATGAAATGTACTTCAGATCAGCAGCAAGTTCAATGGCTACAAAGTCAACAACAACAACCAAAAGCAATACGTCAAAATTGATTTATCTCCTGCGTGTTAATGTTTCAGATCGTTTTCTGATTCACACATGTCCTGATTTTTAATGATAATGTTCCGTTTTTGTCTAACTGTAATGCGAGGAAATTGGGCTGATAAAAGACAGTCAGTCTGAGGCTCCATCCCTGCGTGGGTCACAGAACATGTTATTGGTTAATTCAGTAAATAGTTGATTTTAACCCACTTTAAAGCTTTTCACCTCCATAGGCATTGTGTGTTTCTGTTTTGTGATACAAGTATACTTCACATTTTATAATACATCTGTGAAATCTCCACATTTGTGATTTAAATTGCAGTAGCACAACCGAGATATTTATCTTCAAATGCCCTCACTGGCCACGGCCACAAGCCCCCTAGCACACAGAGCAGGTTGTCAAGAGCTGCCAAATGAAGGAAATCTACTTTGAAAGGCTCCTTTAGTATCCAAAAGTCATCCGAGAATTGACAAATTTAGGTAGTCCTGAATTCTCCAAGTTGAGTTTTTCTGAAGTCTCCCACCGGAGTAGGGAGCCAGCTTCTCAGATTCTGGGGAGAAAGCCAGGCATTGGCTTGAGCTCGAAGATAAACACTTGGCCCTTAATAAGGTGCTGCCCTTGATCACCTTTGCTGTATTTCTCAATGTATTATTCTCTACATGTCAACATATTATATTAAAATAATTGTCTAAAGGCATTACTTTGGGAGATGGGGCTGGGACCATAGTAGGGGCAGTGGGGAACCTGTCTACCTGTTCTTCTCACCGGCCACATCATAAATATTTTCATTTGTGCTTCTTTCTCATTTTATTCAGTGTTTTCTAGGCTGAGTAGTGGTACAAAATCCCACCGCTGGTAATGTAAAGTCTTTCCTCCAACATTTTTTCCTCTATCTGGTGCCATCTTCCCCCACAGAGCTGACACGTTAGCAGCAAGAAGATGCAATGTCATTGTTCCTCCACTTAGAACAGAAAGCCTCTTACCAGTCCTTGAAGTGGGCTCAAGGACACGCTCCATGCAGATTTCATCTGGTCATCAACTCACAGGTTTATGCCACCTCAAGGTCTAATATCCTCTGCGGATATTAAGGAACAAAAATAATCTCTCAGTGGCACCTGGGCATTAAACATGTATGTGGCCCAGAGCTATGACCAGCTGGGCACTCACCAGCTGGCTCAAGGCGGATCTTTCCTGGGTTGCAGAAGCTGCAGATGATTTCAGAGTGGTTCATGTCACCGGAAGCAGCACCTCTTGGTTTCTTACAAACGCTGAGGGGAGGATTTTGGAGAGGAGAAAGGGTGTTTAAATATCTCTCCCAATAACAATAGGATCTCAGCTCCCTGCAAGGAGCATGTCCCCTGAGTCAGCTCAGAAACAGAAAAGAGCACAGGAGTTTAACGACTCAGAGAGTGAGATACGAGGGCGTTCTTGGGGATGAGGGCACTAGCCCTTTGTCCAGACTCTCAGGAACATTTCAGCCACATGACGCAGATTTTGACACCCCGCCACTTGGCAAGGTAAACCTTGGAAAGACCCCTCTCCCCAATTAAGACTTTCAAGAATCATCTGCTTCCGGAAGGTACTCAAGCCCACTTCAGCCTCTCCATCTCACAAGTAAATGAATTTAAGAGATTGAAGGCGCATTATCTCTACTCCTAACAACAAAGACTTGGGTTTTTATCTGTTGTCAAGGCAACACTAGCAGTTTTCTCCCTGGCTTCTTAATGCCTGGATTTATGTTTCCATGGTTACAGGCAATCCCTAGATCTTCCAGGTAACACATTGGTCCACCCAAACTTTCAGCGATGGGACTATGGCCGTTTACTCTGCAAAGGCAAAGTTCCCTTTGGGGTTTAGCGCAACAATGACATGAGGACAAGAAATTGGGAAACACTCTGAGATATGTGGGGCTGCCCAGGCAGCCTGCTGGGACTTCAGCTCCCAATCCCCAAACTTTGTGACATCAATTTCTAGGACCCAGAAATCAGTCTTTTCTCAGGATTAACTCACACGGAACTGACCTTTCAAATGTTTGTACAACTGGGCTTACAGTCTTTTGTTGAAGCCAATTGAGTAATAAATCATTACTTTACATCTCTCTGTGGCCTTGTTGGCCTTTCCCAGGGTTTTATTACCTCAGGAATATTCTGGCAAATAGTTGTATATTGTTGCTCAGCATAGTAAAAGCAAAATTGTGTGTCTATGTGTGTGTGAGTGCACACTGGGACATGCGAGGCACTGAATCTGATGAGTCAGTAATATTGTCAGAGTCAGAGGGATCTGGTCAAAGTAGGAAGCCAAGATGGCCCCATTTTGAAGCTCTTCCTTGTTGTCAAAACATCAACATCCTTACCAATGGCTTGTTGCCTCCTGCTGAGACCTGAAGGAAGCACTGGACAGGTCCAGTCTGTCGGGAACACAGAGACAAAAACCCCAATTGCATTAGCTCTCTAGGGCAGCAGTCACAAAGTACCACAAACTCGTGGCTTAGACACGGAAATTTATTGTCACAGTTCTGGAGTCTAGAGGCCCAAAATCAAGGTGTTGGCAGGGTTGGACTCCCTCTGAAGGCTGCGGGAAGGATCTGTTCCAGGCCTCTCTCCCAGCTTCTGGGGGTGGCCTCAACCCTTGGTGGCCCTTGGCTTGTGGCTGCATCACTCCAATCTCTGCCTCTGTTGCCACATGGCCTTCTATGCTGTCTGCCTTTGTCTCTGTCTCCCTTCTCCTTTTCTCACGAGGACACCAGCCATATCGGATTTAACACGCACCCAACTCCAATATGACCTCATCATAACTCATTACATCCACGATAACCCTATTTCCACATCAGGTCACATTTTTAGATACTCAGGGTTAGGAAGTCAACATATGAATTTCTGGGACACACTTCAACCCGTAACACCAACCTAGACATTTTGGAGGAGGACATGACTCCTACCACTCATTGGATTCTAACCATATGCCAGCCATGGGACCAAGCCCTTGACAACATTCACTATCCCATGTCCTTTGACAGAGAAGTTCCTGAGGCTGAGTCGTTTCCCAGATGCCATATAATTGATAAGTAACAGAGTCAGATGTGAAACCCAAGATTGTCAGAGTCGAAAGTCCTGACTTCGGGGCATGAAAAGCTAGCTGATGATACCCAATGCTACTGAGCACATATTAGATTGATATAAATACCAGCATGTTCCTGGAACTTCATTAGCGAGAGATTATTTCAAGGGAAGCATTCAGGGAAGGCTTCCCAGAGGAGGTGAAACCTCAGCCAGGCCTACGAGCAAAGCAAAGCAAACTTTTTTGTGCACCAGAACCAAATCAAGGAAATATGAAAATGAGCTGGACTTTTTTATTATAAAAACATTATTTTCTTTTCATTTTTAAGTATTTATTATAGGAATGATCACACATATAGCAAAGCTGAGAAAATAATATAATAAATCCCCACATGCCCAACACTGAGGTTCTGTGATTTTCAATATTTTGTCAATCTGTACTCTTTTTTATGGACTGCCTTGAAGTAAATCCCAGGTGGTGTATTATTTTACCTACCAATACTGCTAGCTTACATCCGTATCAGTTGAAGATACTTTTTACATAATGACAAAGCTACTATCATATCTAAAAACGGTAATAAGAACATCATCTACTATACAGGGAGTCACATTGCCCCAATTTTCTCAAAAGTTTCTTTTCACAGTTCATTTACTTGAATGAGGTTCCAGACACAGTCCACATGTCGTATTTAATCGATATTTCTTTTAAATTTCTTTTAGTGTAGACATCTCACCTTCTCTTCTCCCCCCCCCCTTTTTGTTCTTCTTGATTTGTTAAAGAAACTGGGCCATTTGTCCTATAGAAAGTGCCATATTCTGGATGTGACCGTTGCTTGCTTGTGGGGTCGTTTCGCCTATGCCTTTATCCCTCATATTCCTAAAAACTGCTAGTAAGCTCTGGAGACTTGACTGGAGTCGAGTTCAAACTGTTTGGGCAAGAATGCGGGTGGTGCTGTGCCTTACTGTTGGGTCACCTCCGGAGGCACATAATATTGAGATGCCTCCCTCTCGGTGACACTAAGATTGGTCAGTAGGCTTAGGTGCTGCCAGCCTTGATCACTTGATGTAGAGCTTCCCATGGGCCTTTCACCTAATGGTCTGAAGATCATTGAAGACTGTTGCCTTGACCCACGTTTCATTAGCGGTAGCAAAATGGGAATATTGTAACTCTATTATTCCTTCCTCATTTAACTAAAATTACTCTAAAAAGAACTTTCCAGAACTAACCTCTGGTGACCATGAGATACAGCTGGTACAGGAAAGGCAATAGCAATGCTTCCTTCTTTTCTTTTGTTTACATTCTTCAGAATAAGTTGGTGCCATATCAACCTTCAAGAGTGACTGAGTTGCTATTTTTTTTCATATCACTTTGACCTTATTGATTTGTTTCCATCAATGGTAGTCATTTTTTGGCTGGTGTTGCCCAAGCTGACCTGTCTTTGGCCAGGGAAAGCCCCACAGTTAGCTTCTAGAAGGTTTCTTGTCTTCCTGTGGGACAGTCTCCCAGGTTCAGCTCTACAAGTCCTGCCCCAGACCTGGAATTGGCCATTTCCCTGAGGACCTCTGGTTCCTTTGAGTGGGAAATGGTATTTAGAGGCCACCCTCTGGGTCCTGGGCATGCTTCATGCTACTGGGTCAGTCATTTCCAGGACTTTTCATAATTAAGAAATATGTAAGTTTATTTTTAAAGGAAAAATAAAGCATAAGCTCATACTAACATTTCCCATTCAAATTTTAAGATGACAGGTTTATGTCTTTAAGTTTCAGATGTACATCTCTTTAAGTTTAAACTGAAATTTGGGGTTCCTAAGGATATCGATATAATTGCTCTTTGCTTTAACCTGCATTATCCAATACATACTTTCAAACTAGCAATGATGAATAAAGCTTCTGAATACAAGTTAAGATTTATTTGCGGTTCCTTTTGTCCTTAGGATACACTCATATTCCAGTGGGGGCAGAGAGTCCAAATACTGTGTTTTAAAATTGTTTGAAATAACTTTATGAGTGTGGGCATCAATTTCATATTCACTTAGATTCATTTATTTCAGTTTGTTTTCAATTTTTAGGGGTTGAATTTTTATTTTTAATTATGTGAAATATGTTCATGCTTCCAAAATCGATTCTATAAAATAAAGTACATTTTTACAAGTCTTCCTTCCATTTCTGTCCCTTTCACCCTATTTCCGACCTTCCCATCTAGGTCCCCTTACTAAGCAGTTTTTTGGTTTATCTTTTCACGCTTTTTTTTTTGTTCTTTTTGAAAATATAAGCACATAAATATATATTCTCCCCTTTCCCACACACAAAAAATAGAATACTCTTAATGCTAGTCTGCACTTTGGGGTGCTTTTCCCCACTTAGCAACGGAAGTCACCCCATAGTTGTACATCAAGACATTTATCATTTTTTACAACAGCATGGGACTCGACTGTTGGACTTACCACAGTTTATTCAGCTATATCCCATGGGTAGATGTGGTCATTTCCACCCTTTGGCTCTTACAAATAACACGTTCAAAAGTGTTATGTCTCCAGAGAAAAAATACACATTTTTATCACTTAGCTTATGGTTAAACTGAAGGATGCCAGTGGGAGGAATTACTCCTGTTTTCACCCCTAAAATCTTACTATTTGGACAAATTTGAGAGATGACCCAAGAGGGACAGAACAGGGTGGTGGTCTGGAGCTGAGGCGTGGAATCAGATCCTGACCCCGCCATGGCCAGCAGGGGGCTCTGAGCCCATGACCTCGACTTTCTGAGCCTCAAGTCCAGAAAACGGAAAAAATGATTAGTACTACACCCCTTGCAGGTATACTGTTTTCTGTCAAGATTACATGATCTATCCCATATTCAGCTCTTACCACGTAGCAAGTGCTTGACACATTTACCTATTATTACCATAGGCTTTTTCCTAATTTTTTAATATTTCATCCCAGACTAGGAGGCCCCAGATGAAGGAAGCTATCCTAAGCAGGGGAAGAGGGGGCAAACCTGTGAGGCAATCAATACCTCACCCCCCGTCAGCTGGCTGAAAGGGTTCAGGGTGGAGAGGAATGGGAGCTCAGAGGGTAAGTGTCCCCTGATTTATTCACCCTGCTCTGACTTTGGAAGTAGAAACACCACCGACACTTTTCTTTATTCCTGCAGAAACATGCCTACATAAAAACTGACTTTGCCCTGTCATGTCTTAGCTTTCAAAAGTCACCAACACCTCCAGTCTCCCACCCCACTTCTTTTGCTAACCAGGCAGAGCCAAAATCCTGAGTCAATGAGGGCAGAAGTCTGTCCCCCGAATGGCTTCCAGGCCAAGCTACATTTGTTCAGACTTTCAGCGGCATCTGCTCACCCACCACCCTGACCTCAGAGCAGCCTGCGGTCTCTGGCTCAGGAACACAGAACTTTCCAAGAAAAAAGTTGGTTCCTGCCCAGAAAGAACATCAAGTTGTCCCCTCAGCTGACCTCCATGAGAGCTGGCATGAAGGAGTGGTTATCAGGAGATACAGGCCCAAGCCAGAGGAAATGTGTTTCTACTAGTTCTTGGGACCCTGCAAAATGCCTCTAGGGCTTTGAGCTGGGCCTTCGGAGCTTTCAAAGTCACCATGCAATCAAAAGACCATTGCAAGCAGGGCACTGTCCCAGGTCCAACACAAAAAAACAACAAGAGTGTTGTCACGCAGGGGACACTGCTCGCTGCGCCTTTTGTTGTGTGGGGCGGCCTGCGGGGTGTCAAGTGGGGTGTCGGGTCCCGCTCCCCACGTAAGAACGCAGGATACGGTGAGGCCAAAAAGGAACACCCACGGAGCCATAGGTAGGGGAGTCATACCAATATATTCTCGCTGGAAGCTGGGCTGGAGACACAGGAAGCAGGATCTACATAATCTGCAACCCGCCGTCCTAACAGCAGTCCACGCTTGCCAGCCACCATCTTCTTGCTAGCCCCCATTCTTTCTGCTAGCATAGCCACGGCAGTTATATTAGTGGCCAATGGCTTACGGGTTACAGCTGACGGCCAACTAGCCACAGCTGCTGGCCATCCAATAACAGTTGATGGCCATTTACTACCCGAGCCAGCACCTTTCTATGTGAGGCCGAGAGCCTGGAAACTGCTTTTTGGGGCTCTGTCCCCACACGTGTATATATATTCACCCAGTGAAGTGGTCGTGCTAGTTGAAGCCCCAACATCTGTTCATCCCTAAATGATTAGTCCAAGCCAAGCCTTGCCAGCAATTGGCCGACCATAGGACATGTGACCCATTGTGACGCAGCAGGGGAGTCTGGATAACATCCTCTCTAGAAAAATGCTCATCTGCTACCAAGGCCACCGTCTTGCTCGTCACCTGAGGCTGAAGCTGAGACATGAAGGTGGGCACGAGCAAAGCCACAGCCTGACTCCCTGAGCCACCTCTGGACTTACTGTTGGGCAAGGAAAGAAATTCTCGGACATTTTAGCCAATTTATGAGTCTGGCTTTTCTGTCACTTAAAGTCAGAGATAAGCAACATTCCCTGAGGCCTCCCCCCCAGGGCTGAGGGGTGAGAAAGAGGACCAATACAGAGTTCCCTGCCCTCGCCCTCTGACACGTGAGGGGTTCAGACAAGTCAATGGACAATTACAACGCAGCCGTCTGGCTGGGAAGGACAGTGTGCCTTCAGGGCTCAGAAGAGGGACAGCTAACTTGGTTTGGGTGACGTCAGGGACAGTTTCCCAGGAAAGGGGCAGCTCTGCTGAAACCCTGTGGACAGACAGCTGATTCCCTAACCAGTAGCCTTGCTCCCTGTACTGAGTTGGATCGTGTCCCTCCAAACTACATGTCCTTCCCTGAACCTGAGAATGTGACCTCATGTGGAAATAGTGTCGTCGTGGACGTAATGAGTTAAGATGAGGTCGAACTGGAGTCAGGTGGGTCTTAAATCCAATATGGCTGCTGTCCTCGTAAGAAGAGGAGAAGGGACACAGAGACAAAGGCAGACAGGATAGGAGGCCATGTGACAACAGAGGCAGGGATTAGAGTGATGCAGCCACAAGCCAAGGGCCACCAAGGGTTGCCACAACTCCCAGACGCCGGGAGAGAGGCCTGGAATGGAGGGGTCAGGAGCACTGCTGTCCCCTGCCATTCTTGAGCAGCCACCCTTTCCTGAAATGTCTGCCTCGGGCTTCTCATTGCAGAAGAGAAATGTCAGCCCCTCCCATGCTTATGGTGCTTCCATGGGGGTTTTCTGTTACCTGCAGTCAGATCAATTCTTCACTGATACGCGCCAAACAGACAAGTAAGCATCAGGCCAGAGGTGAGCGAGGAGAACTTCTGGGGCCGCAGAGACCGTGCACTAAGCCCCCGATTCAGAGGAGAGCCTGGCACACTGGGGAACACGATCTCCAGGCTGTGATATAGAATGGAAAGGACGAGTGAAGGCCAGTGAGGCAACAAGGACGGCAGCCGTCACTGAGCTGCCCCTGCCTTCACCTGGGTGGCTGGAGGACCCCAGTGCCCCCAGCCCACCCCCAGCTTTAGCTCCTGTATTTCATCAGAGGGCTTTCTTGGGCCACAAATGCCCAAGCACCAGCACCCCTCAGTAGCCCCCTCGGGCAATGACTGATGGGAGGGGCACACAAACACCCCAGCTTCCTGGCCCCCGGAGTGACATAGCTTTGAGGTGCATGGTCCCCGACTCCCTGAGATCCCCCGTGGGACTGAGCTCCACTTGCCCGTGGTGGTAACAGGCTGATACCACACTCTGTGTGGCTGCCTTCCCTTCATTTCCCTTCCCTGTTGCACACCCTGACGAGTCTCCTAGGGCGGCAACAGATGACCACAGACTGCGTGCCTAAAATAACAGGAACTTACTCTCCCCCAGTTCTGGAGGCAAAAGTCCAAAGTCAAGGTGTGGGCAGGGTCATGCTCCCTCTGAAGGCTCCAGGGGAGGCTGCTTCCTGCCTCTCCCAGCTTCTGGGGGCCCCTGGCACTCCTGGGCTTGTGGTATCACTCTAATCTCTGCCTTCATCATTACACGGCCTTCTTCCCTGTGTCTCTGTGTCAAGCCTCCCTCGTCTGTCCCATAAGGACATCAGTTGTTGGATTTAGGGCACACCCTGAATCCAGGATGATCTCATCTTGAGATCCTTAGCTTAATTATATTATACGTGCAACTAAATCAACTAATTTGGAAATATGGTCACATTCACAGGAACTTCAGGTTAGGATGTGGACATATCCGTGTGTGTGCGTGCGTGCGTGTGTGCGTGGTCATAGCCCCCGACTATTTATGGAACATTCTCACACACATAACCTCATAGTCCCTATAGCAACTCTGAGAAACTTGACGACTATTTATACCCATATACTTCCCAAAAAGATTTGATTTGACGTACGATTAGAAGCACAGATACCATCAACCCATAAGACTTTGAAGAGAAGCCTAAAAGAATAAAAAGGGGGGATGTGAGGGCAGAGCGCAGGTCAAGTACAACCTCAGGTGTGGAAAACTATACCAATTGAACACCAAAAAAACAAAACAACAACAAAAAAACTTTCCCTAAGCTTCCTGGAAACCGAGGCAATAAAAGAAACACAATTCTAATTGCCACCGAACTTATTGTCGAAAGAAGAAAAAATAAACACAAGTTTGCCAAGAAAAGCAAACTTTTCCAAGCCATAAGTTCAGAGACCTTTATCCCCAGGGTTCTGAGTAAGGGGCAGAGACCAACGTGGCTACCAGACGGCGTCTTTGGGAACAGTGTCTCAGAGGATGCCCGTGTCCTCTGGACGGTGGCTAAAAGCTCAGAGCTTGGGCTGTGGAAAGGCGGTTCTGCAGGACTTTCGTGGCAGCCCGCACCTTCCCAGCGGTCTGGCCCGTGCTGGAGGTCTCAGAACCGGGAGAAGAGCGGGCAATCTGTCCTTTGGGGCTGAGTCCTTCCAAGTAACAATTGGCTCCACCACTGGGCTCTGGGCAGAAGGCAGATTCCCACCACAGAGATGTGTGCTGTTTATTCAGAGTAAAGCCTCATGATTGAGGCCAGGGATTCTCAGACTTGACAAATTTACAGGCTGGTGTCAAACTTGTTCTTTATTTAGGGAAAATGATATAATCTCCAACTTCTATTTCGCCAAATATAGACGCTGACAACATGCCCTGTACGCTCTATTGTCACCCTTATTTCCTGAAAAGGAGGACAGTTTTATACTGAAAAATCCCATGTGTCTTTAAGTTGACTAAACCTAGCTGGATGGGCAAATCCACACTACCTTGTGCTTTGTTTTTCTTGCCTCACCCCAGGTGTGAGAACTGGGTCTTGGATCGCTGTCTATGAAGCCCTGCCCTACACCTGGCTGGAGAGGCAAGGCTGAGATCTGGCTGGGATCTGGTCCCCAGTTCCTGGGGAAGTGTGGCCCAGTGACCCCTCCTGGCCGTCCCAGCCTTGTGTAATCCTCTGCCCTTGGGACCTGGGTCTTGCTTCTAACCCATAAATACAGCCAAGGTGGTCGGAGGTCACTCCAAGCTTGGGTGACATGTGAGGCTGGAGAGAAAGTCCCCTTGCCTCCTTAACAGAGTGAGCAGCCATGTACAAGAAGCCCACATAGCAGGTGTGTTCATTGCCTGTGGCTGCCGTCACAAAATCCCTCAAACTGGGTGGTTTAAACAACAGAAACTTCCTTACGCCTATGTCTATGTCCAAATTTCCCCCTTTTTATAACTGCAGTCATATTGGATTGGGGTCCACCCTGATGTCCTGATGTCAACTTCATCATCTGCAGTGACTCTATTTCTAAATAAGTCTATGTTCACAGGTACTGGGTTGAGATGTCAACATCTTTTGGGCACACAATTCAACCCACAAGAGGAGGGAACTGCAGGCATCCTTTAGGTCCTGAGAATGGTGTCGTGCGGGGGACCCTGCTCGCTGTGCCATTTGTCGTGCAGGGTGTCAGGCGGGGTCTCAGCTCCCGCTCCCCACATCAGAACGCAGGACACGGTGAGGCCAAACAGGAACACCCACGGAGCCATAGGTAGGGGAGTCGTACCGCTATATTCTAGCTGGCAGCATCCGCCTCTCTGCAATCCGCTCTTGCTAGCTCAGCCCCCCTCTTCTTGCCCCCATTTTCTGCTAGTGTAGCCACGGCAGTTATATTAGTGGCCAATGGCTTACGGGTTACAGCTGACGGCCAACTAGCCACAGCTGCTGGCCATCTGATCACAGTTGATGGCCATTTACTACCCGAGCCAGCACCTTTCTATTGTGAGGCCGAGAGCCTGGAAACTGCTTTTTGGGGCTTTGTCCCCACAAATGGCCTCCAGCCAACAGCTCCAAAAGGCTGGGCCCTCAGTTCTACCACGGCAAGGAAGTGGAGCCTGAATTCTGCCACCCACCAAGCGAGCATGCAAGGAGACCCGAACTCCAGATGTACACGCAGCCCAGCCGCCTGCGGATCGCCGCCGTGGGAGACCCTGAGCAGAGAGGACCCGCTAAGCCACGCCCAGACTCGTGACCCACAGGAACTGAGGTGAGGTGACCAACGTGTGTGCTGTGCTAAGCCCTTGGGTGTGGTAACCCACTACACAGCACGGACAGCTAACAAAGGAGAAGCTTCCAGCCCCTTTGGGAGAAGGCCCGCCGCCCCAATGCCCCCAGGCAATCTAAGGCCTTCCTCCTCAACGCGTGTTGACTGTCAGCAATACCTGTCTCCATTTCACCCCCTTCCCAGTCACCAGGGCAGGGAGACTCCAGAACCCGGATTCCCCACTTGCCCACTGTGGTTTTGACCTTAATGATGAACGTGGAGACTTTCAGGGCAGAGGTTTGCTGAGCATTTTGTGGGCTGAGTTGAATTAAGGTGCAGAAGGGATGGAGAAAATTGGGATCTACTGTGTGGACTCCCAGGAACACATTTTCCTCTTTCAAACAAGTGACGGGGGACGGGAGCATCTTTAGTTCCTAAGAAGTTAAATACATTGCTGGAGCATCTTCTTGACCTGTAGACTTTTTTTGAAAGGCTGATCGTAGTTAGGGAGACCAAGGAATGAGCTGGTAGACAAGGACAGTGGCCATTTTGGGTCCCAACAAATTCTCCCCAGACATGAGATCTGATTTCACTGTCTCTGAGGTTTCCAGGCTGTTGCTTAGCACCCTGATCCCTTCACTCTAAGCCTCGAAACGCCAGGGATGTAACAATAACCAAAAAGAAAAGCAAAAAAGCCACACCAACAAGAAATCACGTGGAGCTACAGCAGAAGGTTTGCAATAAGACCCAGAGAGAAGCTGAGGCCAGGATGAAGGCAAAACCCTTTGACTAATCATAAAATGCCACCTCTTCTCAGTAAGCCAACTGTTCGAGAGCCCATACCCATCCACCTGTTTAGAATTCTCTGCTCTTTGCACCAGGCACACAGCCGGGCAGCCCAGGGTTTGGGCCAAGTGACACTCACTTTTGCCCTGTTGGGATGGCAAGGCTAAGTGGGGAGGCCTGCCAAGCACGGGTCATGGGGGAGCCAGAGCCAGGATGCTCTCGGGAAGGACACTGGACAACACCATGCCTTCCCTGTGGGACACGCAGAAGGATGTTGCTGACAGGCAGGTGAACCTCCCCTCCTCTGAGCACTTTCAGGTGTGGCAGCCCTGCCCGCTGCTTTGCCCAGTTGGCTCCCTTGCCTTTTTAATTTATGAAAATGGGCTCCCAAAGAAAACACACATATATACTGCTCTCGCTTAGGACTGAGTTAGACATCACCTGGCAGAACATGGTAATAAAGGCAGGGCTTATTTACACGTTAAAGAAAACTTCGAAAAAGGTTCCAGTCAAAGCTGAGGGTACTTTCTGTAGGACATGATTGCCAGGTTGTTTTCCCTTTTAATCAAGATGGAGGGGAAGTTACAGAAAAGACGTTGTTGCCGAGAGATGGAGAAGCCCAGGACTAGTGTGGGAAGGATCTAGAAGCAGCTTCTCAACCTCAGCAACACTGGCATCTGTGCCGGGGCCAACCTGGGCCCTGGAGAATGTTTAGCGACACCCCTCTACCCACGAGATACCAGTGGCACCCTCCCCAGAGTTGTGACAGCCAAAAATGTCCTTAGATGTTGCCAGATGTCCCCTGGAGGGCAGGCTCGCCCCTGGTGTGAGAAGCAGCCAGCTCTGTGATTCACTAGCTGTCTGACCTCAAGCAAACCCCTTCAGATTCCAGGTTCTCACTGCCCTCGTTTGTAAGAGCGTCTCAGAGCCGCCCTGCTGGCTGTGAACTTTTGAGAAGGTCAGACATCATGATGGGAAATCACTTTTAAAGCTCCTGAGTCCTATATCCATAGAAGTGAAAGGAGGTCTAGCACCTGCTACCTAAAAAGTTTTTAATATCTAGGGCTTTTCCTTTTTATCCGGGAAGCAAACACGAGTTCCTGGAGGAGAGATTAGAGTTATTACTTACAGCAATAACTGCCCAGACCCCATGCCCGATGCCCTCCAGGGACCCAGTCAGAAGCAGATGTCACTCTATGCACGAGGGTCTGTCTTTCAGAAGAGGAGCCTCAAAATCGGTAATTTCGGTGTTATATACAGAGGTTCCACACCAACGCCTCCTCTGAGAGAGAACCTTTGCTTCCGAATGTCTTACCGTCCTTTGGAATATAAACAATGTCTTTAGGAAAAGGAAGAGGGCAGTCCCGGCACCAAAATGCTCTGCGGGAGATAAGTTTTTTCCCACCTTTATTGAGATAGATATACAACATAGTGTAAGTTTAAGGTGGACATGATGACAGGATATATGTGGATATCATGACACAATAAGGACAGTTAGCAGTCCCGCCACCTCACATACGAGTTGCCTTTTTGTGTCCATGGTGAAAACATTGAAGATCTACTCTCTTAGCAACTTTCAAGCATACAATACTGTATCGTTAACTATAGTCACCTGCTGTCCACTAGGTCCCCAGAACTTATTCAACTTATAACTAGGAGTACCCCTGACCAGCATCTTCCCCACCTCCCCCAGCCCCTGGCAACCACAAATCTACTCTTTGTTTCTATGAGTCTGACTTTTTTAGATGCCACATATAGGTGAGATCATTCACTTTTTGTCTTTCTCTGCCTGACTTACTTTGCTTGGTATAATGCCCTCAAGGTTCATCCATGTTGTCACAATGGCAGGATTTCCTCCTTTTTTATGGTAGTTAAGTTCATATATTCGTATAAGCCACATCTTATCCTTTCATCCATCAATAGACACTTAGGTTGTTGCCATGTCTTAGCTATGGTGATTAATGCTGCAATGAATGCTGGGGTTTACAAGAGCATTTCTCCCATCCCAGGGATAAATCCCACTTGCTCATGGTGTGTGACCCTTTTAATGTATGAATGGATTTAGTTTTCCAGTATTTTGTTGAGAATTTGGGGCTCTATATTCATTAGGGATATTGGCCTGTTCTTTTCTTGCTGTGTCCTAATATGCGTTTGTTATCAGGGTAATGCTGGCCTTGTAAGATGACTTTAAGAGTGTTCCCTCCTCTTTAATTTTTGGAAGAGTTTGAGAAGGATTGGCGTTAATTCTTCTTTAAATGTTTGGTAGAATTCACCAGCGAAACCATCTGGTCCCGGGCTTTTCTTTGTTCGGAAGTTTTTGATTACTGAGTCAGTCTCCTTAGTCATTATTGGTCTGTTTGGATATTCTGTTTTTTTCATAATTCAGTCTTGGTAGGTTGCGAGTTTCTAGGAATTTATCCATTTCTTCTAGGTTGTCCATTTTGTTGGCATATAACTGTTCATAATGGTCTGTTATGGTCCTTTGTATTTTTAATTGTAATGTCTCCTCTTTTATTTTTAATTTTATTTACTTCAGTCCTCTTTTGTCTTGTTAGTCTAGCTAAACATTTGTCAGTTTTATTTATATTTTCAAAAAACAACTCCTAGTTTTATTGATTATTTTCTATTGTCTTTCTAATCTCTATTTAATTCATTTCTGCTCTAATCTTTACTATTTCCTTCCTTCTGTTAACTTTGGGCTTAGTTTGTTCCTTTTATAGTTCCTTGAGGTATAAAGTTATGTTGTTTACTTGAGATCTTCCTTTTTTCTTCACGTAGGCATTTATCACTATGAAATTCCCTCTTAGAACTGCTTTTTTGCGTCCCATACATTTTGGCAAGTTGTGTTTCCATTTCCGTTTATCTCATTATACTTTCTGATTTTCATTTTGATTTCTTCTTTGATCCATTGTGTTAATTTCATGAATTAATTTCATGTATTTGTGAATTTCCCTTTTCCTTAAATTTACTTATAAAAATAAAAACAATAGCCAAGATTTTCTGAGCGGTAATGATGTGCTAAACATTGGGCTACTTTATATGGAGTAAATCAGTGAAATTAGAACCATGAATATCCCCATTTTACAAATGAGAAAACTGAGACTCAGAGAAGTTAAATCACATGGCCAGGGTCACAGAGATAGGAAGTGACGCAACCAGAATTTGAATCTACAGATCAGGCTCTGGTAGCCACAGTTACCCAAGAGGTAACTGGTTTTCCATAGCTCTGTGGTCAGTATCGTTCTGTGCAGTAATCACTGGTTTACTTCTTTGGGTTCCCTACACACAGGAAAGCCCCCCGCAGGGAGAGACCTTGTGTTACCCCTCTCTGCAACCTTATTGCTAGGTAGAGCCTGATACGCATGAGGCACTCAATTAATGTTTGTGGAGTAATTGATTTTTATGTTGCTGACATCTCCTTAGGATTTCTTTTTCATTCCCAAAACCAATATCAGCTTATAACTGAACCAAAACCAAAATGTCCAATAATCAAACATTTATAACCATATGAGCACAAAGTTCTCAAAGTTGTTTGCCTTTTCTGATTTCATCCAAGGGCATCAAGCACTGGGAATGTAAATTAACTCTGGATGGAAGTTAGAGAGGAGAATTCACTGGACTGAGAATGACAAACAAGCAAAAACAACAACAAGAGTATAATCTGTCCCCAAGGACAGCATCCAAAATCAGACAGAAAAGGATTAAGTTTTACAGTTGACTTACCTGCCCAGAAATTCAGCCCATAGCTGAATAGAAAGAAGAAACCAGGCTATTTCCTCCTAAATGTTTTTTTAAGACCAGATTTTCATCCTATAAAGTATGGCAAGAAAAGATAACAAGTTGATTTTCCACTCTGGTAACTGAATTTGGAAGAAGAAAAACATTTATTTTTATTGGTTTCTCATTTGCTCATGATGGTGCTTTTGAAATGGATGGTAGGAGCTTCTAGATACCCACTCATGAGGCACAGGACGTCCCTCATCACCATCCAATGCCATGTGAAAATTACAATTGTTCTGTTCTGCAGAATTGATATCACCTTGCCTCTGGAGGGCTCGAGGCAGTATTCAAATTACATTTAAACACCAAATTAAAATTTTAACTATAAAAAATAAGGGGATAAACAAGAGAGAATCATATTATAATATTATATTAGTAAAAATATGGCTGGGAGAAGGAAGTGGATTTTCCACATTGCCATTATGCTAAATGCAACGATATTTCCATTAGAGCCACAGGAAGCATACGGCCCATTTAGCATCAGTCTTCATCAGTGCCCTGGTCTCTCAGTAACATTTATAAAGGACCCATGGATTCCAGTCACTCTCCAAGTCAAGTCACTAGAGAGTAAATTCCTCTACAAGTTTTCCTAATGGTGACTAATGCAAACCTACAATTTCCTATTTTCTGAAAGACATTTTAAATGAGAATAGAAAAAGACATCTGACCAAGTTGAGAACACGCCCACTATTGACTTGATTCTTGCTTTCTACCCAGATGTTCTGGCTCAGGAGAACAAAGCCTCGTTGGACAGTTGTGCTGGAGAGGGGTTTCCTCTTCCCTCTCAAGCATTTCCTGTCCTCTTCTTAGGTACCTCTCTCCCTACCCAAATGCAGAGGCTATAGGACTGCTTCAAGCTATTGAGGCTTTTTAAGCAGTATTAGAAAAGACTGAAGGACACATTTAAAGGAGAATTTGGTCTCAGGACTGATTTATGTAAAATAACAAATGGTGCCACTTGGCTGTTTATAGAGTTAGAGATAAAATTAGATTCTAGACAGTCCTTCCTTTTGCACATGGGGTAACTCTGATGGATTACTGCCTTCATATGACTTAGGATAACAGTGGTTCATGGAAATTTACACGGGGCTCCTTGAGAACACATTTCACAGCCACATCCAGTAATTCAGAGGATATTCTGGGTCCCTGAATACTCAAATTTAATATGGGAACAAACTTGAAAAGAGTAAGCTGATTAAAAGTATCAAGTAGTTAACAATTTTGAAAAATTCCTTCGATTTCCACATCTAAGCAGAAATAATTCCTACCCACTTTCTCCCCAGTCTCACCTCCACTGACACCCTTAGCCTGGCCACTTAAAACAATAACCACCAAAAAGGAAAGCAGGGAGTGACTTGGTAGATTGGAGAGAGGGACATTTCCTCAGCTGGCCAAACAGGAAGGAATTTGCATTTTAAAGCACGAATGCTCTCCATCTTGGGAGTTTTACTTTTGGATAATAAGTTGGAAATCAGGTCAACCTAAGTATCAATAGCTATAGTCTTACTGACCTGGCAATAGTCAGTTGTGTTGAATCGATTCATTTTATGTAACAAAAATTTATTGGGCAACTACTATCTCCTTGGCATTTAATTAGTGCTGGTGGAGATATAAATGGAGATCAAAAGCAGTCCATGCTCAAAATCAGCCTGCAAAGCAGGGTGCAAAGTGCTCTCATGGAGGGAAAACAGAGGGGGCGAGTAAGTAATAGATAAACTGAGAAAGTAACCTTGCCAGGCAAAATTCTTGGGGTGGAGGCTGTGGGGTGGGGTACAGAGGTAGTACTGGT
Organism: Rhinolophus hipposideros; assembly: GCF_964194185.1. Taxonomy (NCBI): domain Eukaryota; kingdom Metazoa; phylum Chordata; class Mammalia; order Chiroptera; family Rhinolophidae; genus Rhinolophus; species Rhinolophus hipposideros. Next base: position 3,234,900 of record NC_138068.1, read on the forward strand.
GGAGCGTGAATTTCAGACAGAACGGCAAGAAGACTAAGCCCGACTGTAAAGTGAGACTGAAGCGTCAGAGAGCAACGAACTGATAAAAGACCCGCCAGCCAGCCATGTGTAGGAGCTAGGGCTTTACGGAAACATTGCCATGAGATGTCCTCAGACGTACGCTTTCGAAAAAACACCCACGAGCATGCAGAGTTTGGATGCAGGCATGCAGGACAAAGAGGACAAGGTTAGACGCTTCCAGTCGTGCAGGTGGCCTAGACCAGGATGGCAGATGACAACTGGAGAGGTTCTAGATGTATCTGCAAGGCTGAGTTCACAGAACTTGGTGATCGGCTGAACATGCAGATGGAAGCAGATGGAGAAGCCACGGTGATGCCCCGAGTTTGGCACTCACTGAGTGGTAGAGGGATTTACTGATGCTGGCACACAAGAGAGGCAGGTTCCGCGGACCGGTCCCGAGGTCAGTTTTAGAGACGGGTTTGGAGGTGGTCACAGGGCAGAGACAGGTGGAGATGCGTCAGAAGGAATCTCCTGCGAGTGGTGGGAATCCCCAGCCCTCTGTCTACTCCTGGCCCTGGAAAACAATGATAAACCATTAGACAACCAGTTAAGTTCTGAAGCAACCCTTTTTCCCCAAAACTACAAGAATCCTAGAACAGCAGGGGTTCCAGGAAAAAAAATCCACATGAAGCAGGAGCTGCACATGTGCTCTGAGAGTAAGAGGGTGGAGCGTCTAAGGGTCAGGACTTCGGCTAAGGCTGGAAGAAGCCTTCCCCACCGCGCTGGGAAGTCGGGCAACACGGTGGCCCGCTTACTCCCCTAGGGTTTTGATGGCAGGCTGTACATGGCCCATGGCTGCTCAACCAAAATATGGAGCAATTACAGTGAAAACTGAAAGGTTCCATGCATCTCTTTCCTCTGTGGGCCTCACTCTCCAGTCGGGGGGCCCAAGGTGTGAATGTGTTGGCAGTTGTACAAATCCCTAGGGTCTCCCACCCCAAACCTGCCTCCCACTTGTCTCCTCACCCCAAGCTGATCAGTCTGGAAGAGCCTGATGTTTCCTCCCCATGGCGGCTCCAGGCTTCATGCTTTCTTTACCGTTTCTAGGCCAACAATGAACAATAGAAATTCAACACCAGCCACATACGTCATTTTAGATTTTCTGGTAAATACATTTTAAGTGAAAATTAAAATGTGAAACTAATTTTAATAATATATTTCATTTATGCCACTATATCCAAATGTATCTTTAATTCTCAAGGTGTTTTATATTCTTGTGTGTGTGTGTGTGTGTGTGTGTGTGTTAAATCTTCAAACTCTGATGTGCATATTACACTGAAAACACAATGTGCTCACCTCTGTTCGAGGTGGCTTGGTGATACCATGTGGGACAGCGCAGCTCTAGACCGTCAGGCCCAGACCTTCAAGTCCTAACAATAGTGATGAGAGATAACAAGTACTGAGCACTGACTGGATACCAGGGCCCGTGATGGGCGCCTCACATGCAATACAACATCGTGGCTGAGGGCACAGGTCCCTAGGTACCAGCACTACACGAAATTAGGCCAGTTACTTAATGTCTCTCTGCCTCAATTTCCTGGTGTGAAATGGGACTGCTCATGCTATGGTCTGAATGTTTGTGTCCTCCCCCAAAATTCATATGTTGAAACCTAGGCGCTAGGTGATGTTATTAGGAGGTAGGGCCTTTGCACGTGGTTAGACCATGAGATAGAATCCTCACGAATGGATTAGTGTCCTTATAAAGCAGGCTTCAGAGAGCTCACTTGTCCCCTGCCACCAGGTGAGGACATAGACGAGGGCTTTCAGTAGCACACAGCCATGCTGGCACCCTGATATTAAAGTTCCCAGCCTCTGTCATGGTGAGAAATAGATTTCTGTTGTTTATAAGCTACTCTGTGTGTGGTATTTTATTATAGCAGCCCACGTGGACTAAGATAATGATATCCACCACTAGGACTTAAGAAAATTAAATTAGCAGTTATATGTAAAGTGTCTAGAACAGAGCCTGCCATAGTCTGCTCTGTATAGGTTTGTGCTATTACTCTTATCCCAGCTCACACAGCTTCCAAAGAGGTCCATGTGACAAAGTGAAAACTGTCCACTGGATTTGATAGTTCTTGATGACCCTACCAAGGGCAATTGATTTGAATGGTGATGAAAGCCCAAACCGGTCTTCTCTAGGGGGCGGTGAGTAGACGGTGAGAAAGTAAAGATCCCCAATATCATTTAGTGCCCATGGTTCCTTTAAAACCCAGATCAGAAGCACCTTCTGGCCACCTGCCATATCTATGCCGCCATTAATTCAACACCTGCAACTTGCCCTAGCACCCGTCACAATAGCGGTCAGTAGAAACTGGGGGAATGCCACCAGAGAAGACATGAAGAGAAAGCACCAAGAACGTGTAGAGGAAAGGACAGCAAACAAAGGGGCCTTAAGACGCATCCACATTCAGATAACAAGAGGAGAAAGTCAGGATGGGTGTGGGGGGATGAATAGCAAGGCACTGCCCCAACTGGTAAGTCCTGGCTGTATGTGGCCTATGACGTTTGTTCACAATGCTTCTAAGAAAAGATTTAATGATGTTAGAAATTACTACCTTTTTGTTAACTTTTTATTTGGAAATTATTTTAAACTTACATAAAAGTTGCAAGAATGGCACAAAGAGTCCCCAGGACCATTTACCCCAATTCACCAATTGCTAGCATTTTGCTGCATTTACTCTGTCATTCTCTCTCTGTCTGAACCATTTGAGATTAAACTGCATACATCACACGTCTTTATCCCTAAATACCTCATGTACATTTTCTCAGAAAAAAAGGACATTTTCTAATATAATGACAACACAGTTATCACATTCAGGAAATTTTACTTTGCTATAATACTCTTACCTAATCTTAGAATCCAGGGAGAAATAATGAAAGGAAAGGCGGAACTAGAGGGCAGAGAATAATGAAGTGTTGCTCCATATTCCAGCTTCACCAACTGTCACAACAATGTCCTTTAGAGCAAGTTTTTTTTTTTCTGGCTCAGTATCCAATCCAATAATATTATGTCTTGCGTCTAGTTGTCCAGAAATAACTTTTTCTTTATTAACCTGAACATGTTGGACTTCAGCACTAAATATCCACAGGCCTAGTTCAAAGATGCTAGGAATGTCATTTATATCCAGGTACCTTAAGAGGCAGCAGGGAGGTTTAAAGAAAGGTTGAGAAGGTGGAGAGAGCCCACAAAAGGTATAATGGAACATACAGTGTTTGCGAACCATTGTGAGAACACAAGATGGCGCACCTGAGTCCTGGGCACCTGAGCACGACCAGAGCTGTCCCTCTGCTCAGGTATGAGGCATTACCTGATGTCATCTGAGTGATCTCCGTTCAGACACCACAGAGACATTAGAGAATAAAGGCCAAATAAAACTGGCTGCTGCCCGTGAAGAGGTGACAGTCTAATGGGGATGACAAACATGCAAACAGATCACATCAATACGAAACGGTAGGTGACATAAACGCCGAGACCCACATGCACACCTGTGGGATCGTGATGTGTTGCTGTTCCTTTTATTCTGGAGACTTAGGGACTTCAAAGCCATTGGCTTCAGTCCCAAGGCATCGGTTCTATGAACTGTCTACCTTCACAGAACACTAACGTCTCACCATAGGATACGGAGAGGATTCTCCCTATTACCTGCCCAACTGTGTGTCCCGATAGCCTGATGAGCATCCACATTTCTTCTTCCTTCTTTAGACCTTTGTATCAATTCTAATTTGGATCAGGCTGTCTGGGTTGCAAAACTCTACACCTATTCAACCTAGCTCAAATGAAGGGTTCAAGTAATGAGTGAGCCGCTCAGTAGGGGAGGGACGGCACAAGGACCTCTCTGGGACAGTTTCAGCAAAAAGTTGGATAAACCAAAGAGTGCTATGGACTTTGAGAGCGGAGGGGATATGTCCAAAAGTACACACAGGTGGTCAAAGCAAGTTCTTACTAGTGTGCAAATTCCAGTTTCATTTTTTAAATAATTTTCCTTTGTCCCTGGAGAAAGCAGAAAAGCATTAGTATTGCTTTGCGTTTAGAGAAGAACATTACTAAAGAACTATTTCCACCGATGTCCTATATCATTTTAGATTACACGAGCAGTAATTGGATGGAATGCATTTCGTGTGGAACTTACCTCTGCCTCCCTACGCCGGGGACTCTTCAGGACAGGAGCTGAGATGGCAGCTTCCTGCTGACACTCCCAGTCTTCTCAGCTGAAACAGGTGTTACCCTTGCAGCAGGGGGCCAGGAAAGAGTAGATGAAACATATGCAGTGTCAGTACTCTGCAAGCTAAATAGTGTCAGTGCAAATAATACAAATCAGGCATCATTCACCTCACAGCATTTGTTACATGTTCCACGCTCATTTTTTAGAAAACTGACAAAACTGAACAAGTAATTAGCACTGGGAGGGGATTAATTTTGAAAGGGCACGAGAGAAATTGGCTGTGGTGATGAAAATGTTACATCTTGAGTGTTGTGGTGTCATGCCGGGTGTCATGTGGGGTCTCTGGTCCCGCTCCCCGCAAACGAACGCAGGATATGGTGAGGCCAAAAAGGAACACCCGTGGAGCCATAGATAGGGGAGTCATACTACTGTATTCTCGCTGGCGGCTGGGCTGGAGACACAGGAAGCAGGATCAATACAATCCACAATCCACTGTCTGCTTCTCTGCCAACCAACCAACCCACCCCCTAGTGTAGCCACAGCAGTTCTATTAGTGGCTAATGGCTGACTGGTTACAGCTTAGCCACCCAACCACAGTGGATGGCCATCTGATGACAGCTGATGGCCATCTAATAACCGAGCCAGCACCTTTCCACATGAGGCTGAGAGCCTGGAAACAGCTCTCTGGGACTCTGTTCCCACATTCAGTAAGCAGGAGGCAAAGCTGATCCAGGGCCCCAAGAACTCCAGAATACATTCTTCCCATTTCCCACAAACTAGTCTTTATGGACTGAATGTTAACCTAAGGGTGATTCCTGTGAAAAAGACCTGGGCTCCACTTGACCAAAAGTTTTTTATAGGCTCTATAGATTGAAGGCCACAACGATTAAAATACAGGGTCCCAAATCTTGGGGTCCTAACTATCCCACTGTACTTCAAGGATCCATTGGAGCATTTGAGGTCCAGGCTTGGGGAGGAACTGAGAGCCTCAGGGTTGATTAACCAATTTCAGAGTCTCTGTAATGATTCTGAGATGCATCCTGAATCCAGGAATCTTAAGCAACTAGAACAACCCCTGGGGAAATCTTAGAAACGAGGCGCCCCCTGGTGGTCTTCTTGACCAGGGACACGGCCCATTCCAGAGCATTCTACCCACCTACTGAGATGCTCCAACTAGTTCATTTATCTTTTTTTAAAATAATGTTTTGATCATTGAAGTTATTTTCATCTTAACCTTTACAACCAATATCTTATATTTCAGAGAACGTTCATCATATATTTATTTACAATTGCATCCTAAGTTCAGGAACCGGTAGTATGCACCTATAGAATTATAGGTTAGCTACTTACAGTAAGTTTCTCGTAAGGAAGAAAAAAAGCAAGAGAATACAAGCTGACTTCCCATTTGGTATAGAACTTTTCAAGCTGTGTTTAAATTAACATTGTCATGTTGTCTTGGATGCAGAGTGACTTTTTCACAGGGAAGGGGGTGAATGCATTCCAAGGAGAGTAACCACTTCCTACAAGTACCTCACATTGTCTTGGAAGACTTAGGGTAGTTTTCGGCTCTGAATTATTATCTTATTACTTATCCATTGTGTATCCTATTTATTCTCTGCCCCATTTATTTTTATGAAAATAACTTGCTAAGCATTTAGTTCTGACGAATGATTTTGCTTATTTGCTTTTGAACATTGATCAGCCACAAGTTCTAAAATAAACACATAACTTATTTTGAGCGTAGAAAAGCAAAGAGAAGCAAAATTAATTAATTTGCCAATTTCGTGACTCTTAAAGTACATATAGATTAGCATGATTCTGAATGATTCTATAAGCCAGAGATCAGCAAACTTTCCTGTGAAGGGCCAGAGAGGAAATATTTTAGACTTTGCAAGTCAGAAGGTCTGTCTCTGCACAACCACTAGACTGCTGTTGCAACACAAATGTTTCCAGAAACAATATGTAAACCAACAAATGTGGCTGTGTTCCAATAAAACTTTATTTGTGAAAACAAACAGTGGGCCAGATTTGCTTGCAGGCCTTAATTTGCTAACCTTAGCTGGAGTGAACAGTTTTTCTCCATTGGTGCCTCCCATTTGGAAAAGACTTCTGGAATAAACACATTAAGAATATCTGGTAATGATGTGGATTTGGAGTTCACAATTCTATTCCTATGATACCAGTAGTTACTTGGTTATTTATTTTAAATTACGTATTTAAAAATGCATTGAATCTTAAAATTGTGATTGCATCATAATAAGTCACACCCTTTAAATACCTTGTCACATGGTACCTCAGTCACCTTTCTAATTAGCAAAAATTTACCAGCCCATTTTTATTATTATTATTATCTGGCTAGCCTCCTAACACACATTAAAATGATGAAAATATCATTCTCTTCTACTCATAGGAATTCTTGCTCTCCGGGCATATAGTCTGGTTATTATTTCAAAGTTTTAGACAAGTACATTTTTTTTATAATTTCATTTTAACGTCTGTCTTGTTCTACATAAAACCTCCTAAAGAACCTCCTATGAATTTTATTAGAAGGCTTATAAGCTTTCTCGCTAATATATGCTTACATTATTTGAATTTAATTTAATTAGAGTTTTAAAGGAAGTGCTATAAAATCAGATTTAGTGTTTTTATGCCATTTGAAATTTGTTTTCCATCCATTTCATGGCACCGGTAATCAAGGGTCTTATTTTTGAAAGCAGTTTATGTAGCTGTATTTGGATGTTTTAAAAATTGTCTGGAGGATAAGACCCCCAAAAAAATCAAGATTTATGTCTTTTTTAAAAAAATTTTATTAAAATATAGCTAACATACAATATTATATTAGTTTCAGGGCTACACCATAGTTATTCAACATTTACATAACTAAAGAAGTGATCACCATGATAAGTCCAGCAACCATCTGACACTATACCATGTCATCACAATATTATTGACTATACTCCCAATGCTGTACATTACATCTCAATGACTTATTTGTTTTACACCTGGAAATCTGGACCTCTTATTCTCCTTCATCTTTTTTCCCCTTTTTTAATTGTTCAATTAGAGTTAACATTCAATATTGTTTTATGCCAGTGTCAGGTGTACAGCATAGTGGTTAGACATTTATGTAACTTAAGAAGTGACCCCTCTGACTAGTCTGGTACCCACCTGGTCCTATACATGGTTATTGCCTTATCATTGACTCTAGTCCCTATGCTTTACTTTATCTCCCCATGACTGTTCTGTAACAGGTAATAGCCAGTGTGGTGGAGACTCAGATATAGCGCCCACCTATGTCTGCACATCAGGAAGGGGGAGGGCTCATCAAAGACACACTGGCCTCTGCTAGCTCCTCTATCCAGGAGACAGCTGCCCCTCCAGCCCTAGCTCTGAAGTTAGACAACTCAGTTCCCCCCACCGCACACCATAGGTCTCTGGCACCTTTCAAGCTGCTGCCCCAGCACTGGGTCTCAGAGCAAGTGAGTTCACGCAGGTAAGTCCATACATGGTCCCTCTGGGAGAAGCTCCTGGGAGTGCAGCCACTCTCGTCTCGCTCAGCCACAATCTCTGCTGGTTTTCACAGTCAGAAGTTATAGGGGCTTCTCTCCCCAGCACTGAAACCCTGGGATGGGGAAGGGCTGGGACCCCTCACTCCTCCTGCGGGTGGGGGTCGTCCACAGCCGAGATATCCCTCCTGATTTTTAATGGTCACACGTGGGAGTGGGACCAGCCCATTCTGTGTCTCTGCCCTGCCTACCAGTCTCGAGGTGGCTTCTTCTGTATGTCTGTCGTTGCACAGCTTCGGTTCAGCTAGACTTCAGGCAATTCTCAATAATGGTTGTTCTGTGGTTTAGTTGTCATTTTGATGTGGTTGGGAGAGGAAGTGAGCACAGCGTTTACCGACTCCACCATCTTGACCGGAAATCTGATCGAGATTTGTGTCTTTTGATTTTCCTTTTTAATGTTTAAGTTAATGGATTTTTAGTTCAATCTTCATTTGGATAAATTTCCGTATTGAACCCTACTTTTCCTTTGTGATAAGTCAGAATGTCTTTATTTTTAACTTATGCACTAAGTGGCCCAATTTCTCTATGAATCTTACAATAAGGTAGAAATCTTGTGTGCCAAGCAGATTTCATGTTTAAATGCAATGGTGCATTCATTCTGCCCCAGAAATGTTCCATCCTCACTACTCTCTGACCAGACAGCTGGGCTGGTGGTACAGTAACAGCCACTGGAGATCTAGAAGACATAGGTGTAGAGTGATTTGTTTCTAGGGCTTTCTTTTTTCAACAGCTTATACTTTGCTGGAAGAAATTTGGAAATGAAGTGAATAGGAGAAAAGGGTAATTTTCCCCATCCGTGAATAACACCTAATATCATAAGGCAGGTCCATACTCTCCCTTTATGTTAGAAGTTTATTTTCAGCATATGTCTGTAACTTACAAAGTTGACTGTGTACTCCATGAAAATCCTAGTAGAAGGAAAGGGGTTCTGGAAGGTACCATCTTTTCATCTCTATATGGCAAGTATCATTTGGTTTTCTAGAGTTAAATAGGGATAGTTGATTAGTCAATTCAATATTCCAAAGGAAGTTAAAATCGAATATGAAAATGGCATTTGTCTTCAGGTCCTTTTTATATCCCAGTGTCAATAATCAATTTCATAAACAGCAAAAGTCATAGATGCTAAAAAGAGATGCAATAATGTCTTCCATAGAAGACGTGGTCAGATAAAACTCAGCCAGTTGGTTTACTCTACTTCTTAGCCATAAGAAGTGCCTTACAAATGTAGAGTGACATGAAATGATATATTGCCTTAAAAAAGAGCATTAAAAAAAAATCTTTAAACTCACACTGAAATAAGGGCAGCAGTTTCTTTTTTTTTCTTTCTTTTTTTTTTTTTCTTAACTAGTATGGAAGCTTTTAGATGCTAACATCTGCAAATCCACAGGCTCCAGCTGGGCTGAATGGTTTCTTCAGGCCACAGTCTCTGCCAACAGCAGTCTGGAAACCCTGCGAGGAACTCAACCCCCTCATCTCACGGGCGGGTGTTGGTTTTGGCAGAGATGTGGTACCACCTAGCCAGTTTCCAGGATTGCAGGTGAAGCAATTACTGGCACATTTTTTTCAAATCATTAAGTTTTCAATGATTTTCATTAAGAAATATATTGTCTTCTTCGCTCATCTATGCCTCACCTTCACGATTTTTACCATGTCCTTATATCATCTGTGCCATCATTACTTCACATTTTTCTTACTTTATTTACTTTACCTAAACAGGTTTATTTTTAAAAAGCAGTTTTATGAAAACGAATGGAAAAACCAGTATCGCCAGCCTCGAACAGAAAGTCGCCATATGAAATGACTGCCTGACTGTTAGGCATATGTGCCCATCACATGCATTGAGAACATTTCCCACCCCTTTCATCTCCTGTTTTGCCCCAGATCACATGGCCTGAGATTTTACTAAAAGGAAAGTGTCCTACCATAATGATAAGAAACCACCATTTGAATGCTCCACTGTCTGGAGTTAGAACGGTCTGATTGCAAGGCCAGCACCATCACCGTGGCTCTGGACCGCCTTTGCCATAAGGACCCTTAAATGCCCCACTTTTTACCCAACACTCTTGGAAGCCATCTTCATTTGCTCTCTGCTTCATTTATACAGGTTATTACTAGGTCCTATGGGGGCACTCTATGAATCATAGGAAGCATCTTCTGTGTCTATCGAACACCTGGAAAGCCCCTTCTTGCTCCTAAGCCAGCCCCTCCACCTCTCGTCTTCCCCCAAAATGTAGGAGCTCCCCAAGAACCTACCTTTGGTCCTCCTCTCCCTCCTCACCCTTGGCAAGCAGGCCGCATGACCTCAAGCAAGTTATTTAAACCCCTTGGGCCTCAGTTTTCTCATCTGTGAAGTGGGGATAATAATGGTGCCTACCTCAGTGGACTGTTCCGAGGAGTGAATTGCTCAGAACAGTGCAACGTTTGGTAGATGTTTGATAGATGTTAGCTCACGTCCACCTGTCAGTATGTAATACGCAAGCCTGCATGGCCTGCCCTTGACCCTGGCTGGGAGAGGCTTGAACCTGCATTTCCAGTCGTCAGACTCCTCCTCCTAAGAGTCAGCACATAGTCACCAAGTGTGCCACTGCTCTTCCAGGCACTGGGATCTCCACTTACGAGCTGAGGGTGGGGCCTGTGGCACTCCGACTGCCAGGCACTGAGCCCCAGCCTGGAGTATGGTTGACAGCCCTCAAATCCTTGGGAATGAGCAGAGAGCAGCTTCACTAATAAGAAAGGAAATCAGATGGGATCGGAAGGGAACCTCTGTGATAACAATTAGCATCATCTGGACAAATAATTGTAAATCCAGAACCTGGAAGAGTTGCAGTAATTGCACAAGGAGAAAAACCAAAACTTTCAAAATGCATTGGAAGAGCTCATGCGTTCAATAATACAGTCCATCTTTTGGTAATGCATTTGGGAGTCAGGTGACTTCCCTGTGCTGTAAGTTTGCATTATCATCAAGTTTTCTTAAAGCATGAAAATACAGGTATTTTCATTTGAGTAGCTTTCTTGTCATAGCAATCTGAAAAAAATAGTAAAAAAATGGTAAAGCATACTTTATTTCATCCTGGCTAAATGGATCGTATTTTTACATACTTTATGAATAAAAGAATGAACTCTTATTAATGATTTTAAGTAAATTTTATTTTTATTAAAGGAGTATTTAAATGCAGCATGTGGTTTATTTTTTTAACATGAGATTTCTTGTTAAGTGTATTTCCTCTGAGTCCATTCAAAAGTCACGTCACTTAATTGTGTTACTATAATTGCCTCACTATTATCTCAACTAAGAGGTTTAAGTCTTTGAACAGAAGCATAGCAGAGCACCTTGGAGAGCCTAACTTGTTTGTTCAGCATGATATATCCGGCCTCTCGCTGGGTTATTATGTTTCACAGGACATAATTTGCCTGATAATACAAATAAGCTCGTGTAAAAGTTATTCAGGTTATTACTGGGTTCTAGGGAAGCACTCTGGGAGTCATGAGACCTAATCCTGATTTTTTATTCCTATTTTTGTTATATTACTTATACATTTTTTTCTTAATACAAAGTATTACAAGATAATTATGAGATATTTGGAAATACAGATAAGAAAAAAATTAAATCAATTATAATCCTACCACATAATCCCTTAAATCCCACTACCCAGGACATTTTTGTGTATAATCATATATATATATATATATATATATATATATATATATATATATATATAGAGAGAGAGAGAGAGAGAGAGAGAGAGAGAGAGAGAGAGAGAAAGACAAAAAATGTATATACATTTTAAGAAAGGAAAAACCTATTAAAATTGTAATATTCAATATATACCAATAAGAAAAGCTGAATACAAGTCATGTGTATACATTTTTTTGGTACCACCAATATATATAAATATATATATATATCTATATATATATATCTATATATATATAGATATATATATATATATAATTTTTAGCAAGTACAACAATAAATTCCTATATCCACTGTTTTCTTGCCCAGTTTTACCTTTTTCCCACTAAATATATGGTGAACACTTTCCCTTATCATGAGATAGTTTCCTCCATCAACATGTTTTTATATTGTGGAAAAATTCACATAACATCAAGTTAACCATTAACCATTTCAAAGTGAGAAGGTCAGTGGCATTTAGTATATACACATTGTGTGCAACCATCACTTCTATCTGGTCCCAAAATATTTTCATCACCCCCAAATGAAATCCTGGACCCTTTAAGCAATTCCTTCCTGTTCCCTCCTTCTCCCAGCCCATGGCACCCATTCATCTGTTTTCTTTCTCTGTGGATTTACTTCTTGTGGATGTTTTATATAAGCAGAATCCTATAATCTGTGGCCTATTATGTCTGGCTGCTTTCGCTCAACGTGTTTTCCCAGATCAGCCAGGATGTAGCACGTGTCAGACCTTCCTTCTTTTTCATGGTGAAAGATATTCCATTGTATGGACCGAGCACAGTTGTTGATCCAGGCGTCAGCTGGTGGACATTTGGGTTGTTTTCACTGTGGGGCTATTATGACTCGTGATGCCATGAACATTTGGGTTCCAGTATTTGTCTGTTTTGAGTTCTTTGGAGTCTATACCTAGGAGAAACTGTTGGGTTGTGTGGCAGTTCTGTCTACCTTTTTGGTGAACTGCCAAACTGTTTTCCACAGCGGCGGACCCATTTTACATTCCCACCAGCAATATCTGAGGATTCCAGAGTCTTCATTTCTCACCAACACTTGTTGTTCTCTGACTTTTTAAGGATGGCCAACCTGATGGGTATGGAGTGGTGTCTCACTGTGGTAGTGACCTCTACGTCCCTTCCAGCCCCGTTCGTAATGCCTGTGTAGCGTGTCATTGTGTATGGTTTCTGTTTCTGGTGCTCTGATGGTAAACACTTGGTTGATTATATTCTGTTTTTATAAACAGTGCTGTCGTGGACATCATCCTAGCACAATCTTTACGTTATTTTGTTATTTTACGTGAATTTGTTATTAGGTCTGGAATATATATCCCTAAAAGTGGATTTGTTAAAGTATGGCGTAGGGAATATAGTCAGTGGTACCGTCACAGCCATATGTCAGAGGGGTAGTAGATTGGGGGAGGAGGGTATATCACTTTGTGAAGAGTCTAAATGTCTAATCATTATGTCATTTTGTACACCTGACACTAATATAAAACATTTTTTTAATTTAAAAAGTAGATTTGTTGGAGCAAAAATAAAGCTAAGTCTTTGGCCACGTATTGACAAATGGCCTTCAAGAAACATTGATCCAGTTTATACTTCCGGTCATACTTGACCTCTTCTTCGTAAGTCACTCATTCCTACCAAAATATTATGTAACAGGCTTTTAAACAAAATTACTGTCTGAATTAAAATCTGCTGCTACTAAGCCTATGTAGTCATTGTTACTTATTTGCAAAAATAAGAAAAACAGGATTTTTCCCTGTTTTTGTGGCTAAAAAGGATACTCAATATTGTGCTTTAAAAAAAGTACCTGAGAGATACGACACTTTCCTAAATGTCCACAAAAAGCCCTGTGTTGAGACAGCTCAATTTATAAACAGTCAAATATCCAAATGTTGGATTGCTTGGGTTCAATGATTTAGTTTGAGCAATAACTCCTTGCTTCGATTCAATCCTGAAACTGGACATGTCGTTTAGACATTCAGATGTCTCTCCTTGAAACTGTATTTTTCCTATTTTTGTCTGCTCTTCCCTCTGCTGTGTGACCATCATTCTCCTGGAGTTCTTTAGGACTCCAGGACAATGATTGTTGTTTGTGTACTTATCACCATTGGGGTGGAAAAGCACTTCTTTGGTGACGATTTCATTTTCCTTTGTGGAACAAAAAGCAATAGTGAGATGGTTTGTCTCACCATTTGCCAAACGCATGCCGTTTTATGCACCTTACAAGCCCTACATATGGTTAGGAATTGGAAAAAAAATGTATATTCTACGGGCAAGATAAATAGCAAGTTTAATTTTTTAAGTATCTGTTTTTGTTACTTCTAGGATGTTATGAATAAATTACACAGCAGGAATTTGGATGTACCCTCGTCTAGAAAAACTTAATAACCACGAATTGCGGGCATGTTTTTCCAGCATGTTACTTTATCCTAATAGGTTTCTATGTTTTCGGAGCGTGACGTAACGAAGTTGACCCCGCATAAGTGATGCCAGGGCCCTGGATTTTTTCTCAAGAAAGGGTTATTGTCATTTGAGGGATGTGCAGAAGTTTTGAGTCAGCTGGACTGTGTAGGAACATTACAAAAACTAATTCATGAAGACCGGGCGAAAATGGGAGCTATTAAAAGAGGAATTTTTAGCCTAGATGCGTGGCACAGACAATCATTACGGTCATGATGAACACATCCTGTCTGTCCCGGGGAGAGAACTTCTGATTTAGTGTACGAAAACATAATGACTGATTACTCATCCTCCCGATATACAGAACACGCCTCGGGAGCGTCCTTGCTCCCTAGAGTCACAACTGATCTTTATCTCAGAATGCAGACCAGGTAGAGACTCCACAAGGAGCTAAAATACACGAATATTTATTACACAGTTCATCATTTTCAAGCACTGGGACCTAATTAATAACTCTCTAGTTAATAACTAATTTTCTGGTTTTCATTCTAAAACATTTCCCTCTTTATTAGTATTGCAATAAAGAACAATTTGCATGCTTTACACTTTGTTTTTATTAAACACTGAAAGCTCCTTGTATTTTGTGTTGCTAATATGGAGTTTGTCCTTTAGATTGCATAGTTACTTAAGCTGTTACTACTCACACAAACCATTTAGTTTTTTTAGATAAATGTATTACGAAAAGGTGCTTATGATTTTGAAAAAAGTTTATTCAACCTTCTTTAAAAACTAATGGTTAACAAGATCAAAATTTCTTCTCTCTTTCCCTCTCTCCCTCTCTCCCTCTCCCCTTCTCCCCCTCTCCCTCCTTCTGTCCTTCCCCCCACTTTTCTCCATTCTGATAACACCCTTTATGTCTCGGTGAAATTCTCCATTGTGAGTTCCCTGCCTCCCAGAGAAGAGCCAGGCAGGCCCCTTCCCCATGTCCCAGCAGCCAGCATGTGGACATATATGTAGGCTCAGCCAGTTGCACATTCCCATCCATGGTTTTGAAATTCAGGGAGTGGCCAAAAAAAACATGTGTGCCTACAGGTTATTAAACATTATACTAGCATATAATACATAGCAGCGGAGCTGTGAGCCGAGGATGGCAATGGCCGGTACAGACACACAGGTACGAGTGGGCAGATCCAGGCAGACCCTTCAGTAATGCCATCTTGGTGTTTCTTGGTTTTCTTCTCCTGCACTTCCTGCTCACTTTCCAGGACTATTTTGCCAGCCTTCTCATTGGTTCTGTGAACTGTTGATATCCTTCTAATAAATTCCTGTCCTCCTAAGGTCCATCAACGTTCATTTCTTGTATTTCGTAGGTTACCAGAACCCTGGATGAATAAAGTGCATGTCTCGACTTAACCTTGAGCTTCAAATCTTGAGCTTGTCACTGACTGAATCTATTAATAGAGAATGAATTTGAAATTCAAATGCAATAACTATTTGTTGTAAAACCATTTTGTTTAAGACATTATTCTGAGGAATGAAGAAAAGTTAAAGGCATTGTCAATTTCTGCATTTTAGGACCCAAAATCTTGTGAAGACACATATATCTGATCACATCGCAGGGCAGATCACACCAAGTCCTGAGGTTGAGGTGGAAACCAAGAACTGTGGGCCTGTGGGAAAGTGGGAAACTGTCCTCACTTGGCTGATCCAGAAAGACTCCCTGGAGGAGCTGGGCCCTGAGTTGGGCCACGTCCTCCTGCCTTCGTCAGAAAGGATCACCACGTTTTCTTGTCTAGGGCAGTGATGTGTTGAGGGCTCATGGAGAAGGTTAAAGAGAAATACTTCCTTGAAATGATAGAATAGTAAACCAGGGAACTCTTGAGTGGACGCCCCAGGCTCACTCAGAAGTCCCTAGAAACAGGGTGTCTGCCATGTGACAGACACCTCTGCCCTGTGTCCCTGCTCTTTCCCCGAGGCACCTGGCTGCCAGTTCTTGCCTTCCCTGTGCTGAGAGCAGAGGTGCACGGATTAACTGCCCAATGCCATCACGCGTAGAGTGAAATCTTGTTTTCACTGAAAAATAATGTGAAGCTACGAAAATGTTAGTGGTTCCCTTTTAAAAAAAATAGTTTAAATGTAGAAGATTCTTCTCACGATGGGTTACAGGTCGAGGGGACCATTCTTGTGCCATTAACTCCTTTTTCCTGGTAGCATGGACTTTATTTCCAAATTTTTCAGAATCCCCAAAATCTGAGTACCCTCTTGTCATGCTTTACTGGCTCGAAAAAAAAAGAAAATTAAAGACGTAAATGAAAGACTCAGAAAAGTAGAACATGAGAAATTTGAGTTTAGTTATGACTGCCCTGTACTCTTGAACCATATACACCTCATTGCAACTGACCATTCTATATTCAAGCAAGGTAAAACTGAAGCCACTTCTCAACTTTGATTTCCTGTAGCAAAGGATAGAAATATTTGGGGACAACTTGCAAATTGTTACCATATGTTACAGATTAAGAGGAGGCATTTCATAGTCCATATTTTAAAATTTGATATTCTGTATTTAAAAACCATTTGCTTGGAAAACCTTAGATTTCTTTTGTGTGGATAACAAAAGTAAAATTTAAATGTTTGCTTCAAAGAAATGCCCTCCCAACCGAGAGCATGGCTACACAACTCAGGATACAGAGGAGGTGTGAAGAAGTTAGAGGGCATCTTGAAGTCACAAAGATCTGGGTCCCAACTCGGGGGTCCCCTCTCATGCGTCGTGTGTAATTCACACTTTACAAATGGCAAAGCTCAGGCTTAGAAGGTTAAGGGACCTTCTCAGCGGCAGATGGAGAGGCTCAGCAAAAACAAAGCAGTCTGACCCCAGACCCTGCTAACCACAAGCTTCACCCTTCTGATAGCCACGAAAGTCCTGTAGCTTGCATTCATCTTGTGTCCTCTTGTGGGCCTCACAGGGTAAAGGGACAAATCAAGACTGCATGTTGCCCCTGTGATATTTTACATAGTGTGACTAGGGGAAAAAGCCACATAATTAGGGGGACAGGGGTGAGCACTCCTCCTTTTTTGCCTTCAACTTTGTCCTCCAGTTCTCCCCAGCTCAGTAATGGCACAAGCCAGAACTCCGCATCATCTCTGATGCTTTCCTGGCCCCCAGGGCAGCTGTGTACGGGTGTTCAGGCTGTGTACTGCACCACATCGAAAGGGGTGCCACTCACATCACAGACTAATTTACACAGAACACACAGATAGCACAGAGATTCCAGGCTTCCCAGACAAGTCCTGGTATAGTGAGGGAGGAGCTCCTCCTGCGGAAGCCCACACCTGCACACAGGAAGGGCCAAATATACTCGTATGCACGTGTTCTCTGAAGCGCACGCTCTCTGGGCTGCTTGCCCCGCTCCTGCCGTCAAGTCCCCACTCCCTCACCTAACTTGAACCTGACTTGGCTCCCTCCTGAGAGCAGGGGAAAGGGAGCACTGGGTCAAGAAGTATGAGTGCTACCTTCCTTCCTTGTACTTTCCATGTGTGCACACATCCCATTGGTTCAGACCACAGGCATCGAGCCCCCAGCCCCTCTCCAGAAAACTCTTCTTCCTGCTGCCTGGGGGCTGGGTCTTTTTCACCGTTCAGATCTCAGGTGAACTGTCGCTTCCTCATGGAACCAAACCAGGCTGTCTCCGTAGGCACTCGCCTCTCTCTTCACTCCCAGGTACCATCCTCATTTTCCCCACCATTCTCACAGCACCCATGCTCTCTCAGGCTTCGTCATTAACAAAGTGTTTGCTTGTTAAGAGTCTTTCTCTTCTAGTAGAGTGGAAACTCCATGAGGTCAGGTGCCATTTCATTTTTGTTCTGCTCTTTGGTGGGCACATAACACGTAAATACTTGTTCAGTGGATAGATGATTATATGAGAACACTAGAAAACTCTAAAAGAATCAGCCTTAGGAGATACTTATGAAATACTTCCTCAGAACTTTGTAATTTCTCTATCAAAGTTTCCTTTGGGTGGTGGAAATTAATAGGTGCCCTCTTCACACGGCGAAGGTGTTTATGATGACGGCAAGTGGAATGATATTAATATAGGAATTGAATAATAGCTAACCTGCTAACCTTCCTTGCATAAATCCATTAGTCTCTCTACTCTTATAAATGAAGACAGAAACCAAAGAGCAGTCGATCTGTTTCTGAAGTTTTCCCCTTTGAAGGTTTGCTACTAAAGAAAAATCTCCATCTTCCATTTTGGAACAGGAAACTGAAATGGAGGGGAGCTGACCTTTCATAAAGGTGTTATAAATTAGTAAGTAGAACATGGTTGCGAACTGGTAAGTGTGAATCACTCTTAATTATTTAGGGCTCTATTTTTCTGTTCTAAAACCCTCTCATTGAAAAGACACCAAAGTGAAGCATCCATTGTGTGACCCCTTCAGGCTCTGTAGGTGCAAAAGGGAGTGAAAAAAAAAATAGACACCCGGCTTTTTTCATTCCCAGACACTGACATTTCTCACACCGCGTTTTTAAGAAATACAGTATTCTTAAATTATCCCAAATGTCTTGAATGTACTTGGAGAATAAATGAGGCCATTTTCAAAATTACAGGAGAATAAAGAGCCCTGCTTTTTCATTAGAGCTTGACAATAGAGCCTGCATTTAAAAAGATGTTTAAATGTACCCCACAGCTTTCTGTCCAAGTTATGAAAGCAGTTCTGTGCAACTTCCAGACAGGGTTAGGTAATTGAAGGAATTATCCTTGGGATAGCATTGCTTGTTTAAATGATTGATGGCCTGATCATTAGTGATTTGTGATGGTCAAGATAACTCTGCGATACATACATTGGGGCAATTTTTGTTATTACGGAAACTCTATTTGAAACTCCAATGTCAGTGTTATTATGAGTCAGCCAAGTTAGATACTTTATTTCAACAAGTGCTGTGAGTCATTTGAAATTATGTATCATTCATAAGCAGAAAACTTTTTAAATTGTTGTATCCCACCTACCTGTGACATTTTGATTCTCTATAGAGTGGGAAAAAAACAGTATACATTGTAATTTGGTGTCTATTTTTCAGGTAATTGACTTAATAAGTTAAAATGAAATCGTGTGCCACCCAGTTTGCATAAGAGATGTAGAATTAAGCAGTAACTTTCTGAGAGTAGCATCAAAGTTCAGCCTGGTAATTCTGAAAGTTGTTTTTTTCCCCCTCTTCCTGTTGAAAAGCTGGGAGGATGGCTGGCAAGTTTTTCTATTTCAGAAGTGCTACTCAGTTGATCAGATTAAAGTACATTTCAAATCTATACTGAATTTTAAGTATAAATTTCAAGCATATTTGGAGGACTCACATTAGATAAGATGTGTGCTGCTGTCCGGGGTGCTGCCCTGTGCCAAGCAGTGCAGTGGGCATTTTACGTGACCCTTCGTTACCATGCATTTCAAGTTTCCTAACACGATAGACATGTACTGCTTCACTGGAGCCGACTTGATTTTGACTCTTATCTTTTAAGAATCCGTAGGCTCAAATAACGATGCCTGATAGGCAGAGTGCATGAGGAAAAGAAGACCACTTTCTCAATAGAGCATTTCTGAACTGACGCTCTAGGCTGTCCTTCGTTTGTTTCTAGGGGGAGGGAAGATGCATACCTCGCTTTCACTTCCTCTACATCGCCAGGTGACATGTTCGTATTTGTGTCTGTATATCTCATCGTTGTCCTTGGCAATTTGTGGGGTCCTTCCCACACTTCTTACTGTTCATAACCTAAAGCACTAAGGGTTGGACCTTTGTCTTTGCCCCTTTGCAAACATACGCTTACTGCCTGACCTAAGAATTGCACCTCCTAAGCTCATCTTTCCCTGCTCTTACCTCTCCCACCAACCTCAACAAGAAAGAAATTGGGGGACTCTTCCTAGCAATTCCATGTACCCAATTCCATTTACGTGAAATTCTATTTATGCCCGGTTTTCTTTAAAGGTGGCAATGTAAAGCAATTAGATGAGCCCCTCTGGACCAAATAATAAGAGAGCCCTCAACATCTGAAAACATCCTGTTTGAAAGAAGCTACTTAGTGACAATTATTCTTCAATTTGGTCAGGAAACAATTATGAAGCATTGTTCTGTACCAGCGACTGTGCCAGGCTTGGCCAGACGTGGACCAACGGGGAGACCTCCCTCTGTCAGGGAAGAAGAATGGGGTTTGGAGCCAGAGGACCTTCTGATCATTAGCTGTGTGACCTTGGCTCCACTTTTGTTGAAGTCTCTGAACTTGAACAGTGGTCACAGCAGTGATGATAATTGAACGTTAGAGCTTGTCATCTGACTAGAAGACGGTGGGTGAAATAAGGGAGAGAGAGAGTTCTCAGGAACTGACATTTTCAATCTGGGTAACCACAGGCAAGATGGTTTGAAGGAGGAACAACAGCACCTATCACCTGGGTAAAAACCTAGGTAAAAGGTAACCTTGGACTTACACACCTCATTAATTAATTAATACTCAGTGTTGGCCACCCCTCCCTCATGCCACCCACTGCCATCAACATATCCTCAACCACGAGGAAGCTTCAGTCTGTGCCACAGCCTGTTAACTTCCTTCCAGTTTATTCTAATCCCTACAACCCCCGGCAACTCTTCTCGGTGCTGGCACTCTTGGCACCCGTGGTGAAAAGGAGGATGGGTCATTTGAACCACCCCCAAAAGGCTTCACGGTGGGACCTGAGGGCACACCAACATTTAAGCAGTGGCCAAAAGGAGAGAAAATGGTGAGGTATGGAGAAGCTGGTTCTAGAGTCTGGGTCTCAGGAGGAAAGCCAAGGAGCGGGGCCTGGAGCATGGAGACTGTTCATTTCCTAGGGCTGCTTGTAACAACAGACAGCAAATGGGGAAGATAAAAACCACAGAAATGTCTCCTCTCACAGTTCTGGAGTCCGGGACTCTGAAACCAAGGGGTCAGCAGTGACGTATTCCCTCTGCAACCCGTCGGGAAGAACCCTTCCTGCCTCTTCTAGCTTTTGGTCTTTACCAGGAATCCTTGGTGATTCTCGACTTGTAGATACATCACTCCGAGCTCTGCTTCTGTCATCACATGGCCTCCTCCCTGCGCCTCTCTATTTTCACATGGCATCGTCCTCATCTTGTATGGACACCAGCCATACAGGGGTAGGGTCCACCCTCATGACCTCACCTCAGCTTGATCACATCTGCAAAGACCCTATTTCCAAATAAGGTCGCATTCCCAGGTACAGGCGCTTAGGATTTCAACATGCCTTTGAGGAGGGTGCAAGTCAGCCCATAGCAAGTACTTTGGGGGGAAGTGTGTGGTTAGGGGTCTGGAGACTGGAGCGGTCAGAAAAATCTCATAGGTGTAGCCGGGATGGAGATCAGGGGAAGCGACTGAGGCACTTACGTAGGCACAAAATTTAAAGGGGCTACGAAACCTCAGTAAGCAAGGTAAATAATATTTCACTGCACCATACTTTCAAATAAAAATTCATGCAGAAAGAATTCACAATGGACAAAATATCACCATTTTAAAGACAGGATCAGCATTATTAAATTTTCTCGTAGCCACAGGGTCCAGTGTGACTGTCACCAATCCACTGAGGCGGCTGAGCTGGTAAGATAAAGCCCAGAATTGCCAGTGGCCATTTTTGCCACACTGTGGAGAGCACAGAGCGAGAAGAAGATGAACAGAGAAAAAGCAGCCCTGAGCGGTAAAGAGCAACTGAATTCCAAGGCCATGTTGAAACCCCTGACTGCAGCCATGTCTCAGTCCTGTTTTCTGCTTCAGCCAGTTAGCACTGCATTCAAGCTAGGCAGCAAACCAGTCCCACTACAGCTGGCTGCTCCTACCCCGACAAATTGGGCATCCTTTTTGATTGCCAGGGATCCACCCAGGCTCTCCTCAGCTGGATTGATTTTCTCCTTCATTCTCTCTTCCTGAATTGACATGGAATGTGTTCCCCCATGGAGAGAGCTCCAGAGACCCTTACAATGGCCCCCAACAATTCTGGGGAATTGTGACCTCATTGAATGTGGTTCCATTGAAACAGCGTTTTCTCTCCCACTTCCTTTTGAGTTAGAAATACGTACCCCCTTTACATTATGGGATTCAGTAAGTTCTATGGATGGGCTATTGCAGGAAGCAGAGCACTGTTTATCCTAATTTTCTGTAAGAAACGGAAGTCTGAGTCCCAATCCCTTATAAAAAATCTTTGAGGATACAGCCAATTTATGTTTCGGGACTTCCCATGCATTCCATCTGTGCCAGGCTTGCCAGGCTTCTCACTGTCATGAATCCTGTTAGTCGGCGGTATTGAGCTCAGTGCGGGCAGGTGCCCTGGACACAACACAGCTCCCCACCCCCACTCCCACCCTCACCCAGGGAGCTGACGTGGGACGAGGAACTTCACGCTGTGCACTCGCTCCCAGGGCAGTGGGCTCTGTGTAGGCAGCTGCTCCCGCATGAACCCGTGCAGAATCTGCTCTCTGCCATCTTTATGTCTCTCCAGACACACTCCTCCTTTGAGGTGCGGATGGATTAATGCCCATGTCCTCCCCTGTCGTTCCAGACAGCCTCAAGGACTTTTCGTCTGCTTGCAATACTGGCTGCGCATATAAATCTTTCCATCCATTTAGCCCTCCACTGTATAATTTTCTAATCTTTACAAGCAGGCTAAAAATGAATTCCATAAATTCACCGAGGTCAGAGTTTATGTCTCGGTGTATTTTTTCCCCCCTAGCACCAGAATTAGAACTGGGCATCTAGAAGCTTCTCAGTAAATCTTTCCTTTGATTAGGAATTGGAGCTTTGGGTTTTGTTGTTATTTTGTTTGTTTTGGTTTGTTTTGTTTTAGTAGCTGTGCTCTAAAATGATGTACAACCAAACGTTTATAAACCATATCATTAACAGAAGAATCCCAAAGCCCTGTTGTTGAAGAGAATAATCACCTCTTAGTTTATCTTTTATGTACATCTAAATGTTCAAATTATCTTACATTAAGAGCTTATACCTGTATTGAAATGACTTGCACAGATGAGACAGGCATTTTTTAAAACTGCAAATAACTAATTGTAGAACGTAGGTCAGGAGAAATTATTGTTGATTCTTAATGGTAATTGCCTTTCATCAAATATTTTTACTGAGACTTCTTTCGAAAGCAGGTTTGGCTCATTAAAAGGTTTTGAAAGGGAGTCCCAAACATGTTTCCTCATTTTATTACTTGAGGTATGAAAATGAAAAACTGAAACTTTCCTTATATTCTGGGATTCTGCGATGCTGTGGGCACGTCCACCGGTAAAAATTGGTAGAAAGAAAAATCACATGCAGTCATTCTTGTTTTATCTTTCAAAAGAAAGCTTCTTTGTAAAATTATAATTTTTGAATAGGAGGCTATGAGAAGTTGGTTCAGGTGGGAGTCTGAGTGACAGTTCTTGATTCATTTGTTATTGGGAAAAATAAAGTGCATGTCCCATGTGGGGAGTTGGAGAGTACATGGAGGACGGGAAGCCATCACTGAGAGCCCATTTCCATGGTGGGGTGCAGGCCACTCCCAGGGGCCTTTCCACAGGTGCACTGGGGGAAAGGGAACAAAAACCTGTGTCATTTGTTGAAATCAGACAATCTTAAGAAGCCAGTGATCTGAAAAGGGTGTGAGCCTTTCAGTGGGTCATGTTTATGTTTTTCACTTTAGATCAGGAGTGGGTATACAGTCTGCTAGGGCTGCCATGAGAAAGTCCTACAGACTGGGTGGCTTAAACAACAGAAATGGATTGTCTCAGTTCTGGAGGCTCGAAGTCCAAGATGAGGATGTTGGCAGTGCCCCCTCTCTCTGAAGGCATTAGGGAAGGCCCTGTTCCAGGCCTCTCCCCTACCTGTCCGTGCTTTGCTGGCCATCTTTGACGTTCCTTGGTTTGTAGAAGCGTCAGCCCCCCTCTGCCTTCATCCTCACGGGCCTTCTCCCTGTGTGTGTGTCTGCATCTGTACCCAAGAGTCCCCTTTTCCTAAGGACACAGTGGTTTAGGGCTTGCCCTAATGCCCTCGTCTGAACTTGATCACCAACAAAAACTCTATTTCTAAATAGTTTGTCCACCGTGCGTAAGAGTATCGGTACGTGTTCTTCCCATGGGGTTTCTGTACATGGAGGTATGGAGACTCCAAAACATGCCTGTGGCAAATCGAGAAGCAAGAATCTAATCCACGCCTGCTGTGTGCCAGCAAGACAATTTACAGTCAGCAACCTCGGTCTGCAGCAGCCCTGACAACTTTTAAGAAGGGAGAAATCAGTCAGAGGAAGACTCTGAATGCTCAGATAATTGAAAGGCTGCAGATAGCACTGAAAACTAAGGAAATAACTATCTGGCTCCAGTGAAAAGAATGGGTCGCCATGTTTCCCTGTCAGGTAGCTGCAAATGTTTGGAGGGGAGGGGGAGAAGTACACGGTATCTTCCACTGAAATCCGCTCCCAGACGGCAGTGTCTAGAATGAACAGGAAATTGGAACAAGTGAGGAAATGGCCATCAGAACTCTTTCATGTGAAAAATTTTCTTTGCAAGTTTGATGTCCTGTGTCTTTGGGTCTCTAATGACAGCAGAAAATGAAGAGCTCGGTTGCTTCTTGGGTTATGGGGGTGAGAGATGGAGACACCACCCCTTCTGGGGTCCAGTCCAGGCCAAGAGAATAAAGATTGAGTCAGATTGACATGGACTCAGCCCAGCCCCTTCCCCGCAATTTTCAAGACAATTAGTAAATGGTGGCTGACGTATGTAACAGCTTGGACATTCGTGAGGATTTTAATAAGTCTATGCTAATGGATTCACCTCGATGGCTCACTGAATATTTAACTTTTATTGGTATTTGTCATCATGGTGAGACCAGAAGTCAGCTGCCACATTTTGAAACAACAACATTTCAATGAAAATACTCTGGTCACAATAATTTCCTATCAATTTTGAGGTTTCCAAGCAATTATTTCCTTTCATTTACAGTCGATGTCGGTAATAATTCAGGGAGACCCTCAGGGTCCTAAACTGCAGTACTCAGCAACTAAAAAAAGATGAGATTGAGCACTTCAGCATTTTTTCTTTTAAAAAGATAGAGGTTAGACACCCTTTTGGAACAGTCTAATATGCAAATGATAATATCTCCTAAGACGTTTGTTTTCTTTGTCTTTTCATAGAGGTTTAACTTACAGAGAGTACAGTGCCCAGATCTTAACGGTACAGCTGCCAAAATCCTTTAGAACGTCATTGCTCACATTGGGAGTAAAATCTGGACAATGGTAAGACCACTGCTGTCAACAGTGTGCGAGGGGTCACAGCCGGTGCCATGAGCTTTTTGGTATATTCTAATTTATGTTTAAATATTTCATCTTTTACCCATTTGGCCCATATTTGCCTCTATTTTCTTTAGCGTATTAAACATAGTTATTTTGAAGAACCTTTTGTCTCACTCCAATATCGAGATAACCTCCGTGTCTTCTTGTATGGACTCTTTGGTCTTTTTGCTTCCCCGTTGCGTTTCTTCTTACATCAAGCAATTTTTTAATATATTCCAGATGTTGTGGGCAATATGTTGCAGAGTTTCTGGATTATGTTATCTTCTTCTAAAGCATGTCTTTTAAAATATTTCTGCTTCATAGCTCATCATCATGAAGGTAAAAGCATTACTCTGTCATACAGGTAGGATATTTAACTTGTTGTTTATTCTGAGCCCTTTTCTTGTTATTTATCCTTTAGCAATATTAGAAGTTGAAAATTTTCATCTACTGTATGAAATTAATTGTTCAGAATAGCTTGGAAAGGATGTAAGGCTGTTTTTTAAAATATTTCATTTTTAAACTATTCTAAGCCATTGCAGACTCCAAATTGTTTCAGAATATGCTAACTGCCTATTTATTATAAATATGTGCTTCTGACTCCTTTTAGAAAGGGAGGGCAGTGACTATCTCTTCTACAGTGTGACACAGAATATGGCTTCCCTCTGAGAAGTTATTAGGTTTCACTTGAGAATGCAATTATCTTTTTCATCCCCTAGACCATTGTAAATTAGCTTTGTGGTAATTAGAGAATTAGAGTTATAATGTCCAGTTATATAGTCAGAGTCTTTACCTTTCTAGATATCCACCTAAGTTTTCTTTAAAAATATTTATTGCAACCTAGTCTTTTATGTTTCATGTGCTTATAATTTTGTAATCCTTTCTGTGTTTGTGCCACGCTCTGCGGCTGGATTTGTTCTGAAACGGTGTATTATTAGACTTTATAATACAAATTATTAGAACTGCACCCAACAGCACAAAGTGGTACTTGTAGCTGTCCCTCATCTCAACTCATTTATTGTACCAAGTGCAATGGGGGAAATGAAAAGTAAAATAAAACATGTTTACTTTCTGTATCCCTTTGCCGGTATAACATTTAATTCTACATTGATGTTTTGTCATATGGCTAAAATGTACATGAAACGAACCAGGAAAATCAAGTGTGCCTCATTAAAAGCACCACCTTCACCTCACAATTTTGGCAACAGTTTGATAATATATGAAGACTAACAGCAGAAACTGAAATTAGCTTGTTTGTTCTTGTTACTAAGTTGCTTCAAATTATTTAAGAAAAAAGCTAGGCTCTCCAGCTTCCTGTACTATTTATCATTTAAAAACTTAGAGCTAATTTTATAAAAACACTAAAATTTAAAACTATACTTTGAAGAACTACAGTGTTTAATTATTGGCCTTGCTTGGCTCTTATAAATAGAACATTTTTATTCCGCAGGCAAATCCTATTTTTGCACTTATTACCGCAAGCTTGTGAATCATTGAAGGAAAACAAAAAACCTAATTTCCACAGGTGATTATTTTTATTATTAATATTACAGAATTGATTTGAATTTAGAACTACTGATGTGATCTGAATAGTTATTTGGTATTTATTAAATGTCAGCTATGTGTCCAGCTTGGTGTTATTTAAATATTATTTTTGTGATTCTGTGCTTATCTGACGTCATTCACTAAAAAAAATTAACCACCTCATCATAGAGACTTCACAAAGACTTTCAGGGGGCGGGGGGTGGTATGTGGAGTAGTTAACTAGTGTATTTCTATTTTCCCATCAGAAGGAGAAAATCAATTAAATTCATTAAAGCTGGTACAGCTTCAGTCAGGTTGAATCTGGCATGCTAAGCATATACAAATGAAACAACCTGGCCTATTAAAGTTTGGGCCTGTTATGTAACCGTAAAGCATACTCAGATCCCTTTTTCTCTGGGGTTAACTCTGGCAGGCTCAGCAACGCAGACCCTGTCGTCCAGATCCTGAACTGCTTCCTCCAGCCTGAATTATTAGTAGTAAGGCTCCCCCAGAGACATATGGTATTTGTCCTAAAGCAAAAACCAGTCATCCCACCTGTACAGATGACTGCAACAGGAAAGGGAGCCAGGTGTCCTCCCTGGTCACTGTTCCCTAATGCTTTTCTTTAGTTATTGTATGGAAGTTCAGTCCCACAGTTCTGATGAGTTTCAAATCCTTAAAGCACTTCTGAGTCTGTTTTGATGGGTAACTTTTGCTTGTCTTGAGGTCGAGCACAAATTACTCTGAGGAAGCAATGTAAGCTTCCGTCCTCCACTTAGTTTTGTTTTTTTTTTTCCCCCCATCGACTCATTTTGATTCAAAGAGGAGCCTCACTATTTTTAAAGACTGGCTTCGGGCCTGACGTCAGGATGCCCGACCTGCGCACATTTCCCGCAGTGCCAGAGCCCTTTTCATCCTCGCCCTCCTCCTCCACACTCCCAGCTACATCTCAGTGACTCATTCTGCCATCATGGAGCATTCATTCACCGCCCACGCGGACGCGGGCCTTGCGTCCGGCTTCAAGCTTCGTGCCTGTCTCCTGTCTCTGGAGAGGTGAGGATGGGCTGAAGCAATTTAGGAGGCTGTGTAGGGAAAGAAAGATAAGACAGCCAAGCAACACTCCAGATAAATTACCCACCGAAAAGAAAACACTGTGAAATTATAGAAGACGTCAGTGTTTGTGGCTT
This sequence comes from Rhinolophus hipposideros, assembly GCF_964194185.1. Lineage (NCBI taxonomy): Eukaryota > Metazoa > Chordata > Mammalia > Chiroptera > Rhinolophidae > Rhinolophus > Rhinolophus hipposideros. The sequence continues at coordinate 3,262,809 of NC_138068.1, forward strand.
GGGAGTTAGGAGAGCTGTGAGAGGAATATATAAATGTGTATTCGCAGTTTGGAGGAAAGCAAAGAGAAGGATGAGGCAGAAAAAAAGACAGGCAGAGGCTTCCTGTTTCTGAATTGCTTCTTTGGCACTCCTCTTTTCCCAGTCCCACACTGATGGGGGGGTAGTCTTTGAGAGTCCTATTTCCAGGAAGATTCTCCTATGTTGCCTTGTTTATCCTGCTAGAAGGAAAACTGAGGTGGTACGTGTGATTTCGGTGGTGTCAGGTCTGTACTTATGCAAATTACGTGTAATCATTCTAAAGTGCTTTGCTTCCATTTGGGCCTTTTAGTGTAAAAGGAGGAAAAAAAAAAAGGCTGCTCACATTGTTTGCCCTGGAAAATCTGTCAACTTCTGAACTGCATCTAAAAACGGGCTCTAGATTCTCTGTGATTTTATACATTCTAACGTTTTATCATCCATGAGGAACACAGTGATATCTTTCTGCAAAATTATAGTTTTCTGTCCACCCTCACAGTATACACCAAAACTGTTTTTCCCATTTAAAAATCACCTGTTTTTCGTGTTCTACAAGTTGATCTGGGGGGAGTTTAAGCAGGTACACGCATATGTAAAGATGCGTCAGGTGGACACATAAGTGCACTTTACTCTTTGTAAGGTACACCTCAACAAACAAAATTAAATAAAATCCGCTGTTTTATTTCCTCTCTGGAGAGCAGCCATTTTCTTTCTCATTGTTCTTGCCATTTTATTGGTAACATCATATTTTCCAATCATTAGAGGAATTTTTAAAAATTCAATTTATATATTGAAGAATCTTCCTACTGCAATAAAAAGTTCTTCAATATCTGCTTTCTCTTTGGATATATATGTAGTTATAATTGTGAGGTTTATGCAGTTTTATATTCTGCTTTTGTTCCCCATGTAATATTATACCAAATATGTTTCTGTCTTTCGTGCTCCTCATAATTTTTCATTTGAATGGCTGCAAACTCTTCTGCTGAGTAATTACAATACCATTTGCCTAGCCACTCCTCTTGTATTGAACATTTAGCTGACTTCAGATTATTCATTAAAACCAATGACCCTCCTGGAAACGTTTATGCACACATTTATCCATCCATCCAACAGATGGAATTTTATTTTGAGCCCCTGTTCTATACAAAGGGCACAAAAGGGGAATGCAAGTATGAAATCTCCTTTGAGGAACCCTAAGTGTGGTCTGCACCAGACAGTCAGAACTGCTAACTACTTATAGCACATTTGTGTTCGTTGAGACCTGTGGCATGATTACCCAAGGACAAGCCCAACCCTGGCCTCATCTCCCGTTGGACATGGAATGGCTGATTGGGCTTGCCTTGTTCCCACCTGTGTGGCCAGCACCGAGGTATGGTTACATACAGCACCCTGTGACTACTGGTGAATGAATGAATGAATGAATGAATGAATGAATGAATGCAATATCAGATTTCATTATCCCAACAGGGAACTGAGGAAACTGAGGCTTACGGACAAAAGTACAAAGTGCCATGGAAACACAGGGCTTCTCAATTTACATGCACACCGTTCATTTAACTGTCACTGGAATTCTTGGAGGAACATATGATAATTCCAACTTTGCAAATGAGAAAACTGAGGAGCAGAGAGAAATTAAACAACTTTCCTAAGATCACTCAGCTTGAAAGTATTCGAATCAGGATTCAAACCTAAAATTTCCAACTCAACATTCCTTATCCCCAGGTGTAATATCCTGCTCTTTCTCAGATGTGGGATTATGGAGTAAAAATCAGAAATATTTTTATTATTCAATTTTTAATATTGCTAATGTATTCCTTTTATTTCTGTTCAAAAGAGAATTATCTACTGTAACATACACAGTTACCAGTGTAACTATAGCCATACCAGCAATAACTATTATTTTTTAAAATATTTTTGCTAATCTGCACTGTTTTAATAGCACCTATTGCTATCTTACTCAGCATTTCTTTCATTCACATGGAAGCCCAACACTTTTTCATAAGTTTGTGGAGTCTCTGTCCTTGTGTACATTATCTACTTGTGAAATTTGACTCTTTGTTTACTGGACTTTCCATTTTATCAGTATATATTGAAGTGGCTTCTTTAAATACTAACCCTTTGTCACATTTGATTCCCACTTTTTTCCACAGATAGTTGTTTCCTTTTTGATTTTGTTAATTTTCATTTTGTAAAAGCGATGTAACATACAGTCAGATGTTTGATTCAATCCTTAGAAAGTTGGATCACCTTTCCAACTATCTGGTTAGACTTTTTCAAGTGTCTCGGGTTTAATGTATTAATCCACCTGAAATTCAATACAGTAGAGCATGCCCATCTAAAGTGTATTTTCCAATTTCCTAATTTAAGCCAGGGCTGGATTAAGTCACACCCACCTGTGCAGTGGCCTCTGATGGAAGGAACCAGCATCTGTCCTCATATCCATCCCCTACTGTTGTTAATATTTTGAACATCACCTATGAGTAGATTGTTACCCAATACCATATATTAAATTACGGTATTCATTCTTTTGTCACATTTTTGTGACGCTTTCTCATATAGTTAAATTTTACATATCAATGGATTGATTTCTAGCTATTTTTCTATTCCATTGATTGATTTTTCTATACCACTTAGAGAATCTTTTGAATTATTGTAGATTTATAACACAATTTTTATATCTGGCCTGGTAGAATCAAATTTTGTGGCATCTGGAGTGATAGAATGTGGGGGGCAGGCGCTCATAAAGAAAACATATTTCGTTTTGTGAAACTTACAAAACTATGTGACCATGAGAACATGTTGGTAAAACTCCTCCCAGGACACTGGGAGGGTCCACACAGTGAGGGAAGGGAAGCTTAAGCTTCATTAGCCTCCAGTAAATCCACCTCTGCCAGCTTGGCTAGTTTCCACTTTTATTAATTGCATATGTTTTCCTATTGCCATTCTTTCCTCATGAATTTTATAATTATTTACTTCAGTTGTTTTCATTTGTTTGTTCTGTTTAACATCTTCTAGGGATTCTAATTGGACTTGGAGAGAATGCTCATCCTTAGAAAATTTATTCTCTTCTAGAACACAGCATTGCTCTACATTCCTTTGTCTTCCTTTGGATTTTCCAGTAAATTTTTCATTATTTTTCGTACATCTATCCTTTGTTAAGTTTATCCCTAAGTAATAAACTTATAATTAATTTTATTGTATTAATGAAATGTTAATACTGGTACATGATAATACTATTGATTTCAGACATTGCTTCTATATCTGGCAACTTTTTGCATGTACATATACATTTATGCTTCCTATTACCTGAAATTGAACGTTTGTCCCTATAGGCCCAATATGTATTATTCTTATGTCTTAATTCTGGTTCTTAATTTATTGAACAGACATTCCAAAATAATAATAAATAAAGGCAGCACCTTAATTTCATTCTGTTTTTAAAGAAATGTCTCTAGTATTGTCCATTGCCTATAATGTCTCTTAATTTAAAATATACTTATATACTATATTAAGAAAGTATATTTCTAAGCCCTTTTTAAAAATGTATAGTTGGAATATATGTTGAAATTTTTCAAATTACGTTTCAGTATCTATGGAAATGACCATATAGGTATTTCCATTTAATTCATTAATGTCACATAAGACTGTAATTGAACCATCCTTGCATTTAAGGGATACATTTTATTTTGTAATGCACTGCCCTTTTGGTGGGTTTTATTTAAGGTTTCCCCATCAATATTCATGTCATTGATTCGGTGTCTGAGGTGCGTATCCTTATCAGTACTGTATTAAATGCTTCTATGTCAGGAACACTTAATAACATAGTATTACCTATTTCTTAAAATATTTTAAAAATTCATTCTGATTCAGAACCTTTCCTTTGAAATTGTAATAGTTCTTTGATGACTTTCTGATTTTTCCTCTCTTGTCAATCTCTAAAGATTTTTTTTGTCTTGAATCAATGTTAGGAATTTTTGTTTTCTATGAAATTACCCATTTCTTTGAGCATTACAAATACAGTACCATACTTATAGATATTTATTACTTACAGTTTTTATTTCAATGGAGTTTCTTTTCTAATCTGTATTTTTTAGATGTTTTTTTGTTTTTTATTTTATTAGACATCAGAATTTTTATATTGTTAAAGTTTCAAGGAATCAGCATTTCTTTTTGTTGATTATATTTTTTGCTTTCCAATTTATGACTTTATCTTTTTATTTCTTGTATTGTTTTTTCTTCTCTAAGATATTAAGTTGAATAATTTATTTACTTTCTGTATTAATTTTAACAATAAAACATTTAAAGCTTTTGTTGATATTTTCTCTAAGCATTATTTTGATACATATGTTAGTATTATATTTTCTAAATTGTCCTTCATTAAGTTCTTGATTCTTCCTTTGTCCCAGCTGTTCTTTAGGAGATTATTTTAAAATATCAGAGTAACTTGCAATTTTGTTTGCTGATTCTTAAGACTTTTAATTTCAACATTTAGTTGTATTTTTTGTTAGAGTGTAACCGATAAAAATCTCTGGTGATGTTTATTCATTTAATTATACATAAACTAACAAATGATAAAATTGGTAAGTGTTCTTTGAGTAATTCTAAAGAAATTATGTCTCATTTATAGACTACAAATTTTGTTTACTTTATTTGTTGTGGTTTTGATTATAAAGAATTTAATACTCCTCTATAAGAGAGTTTTTGTTAGTTTTTACATGAAGTTCTTACATTCTTTGCTTTGTGTGTTTTTTTGCTATGTTATTTGGTGCATATAAATTCACAATTATTATGTCCTAAATATGTACTGTTTATCTTTGTATAACTACCCATTTATTTCACTTAGTGTTTTCTCTTGAATTATTTGATATTATTGCAACTTTTGCTTTCCTATATTTATTATCATTGCTATATCTTTATAGGAGCTTTTCATTTTAGATTGTCTGTGTGACCTTTTATGAGTATGCTATTCATGAGCAATGCAATGTTGAAATGTCTTTTAGAATCACTTCTGAGCATTCCTGCCTTTTAATGGGAATTCCATATGGTATTTTTATTTTTATTTTAGTTTCATTCTTTTTTCCCTGCAAAAGTTTTTAAATTTTTGATTGAATCTCATTTAGCTCAGTGATAATTTTAATAGCTGATATTTTCCTTTGTTTTACACCACTTTATAAGCATTTTAAAGGAATTAAAAAGAAGAAAATCCCAGGTGCTCCCTATGTCATCATGCCAATAGAACACAGCATTGTCTAATGAAATTTAGGCATCTCCAAGTTTCCAAACTCCACACCACCACAAATAGCCCTCTGTTCCTATTGAGGTTGTGCGTTCTTGAATTCTGTAACTGTTCATTTGTCTTCCATCAAATGCTGATTTTTATTCCTTATGCTTTGATCTCAAGACTTATTATTCTGGTACAATATTTTTAACTATCATCTTCAAATTTTAAATATATCATTCAAGTTCCTTTTTGTACCAAAAATACTATATACAAACCTCATTTTACTTTCCCCTCAACTCTTCTATACAACTCCAGTGTTTTTTTCCTTTGTTTTTTTTATATTTCAATAAACCATAGCATTTTATTAATTCTGTTTCATAAAAAACTTTAAGAAAATAATGTTCTAATAGCCAAGTCCTTCTTTTTAATGAGCATTTTGTGAGGTATCCTTTCTCTTAAGGTCACTATTATTCTTGTTCCAGTCATAGCATTAGTATCCACATGGACCAACTATCACCACCATTTTTTTTCCAGTACTTTCTCATCTATTCTGCTAGAAAATTTGTCCTGAGTAAATGATAAGCACAATTTAAACTCTTCTCCATATAACACCAATTTCTGCAAAATGTCACATTTACCTTTAACAGCTATGATAAATAGCAATATTAAATTAACAGTTTTTAAAACTCAGTTTTGTAATTGGTGGTTTTGAGTCATTACTTATCTACTAGTAGTACGTGTGTGGTAGTAAGAAGTGAAAAATTGTTGTGGTTTTCAGAGTGAGGAGAGGAGCACAGAGGAGATAGATAGTAACCAGGATGAAGAACCATAAAATTAATAAACAAGCGTTGTTTTTCATTAATATTATTAGCATCGGTGCACCCCCTACTGACTGAAGTCCAAATAAATCTGTTTTAAAATACCATGTAATGCATGTCATAAAAATAAATCAATCGAGTTACTTATGAAGAGCCTTTATTAATTTTCTCCCTAAGAAATTTTGATGGATCTTCATTGGCTATAGAGTAACACCACAAGTCAATAAGATGGAACTCAAAACCACTCAACATCTGAAAGCAAATCTATTTATTTATTAACTAACAGACATTTATTAAGGACCTGATAGGAAATTGGGAGGATATAAAGATGACCAACACAGAATTCCTACATCTTAAATTCTCATGAGGGAAATAGACAACTAAATAAGAGCGTCTGAGCCTCACCTCCTCCTTCGTGCCCCACATCAACCATGACAAAGCAGTCTACATTCTCCAAATTGTCCATGCGGTGAACTTCCACACCCCTGTCACCCATGGTCTCCTTTCTCCCTAGAATTCCTTCCTTCCCCTTCCCTCTCCTAGAGAGATTACTTCTGTTCCTTAATGATCCAATCAGTAAATCATTTTTTTAATCTTTAAGTTTTTCCAATCTTACATTACACACAATTCTGTAATCTAGATCTTTGTCCTAATTTCTGAATATCTTGTTATGGTGGATTGCTGCACTGGAAATCACAAGGACAAAAAGGAATGTTTAAGGCTCTGAATAGATATTGCTAAGTTGCTCTCCAGGAAGATTGTACCAATTTTTACTTCCATCACAAGTGTATGAAAGTGCCTATTTCGCTTCACATTCACCAACTCTGAATAAGAGCTATGTTTTCATCATTGCTAATTTAATAGACTAAAAATGGTATACTGTTTTAATTTGCATTTCTTGGATCACCAGGACAGTTGAGTGTTTTTTTCACCTCTATTAACCATTTGCACTTTTTCTACAGATTTTCTGTTCATGGTATTTTTATTTTCTAAAGGGGGTTAGTGGGTTTTTAATGATTTAATTATATATATATATGAAAATTAACTCAATTCATCATATTTGTGGAAAATATTTTCATATAATATTTTCCTGTTAGTTTTGTTTTTGATGTTTTCTATATTTGTGAATTAGTACTATTTATGCTGTTGAATCTATATGAATAATTAGATTTTTAATATTTATCTCTTTAGTTACTCTAGATGTGATTAAGGTGTATAACCTGAGACAATACAACTCTCTATTTTTTCCAAATACTGCACAGATTGTCCCAACACCATTTATTTACTAATGTATCCTTTCCCCTTGGATTTTAAATGCTTGGATTTTAAATGCTGATTTAAATCAAATGCTAAAATATCATATACATTAAGATTAATTTTAAGGCATTTCTTTTTACCCACTTTTGTCCAATGTAACACTACGAATATCTGACCAATTAAGTCGCAAATTTGTTGCAATGATGTTGCTAACCCTTTTTTTGATATCGGAGGGATTATTCATTATGGATTTATACCAACTGGAATACCAAACAGTTAACTAAGTTTACTATTTGGAAGTGCTGAAAAGGCTGCGTGAAAAAGTTAGACAACCTGACCTTTGCGCCAACAACTCATGGCTCTTGCATCACGACAAGGCACCAGCTCACAGGGCACCGTCTGTGAGGGAGTTTTTAGCCAGTCAACAAATAACTGTATTGGAACACCCTCCCTACTCACCTGATCTGGCCCCCAATGACTTCTTTCTTTATCCAAAGATAAAGGAAATATTGAAAGGAAGACATTTTGGTGACATTCATGACATCAAGAGTAATACGATGACAGCTCTGATGGCCATGCCAGAAAGAGTTCTGAGGTTGCTTTGAAGGGTGGACTAGGCACTGGCGCAGGTGCATAGCTTCCCAAGGGGAGTACTTGGAAGGTGACCACAGTGATATTCCACAGTGAGGTATGTAACACTTTTTCTAGGATGAGTTTGTGAACTTCATTTTCCGACCTCATATTTTAGCTACTATAGCTGGATAGTATGTGGAAACATCTGGTAGATCAAATTTTCCTCTTTGCCTTTTCCAAACTTTCTTGGCTATTGTCACCTCTTTCATCTTCCAAATGAACATTAGAATCACTCTGTCAGGTTCCAAAAGCATCCTATTGGGATTTTGATTGGAATTTCATTAAACTAATTTGAGAAGAATTGACAACATCAAACATTCGATCTTCCTGCCCAAAGCATGGCATATCTTCCTTTCGTCAAGTTTCCTGTTATGTTCTTCTTCTTAAAACTTTTGTGATTCTCTTCATACAGGTCCTATACATCTCTTGTTAAGATTTCTTTCTAGGTATTTCATATTTTAGATTATTTAAGTGGAAATTTTTCATTATTGCTTATAAGTGATCATTGAGAGAAAGTTATTGACTTTTCTATTTTTCAATTAATTTTAAATAAAACTTAAAGGATTTTATACTAGCTTTTCAAATACACCACAGTTCCCCAAAGTATATTTTAATAGATACACAACCCATGCTACATGCTGATTAATCTGTTAAAAATATCAATATCTGAATGTACTTGTGCTAAGACACCAGTTGGCTGATGTAAATAACTAAAGCTATTTGAGGATTTTGTCTTATTCAGAGACACAGTCAATGCCATTTGAAGAAACTACTTTGGGCAGGCTTTTTGTATATTATTACTCTTAGTGAATAGACAAGTCAAGAAAGGGAAAAGCCTGGCCTTGCAGATATGGTTTTCCTTTACCACATTCCAAAGATTGTAACACACAGTCCAGTGCCTCAGTTTCCCCATCTGCTAAGTGTCTCAGGGTTTGGAAGAAAGGTCTCTAAGAATCTAAGATTCCATCGTGATAGATAAGCCTGCAAGTATTTAAGCATGGTTGTCGTTGTTTTATGTAACACGCAGTCCCTAAGAGGGGGTATTTGCTATTGGAGCCAGTGCTTCACTGCGCACCCCTGACCCTTAAGAAAACTCCTTACTTTCGTCTCTTCTCCAGTGGTTACAGTACATGCGTTTGTCAACTATTTTGTTGACGAAAAATGGAAGTGGAAGGAGCGGGGTGGATTTGGTACGTTTTGACACTCAACAAACTTGTAGCACATAGGAAAGCAGTATGCAGGGCTAGCTCGTTATTTTCTAATCAATCATTCAGGCACTTGTTCTAATATGGCCACGCAATGACTTACTAAGGCCGTGTGGTTCAACACTTTTTGTTCCCAGCCTCAGGACCAAGCAAACAGCTGTTCCTTCAGATCAAGGCAGTTTGGCCTGTGGGTATATCCTTCCGCCAGGCCTGCTCTGGGCTGCCAGCTCAGGTGCAGCCCCAGTATCTCTCTGTTCTGGCCTCCAAGACCAGTCTTACGAGACAGACCCACAGCGGTGAGCGGGGCACTGCTCAGACTCAGGCACCTGGTGGTTCTCTCCCGACACTCTTGTGTTCTTGCTGACTTTGGGACCTTCATCTGTGCCTTGCAAGCTCCAAATTCTGGTGACTGTCCAGCTTCATAAACCTGTCCACACTCCTGTTGACGCCCATCAATACATAAGGCATGGAGTCACCTAGTACTAGCTCTTGGCTTACATCCCACTCATTCCTTTATTCACCAACACATGCTTATTGAGTAGGTGCTATGTGTCTGGCACTGTGCTAGGTCATGGGTGGTCACTGGAGACCCAGCTGTGAGCAAGACAGACCCTCTCTCCACACTGTCCCCTCTGACCCAGTGCTCTCACCAGAACTAAGAAGATCAAAACCTAGGGTTCTTGCAGGCCTCCAAACCCCTCTGATCCTAAGTGCTGGGCTTTGGTTTGCTTCCTAGTCTAGAATGGTGAGTTTCCTTTATACTTCATGGAAAAATCTCTTGGCCATTTTTTTTAAGAGAGGTAAGTCTTTATTTTCCCTGTTTCACAAATAAAGTGGGTTGTGCTGGTTGTTTGGTTGCTTCTTGTCCAAATTCTAACAGATGTGAGTAGACCTTCCATTTTCTCAGCCAAAAAAACAAACAAAGATGGAAAGGACACGCTCCTTTGTTTTATTTTGTCTCATTTTGCTTTGTTCTGTTTGGGGGGAAGCACGAGAACACACAATAGGAATGGAAGCTGACCTCTCTGTGTGGGTTCTTCCTAAAGGTTTTCCAACATGACGCTCCAGTGCATGAAGGTTGTGTCCACACATTGCCACGAGGCTGGCCACCCAATGTTCTGGTTCTCATCTTAGATGCCAATAATCCAGTTTCATCTTTCTTTTACGAACTGACTCAATCAACCAGTTAGGGCATCACGACAACATGGAAAGCAATGGACTCCCAGGTAAACAGAGGAGGGACTACCTGCTGGGCCCACAGGTACATGCTGCTCAATATTGTTGACTCCCAGGGCCTTGGATAGTCCTCTTGGAGTCATATTCAAGAACCTTCTCCCCTCACACTGTTGAGCTCCTCAGGGTTCTTCACAGTATCCTGCGGTCCTTCTGTCCTGGGGGCAGAGTCTTAATGATGAAATACTGCATTATTTTAAAGGGCCATGTCAATCCTTACAAGATGGTTCATGGCAAACAACCAACTTTCTATCCACCCTTCCATCATTTTGTGCTTGTCTTTAACACAATTTCTTAACTGTACATACAAAAAATGGGACACTTCTGCAGAACAGATCTCTTAGGAAGACCATAAGAAAGCAAAAAGCTGATTCCACCCCAAATTCTATGAACAGAATCCAGCAAGTATTACTACACTTCCACTTACATTCAGCACATTGTAACGCACCCACCTTCTCACAGAAAAAAAGAAGGGGAACCGGGCAGGTCACACTCTGTGTTCTGCTGTGGCTGGCCTTGTCCCCAGACCCTGGGAAACCAGGCAAGTATATTACACAAGTTTTACGTTGTTGTAGGGTCATCACTCCCCCCCCACCCCGTCCCCACAACGTAATCTAGTGATGCGAACGTGGCTGGGAAGGCACTGTCATCTCTTTGCTCCCATTTCCTAGCTGTAAAGCAAGAATAATAGCCCCTACTTCCTTTCTTTACAAGACGTCACACTGGCAAAGGAAAGGATCTGTGTGATGTGCCCTGAGCCGCTTTGATAAAAGACGAGATATTTATTAATCCTAGAACACTCATGGGTACTCATTATTGAATGGGTTGGACCCCAGGGGTTTGAAAGGTGCCCGTTGTTCCTTTGAAGCTGCAGTCAGCTAAACTGCTTTCAGGAAGTGGATGGTGGCTGTAATTGTTCACTCCCTCAGCCGTTCATGCTGTTGGCCACTGAAATGTTATATCCGAAAGGTCATCAAGATAAAGTCAAGCCAGAAATTGACCGCACAAAAAGGAGCCGTCTGCATCCGTCCCAGGCCAATAAGCAGTTGCATTTGTCATTCCCTGTTTCCAAGGTCCCCTGTTCATGGGGCTACTTGGAAGAGGAGCCCCCTGCAAAGCCTGGTCTCTTTCTGGATTCATACATTTACCTCCTGCAAAGATAGAAAACTATTAATAATTTACCTACAGCACAATGCACAATGGAGGGGACCGCCAAGCTCAACAGCCAGGGAAGAGCCAGGTCCTGTCCCCTTTTGTAAATCTAACCATTTCTCTCGCAGAGAGGGGGAACCTCAGTGCGAATTATCACCCCCCTGTCCCTTGATGACATGAGAGGCAAGCAGTCGACTTGATATGTTGGCTCCAGTTACCAAACAGCAGGTCACTGTCTGGGTGACTTCAAATAAGAAAAGTCCTTTACAAGAGGAGAGCAACACTGAAAACGTGCCTTATATCTGTTCATAGGAATGCTGCTATGAGCCGTCTTTGGTCTTCAGACACTCAGCAGTTGGCCAATAGACCGCTTTTCACCTTTCCATCTCCTGAGGTGGTAATAGAGACCAAACAAAATACATTAAATGAACGTGAAATAAGGGATTGCAAGAACTGTTCATTTCAGTGGGCACGTGGGCAGTGATGACATTTTTATTATTCTTGTAAGAACTTCTGGCCAGGTTTTATACCTTTGTGTGTGAGAGTATATGTGAGGGAGTCTTTCATGGTAAAAGCTTTTAGCATAGAAAGAGAATAAAGCTAATTTCGATATGGACTGCCTGATTATAGGAAGACCGCTAATAAGATAAATTGAATTAGCTCTAAGAAATTGGCCTTAATTTTTCAGGATGAGGAATTACTGGACTAGCCAAAGTCCTCCCAAGAGAAGAGATTCATTTCTTATGACAGGAATTCAGGGATAACTGGGTTAGGTAAACAGAAAACAGGGGGGGAAATATCATGTAGATCAGAAGTTCTGGACAGTTACTCGAAATCTTCAATCACTAATGGGAACAAAATTGAATTTGACTCGAGAAACTTGTTAAATTAGAAGTAATGTGAGGTTCCTGAAACCGGGGAGATCCCCGTCTCCGAGTCAAGCAGGTGGGCTCTGCGCCTCAGGTCCCAGCAAGCCCCGGTGCTCCCCTCGCTTCCTGCTCCCTTCTTCCCCGGTCAGTAAAATCCTCAGAGAGGACAGATTATGGGATTTGAAGTCTCAGGCTTGAGTTGTGCGGTCCACTTCTGTCTGGCTCCTTCTGTGGCCACGCGGACTCTGGCTGTCCATTTTGTAAGGGCTGTCTGGCTCACAAGTGAAACGGTGAGAGTGTGCAAGGGCTCACTAGTGGGGCTTCCTAGAAATGTCTCACACTGTCTCCTCTCCTCCCACCTCTGCCCTTGGCTGTCTTGCACCCTAAGTACTTATTGCATTTTTCTCCTAACTAATCTTCTCATGCAGTCCCAGTTCTTGGGGTTTAAGAAAGCCTTAGTTTTTAGTGTATAATTGGTGCCCAATAAGCCCACTGAATCCACTTAAAACCAACACCAAAATTTCATAGTATATAACAGAAAACAAAAATTGTGGCTGAGACTTTATCCTGAAAAAACTGAAATATAAAATGATAGTAGTAAGTTTATTTACACAAACACACGCACACACATATATGCATATATGTCATGATACATATATTATAACATATATTTTATATATTATGAGATACAGACACACACACACACTTGGATTAAAATGTAAATCTATGCAAATTCTTATTACATCGAATGAATCAAGTGCTAGTTTTGGCCATAATTTCCCCACCAAACTGTAAAAAGCCCTGCCTGATGTGTTTGAATTTCACAGACCAGATCTTTGCATAGATATTCAAGGACTTGATCAATCTTCCCATGGGTCTGTCCCAATGCTTAACCATTGAAATCATTGACTCACGACATGCTTTTTCTTTTTTGACTTTCTCTTCTTGGTTGTTAATGGCCTGAGTTGTAGAAGTCATCTATTGGTGGTTTCATGTGTGATGCAGGACGTCTCTAGGACTCTCCTCAACCTGATAAAATCCTGCACCTTTTCCAAGAGTTTCCATTTCACTTTCCAATCATTTGTGGTACATGTTTAGCCATGGACCACCAGGGAGAGACTAACTACCAAACAACTGGGCTCAGCAAGTGAGGGTCTAGGCTAATGTTTTCACTGGGCACCAAGTTTCTAAGTATTTGGTTCAGTGATGAATATTTCCATGTTTTGATGATTCCCTGTGTAGCCACATTACAGCAAGGACTCAAAAAATAAAGAGTTAGATAAGAAGGCCCCCCCATCCCTCTAACACAGAGATTGTTCTGGTCTGAATGTGTCCCCTCAAAATTCATACATAGAACTCCTAACACCCTAAGTGATGGTATCAGGAAATGAGGCTTTTGGGAGGTGCTTACATCATGAAGGTGGAGCCCTCTTGAATGGGATTAGTGCCCTTAGAAAAGAGGCCCCCCAGAGATCCCTCACCCCCTTCCACCATATGAGGACATAATGAGAAGTTGGCAAGCCAACCGTGCTGGCACCCCAACCTTGGACTTCCAGCCTCCAGAACTGTTAGAAATAAACTTGTTTCTAAGCCACCCAGTCTGTGGTACTTTGTTATAGCAGCTTAACAGGCTAAGCTAGAAGTCATCGCTTTGTACTTTAAATTGCTGCTGTGGACACACACAAATTACAATAATAAGGTCTTTATTAAATGCCAACAGGAGCACAGAGGCAGAAACAAAGCATTGCACTGAGCTAGGGCAAAGGCATATCTGTGAGGCACTCCCGCAAGGGAAGTGGAGTATTTGCACAGTCTCCAGACATGAGTAAGACTCTTCAAGGCAAATAAAGGGGCAGAGCATTCTAAGCAGAGTATGCCATGTACAAAGTTCAAGGGTGTGGCAGTGTGGCCTGTTGATGGACGGTGAGTAATGGATGTAGCTGTAGGGTTGTTGAGTTGGGAATGGAAGAACAAAAAATCAAGGCCAGACTGTTAGCTGTAGCCCAGGACCTCTACACTGTGACACTGCTGACATTTGGAGCCGGGTACTTCATTGTTGTGGGGGGACTGTCTCTGTCCTGGGCACTGTAGGGGGTTTAGCAAGATCTCTGGTATCTACCTACTAGATGCCAATAGCACCCCTTCCTTATATGTGACAGCAAATGGTCCCCAGATATTGCCTGAAGTCCCCTGAGAGAAATCACCCTGGTTGAGAACCACTGGTGTAGTGTAAGCTCCATGAGGATAACAATGGCCTAGAATAGGTGACCAGTGGCTGTTTTTTGAATGAATACACAAAGGGGGCAAAGGCAAAAAGATTGAAAGGAGGAATAATATGTTCTGACTCCAGAAGAAATAGAGATGAATGTGGATACAAGACATTTTTTTTTTTATTGGGGAAGGGGAACAGGACTTTATTGGGGAACAGTGTGTACTTCCAGGACTTTTTTCCAAGTCAAGTTGTTGTCCTTTCAATCTTATTTGTGGAGGGAGCAGCTCAGCTCCGGGTCCAGTTGCCGTTGTTAGTTGCAGGGGGCACAGCCCACCATCCCTTGCGGGAGTCGAACCGTCAACCTTGTGGTTGAGAGGACGCGCTCCAACCAACTGAGCCATCTGGGAGCTCAGCAGCAGCTCAGCTCAAGGTGCCATGTTCAACCTTAGTTGCAGGGGGCGGAGCCCACCATCCCTTGTGGGACTCGAGGAATCGAACTGGCAACCTTGTGGTTGAGAGCCCACTGGCCCATGTGGGAATCGAAAAGGCAGCCTTCGGTGTTAGGAGCATGGAGCTCTAACCGCCTGAGCCACCGGGAAGGCCCCAAAAGACATTTTAAGGAGAAGGGAAGGAAAGTTGAAGAAGTTCACAGTGAATTCAGAGGTAAAGGTGGGTTTGAAGTTTGAAGAAAATGACTAAGACGTAAGAGCAGTCACAAAGCTGGGAAGTAGGCCCTGATTGAGACGCCCACTACTGGAGTCTAGGAAAGGTGGTAGGGGGCTTATTGTTTTAATTGTTATGTATTTTGTATATATCAGGGGAAGGAATACTGGGTCTCTTTTGATAGCAGTTATACAAAGTTTCATTCACAGTGTATTTGTAAAGAAGCTGATATAACAAACTTAAGTAATAATGGAACACATGGTATGAAGATAGGGAAAATTGTGAAGACGGCGTGTGAACGACCAAAGTTTGGAAATAAAGGGAACTGGGGCCCAGCTAAAGTTAGAGCACATGACCTCATCCGTTTCTCCAGCCAGGCCTGTCTCTGGGCCCCGTGGGTCACTACCATCAGTGCTGTCATCTGCCCCTTCACGTGCCAAGCCCTGATCTCGGCCATTGAGCCAAATCCTTTTCTGTGGTCTAGGAAGCCGGGCTGCCCACCATTTTCCACGAAGGGGCTGCAGCTCATTCAGTCAAGGGTCTCTCTGCTCTACACACCAAACCCTCACTTTAAATATCTTGTAGTTTTTTCTTGATTGTGTTTTGGCTTCTCAGCCAGATGTGAAGGTCCTCGCTGGTAGGAATCACATCTGCATTTTTCCCTCCCTCCCCCCAGGGAAGGGTGTGGGAATCTGGGGATTGTGTGTCATCACTGGGGCAGGCGCCATAACAGCCAGTCGCCTACTTAATTTCAAATTAATGACCTGATAATGACTTCCCTATTTCTGGGAGAGATACCATCAGTGATACAATGCTTAGGTATCTGAAAAGCATTCGATTCCTTTGGGTGTTTCTAAATGTGTCACCAGGAGATAATATATGTAAGGGTCTTGCGCTCCGAATTGAAGTACAAGGTGGTATAATGTGCACCTTGGGGACACAGAAAAGATATGTGGGTCCTAGATGTCTGTCCTTCCATGGCTCCACCCCCGTCACTCTGCATGCAGTGAGTAAAATGGACTGATAATAGTACGGGTGGGAGATAGGTGTCATTTAATTTTCACAACTTAAAAAACACACACATACAGAAATCTCAAACTGGGCAGAATAACATTCTCTAAAAGAAACATAATAGGAATCCTGGATGGTGAACAGTTTCATGAAGGTCCAGGAACGGCACACACGTACAGGCTGTGCTCTGCTGATGGTTCCCGAACCAGTGTTTCAACACCCAGCACCATTAGCCCCACGTCTTAGTCAAAGCTGAGGCCGTCTCCACAGCCCTGAAAGCATGACCTCCCCAAGAATTCACTCTGAGTACTGCAGGGCTCTTTTTTAAGTCCTAGGTACCACGAATTGCACTTGTCCACATATTCTTTCCTTCCCGTCTAATGTAATTTTTCTGTTTTTCTATATAAAGGATTCAGGTTTTGTTTGTTGTTTTTTTTTAAATTATCCTCCCTTCTAAATTAACCTGGCTTTTGTTTTTAACAATCAAATGAGCTAAGAAAGAAAATGAGGCAGTGCTTCCAAGTAGCGTCTACATAACCAGACGGAAAGGTTTTCCTGCACAGTCGTCATTCAAAATGTCACCATTTTCTGTTAGGGGCTACAAGGTTGTGTGTGGATTGTGCGGGGAGCAGAGGAGGGCGGCTTCTCCTGAAAGCGGGGCCAGGCATGTCGTCCACGAAACGAGGCTCGTGTGTCGACGAAACCGCGTGGCATTCCCTCCGGGCCCCTCCCTTCTCAGTCCTTCATTCATTTGCGCGACACGTAATTGTCGCGTAGGTCCCCGAGGATCACTGAACAGGTCTGGCAAGGACCTCGCCCTCAGGGGCTTACGGTGCAGCGGAAGTCGAACTGGTGAACGAGATGGTTTCCGTACTTCGTGCCACAAGTAATTATCAGTTCATTTTTCAAGACATCACCCTTGAGCCTCCACTATAGGCGAGGTGCTGAGAACCATCATTGTGCAAGAGAGCCCAAGGGCTTGCACTGAACGAAGTTAAGCGGAGACAGGTCCGAGTGGTGCCGAGAGAAGTGCCACGGGGTATCGTGATGGAGGAAGGAAGTGCTGGCGGGTCTTCTGAAGGGGGGAGGAAGGCAGGCGGGGGACCTCTGGTGAAGACCCGCCGTGTAAGCCAGGGCCGCGAGGCTTTCCCACCTCCTCCGCGCAGCCCTCCTGCTGCCTGGCTGCACCCTTCACTGGGGCACCCGTCACACTGCTGGTGCTCCCGTTCCTCCTTGTCTGTGTCTCATCCCCACCCAGGGCCATGACCTCCGGGAGGGCACAGGGTGTCAGCACACAGCTAGCTGATTGCAATTCCCAAGCCTGGGTGGAGGCAGGCGGCGGGAAGAACCTTCCAGCGGGGCGCCGCGGGCCCTGCTCCGTAAACACCGCGGGACGGTCCACTGCGCCCGTCCACGGGCCTCACGACGCGGGGCGGGTCAGGGCGGGGCGGGTGTGCGCAGGCGCAGCGCCCCGGTCCGGCCCGTCCAGGAACCCGCTGGGCCTGACCCAAGTCGGCCCAAAGGTCGGCGGGCCCCGCGACGCCCGCGAGGGGGCGGGCCGTCGGCCGCGTGCCGCGCCTGCGCAGTACAGCGACGGCGCCGGCGTCCCCGAGAGCGGCTCCCGGAACTGCGCCGGCGCAGTGTGCCCGGCGCTAAAGGGCGGGGTTTCCTTGCGCCGCGCACCAGGCTGGGGCAAACCCCGGGCCGGGATAGGGCGAGGGGCAGTGCGTCGGGACGTCCTTCGCGTCGGGCCCGACGGCGCGTGCGCGCGGCGCGGCCGGCTGGGTGGCTAGGAGGCGGGGGGCCGCGGCGAGGGTGGCTCCTCTCCCACTTTGCGCTGCCCCGGTATCGCGCAGGCCCCGGCACCATGAAGATCTGGACTTCGGAGCACGTCTTTGAGTACGTGTGGGGCGTGGGGCGGGTCGGCGGGGGTTTCGGGGCAACTCGGGGTGGGAGGGGCGGCCCGGGCGGGAGTGCTGGCGAGGGCGAGGCGGCCCGCAGGGAGCTTCCAGACGTCGGCCCAAGCGGAGGGAGCTGCGCCGGGGCCCGCGCGGTCCGGGGGGCGCCCAGGCGGAGTGGGCCCCACGAGTGGGCCCCAGGGCGGAGCGCCGACCCCCGGCCGCCGCGCCTCTCTGGGCCCGGGGCCGTGGGGCAGGGGCCGGGGGCCGTGGGGCAGAGGCCGGCCCGCGCCCGTCCCCCCGGGAGAGGCGGCGGCGTCCTGCGCGCGAGGTGCCCTCGGGGGGAAGGCGGCCCCTCGCTCCCGCCTCCGGCCTCCAGACCCCGTGGGACGGGCCGCGAGGGTCCCGGGAGGAAGGCGGGGCCTCGTCCGGCCTCGTCGCCCCGCCGTCGTCGGGGTGCGGTCCTGACCTCGGAGCGCGAGTCCGGGGAGCTCGGGCGCCCGCGAGACGGAGCGCCCCGCTGCCTGGGAACCGGAAGGACGGGGCCTTGGAGTCGGGGTGCAAAGTGCGGCCCTGGCCGCGACCGGCCGTGTGACCTTGGGTGACCCCGCCTCCTGGCCTGGCCTCGCGGGGGTTCTGCCCGCGGGAGATGCGGGCCCCGCTCGCCGACAGCGCTGGGGTCCGGGGAACCTTTACTGACGGAAACTGCCTTCGCCCCGCGGGCGGGAACGAACGTGCCTTCTGGTTCCACGACTCCCCGTGTACAGAAGAACCACGTACATAAGCAGCTAGGTTTTTGCCTAAGTCGTTATTCAGTTATCCTAGTGATGGGCAATTTTTGGGGAGTGAGTGCCGGGAAGGGGCCTCGTGAGGCTGAAGAGTGGAAGCACGGACCGAGGAGAAGCAAAGTTCTAAAAAGAGGACAGTTCATTGAAAGCAAAGGGCAGAACTCGCGAGTGGAGGCGTCCCCAGTGGGGGTGCCCAGGGCCGAAGGCAGCCGTTCTTCCTTTACACCTTCTCTGGCCTGCTTGGGGGCGGGCGCGGCACCTACTGATGGAATTCGTCAGGTGTGCCCGTCTGCCCACCCCGCAGGGATGGGCGATACACCCATTCCTGTTTATCGGATCCGCTCCCTTTGGCCAAAGGGAGTTTATGAGATAACGTGTTGACCTCGAGTCTGCTTCAGAGCCTGGACTTTCTGAAACGGCTGTCTTCTGTTTACGCCCCCAGGGACCTACCTCCCTGTCTACCTGACAACCTGCTGACTACCCTGTCTCACTGGCACTCTTTATTTGACTAATTCGGCTTCTCGTTGGCTTGAAATGCTGTCTTTGTCCTAAGCACTGTTGTCATTTATATATGAATCCATTTCTGAGCTACCTGCTCTGTTCCACTGATCTTGCTATTGTGGCCACACTGTTTTAGTTTTTATAGCTTTGTAGCATGTTTTAGTAACTATTTGATTTCTTTAAGTGGTGTTTCTGAGGGCAATTTTAAAAGAAGTGGAAAACTTTTTACAGACTCAGTGAAACAGACACAGCCCCGAGTCCACTGGATCCTGGAAAGTATAGAATGTTAGAATCAGAGGGGAGATTTCTCTTCTTCCTAGTTTCTTGTCGTTCTGGGGGAAAGACCCAAATGTTGTAGTCTTTCTCATGTTCTTTAACCTGGTCACATTCTTCACTGCTCCATTTCAGCCCTTGGGATGGGGAACGGTTTCTTCCTTGCAGTCCTTTTCTGGATTTAAATGCTTCAGCAGTTCTTGGCCCTGTGTCTCCCTAGAACGTTCTTCTCCTGTCACCCCTAACACTATGCCCTGGCTCATCCTCTACCCCCATTCCCAGTCTTTCTGCCCTTTTTACTTTAACGTTTCCCTCTATTCTTCCCCTTTAGTGTAAGTGTTTCATGCGATTCTATTGTTGGCCTTCTTGTCTTGAGTTTCATCAGTGATTCTTCTCTTTTTCTCTCTTTGTTAGAGAGTTCCCTGAGATTTGATGAAAGCTGTAGGCCCTCCTCCCAGAAGATAGACATGTTCAAACAAATGCTGTACATATCCTGGGAGAAGAAGCCCTGATTCTGACTCTCCCCACATAATCAGGGCTTTTCGATCAAAGTCCCAGCTGTTAGCTACACATTTATACCACCCAAATCTGCACCTTGGGCTCTAGCATCTTGAATTTCAAATCCTCATTTTCAGGTCTCACCAGATAGCTCTACTCGTATGTCCCACAGGCTCTTCAACTCAGCATACCTGAAATTGAAGTCATAACCTGCCCTCACAAGTCTTAGACCATTTCCTTGTGTCTCCCGTCTTAAGGATATTACTTTCAACATCTAAGTCGTCATTCTGTGTCTTACCCCTCCTTGCTTTTCCAACACTTCCTCGCGGCCTGGCATATCGTTTGCATGCAGTCGTAGTCATTCATTGATTCCTTCAACAAACATGAATGCCCACTGTGTGCCAGGCACTGTTCTTTGGATTGGTTACATTTTGGTAAAAGAGTCAAGACATTGCTGCTACTTGAGTGGAGTTAATGGTGTCTCCCACCTCATTTTATAGGCGAAGAAATTGGGTATGTCAGTAAGCTGCCCCCAGGTTCTCCAGACTGCCCTTTGGTGCTGTCTTTGAATGTCTTTCATTGTGAGGTCTTGTCAATAATTACATTGGTACAGTTAAAATTAATTGTTGGAAGACTATTGATTGTAATAGGCGTCGTTTGTAATGTTTGAACCAGTTATGTTTCATAAAGCAGTCTTAGTGAAAGCCAAGTCAACGCCGGTGTTTTCAGGTTGGCTCAGAGAAGAGAGGATTAAATTGCAAGGAATGCATGACCACCCTGAAGTCATACAATTACTAATTTTTTAGAGGGGATGAGGGAAAGAGATAAGTGCAAGGAAGCCAGCTAACCATGCTTAAGTAGCTAGACGGAGACAGGGAAAGGGTTCATCTGATTTTCATTTTAGATAGTTACCTTAGTAACAATCAGTGTTTGGCCTGTATCACTTCTACTTGTGGGGACTGTTTAGATTTATAAAGTAGCTCCACTTATATACCTGCATTGATTTCCTGAGATTAAAAACAGAATGAGGTTCTTTTATATAATATAGCAAAAATGAAAACATTAAAAATAATGTCACTAGTTGTCCAGGGTCCTGGGAAGTGAATGGTGTTGAGATTTTCCCTGTTGGCAGGAAGTAGCTGTCAGACTTAGTTCTCTGAAAAGTTAAGTTACCTTTCATACTCGGTGTAGTTCATAAGCGCTCTTTTGAAAAAGATGTCTATTGTATAAGCATCTTACTCACATAAGTTGTGAAGTGAACAAACGTGCATCAGATTTGAATCCCCCAGGCACATTGCTTTTCCAAGAAGATAAAGATCCTGCAAGTTCCATGATATTGTTACCATTTCAATTCCTAGATGATAAGCAAATGCTTATTATATTAAGAGTAGTAGAAAAATAGCACATTAGGAGCATCTTAAAAACATTTTATTCTATTAGCGACCTTTTCAAAACAAATCAGAATCACTCCTTTGAGAAAAACAATGGATAAAGATTGGAGGGGCCGCTGTTACTTATTACCTTAATATGAGAAAAACATTTTTAATACCATATTTAACTCAGTAATGCTGTGGATCTTTTTGTAGTTCCTGTAAGAATTTACAGTGCATGTAAGTTCTTTTACTTGTTACTTCTTTATAACTTAATAGAAATTTTAAGAAACTGTGCTGTGGTACTCTGTAGGCTGCTCTAATCTTCATGGATATTAATGGAACCGTATAGCCTGTGTCCTGGAAAAATACTGAAACCTACGTGTGTTTAAAATATAGACAGAGCTCCCAGAATCATCTCTCAGTCAATGTTCCAGAAAATAATTGTCCCTAGATATATTAATTAAACTGAACAATAATTTGGTGGGTTATAAAGCTGGCTTAATTTATATGCATATTTTAAATGTTTGATTTTGGTTTATGTTGGCAGGCACCCATGGGAAACTGTTACAACAGCTGCAATGCAGAAATACCCAAACCCTATGAACCCAAGTGTGGTTGGAGTTGATGTATTGGACAGACATGTAGATCCTTCTGGAAAGTTGCACAGCCATAGACTTCTCAGCACAGAGTGGGGACTGCCTTCTATTGTTAAATCTGTAAGTGTGTCTCTATTCCTGTAGAAATGTGACTGCTGGAGAAAAGTTTTCTAAACCACATTATAATTTCAAATAGGTTGTGGGAGCCAGTTCCGAATGTCATTTCTGCATCAGTTCAAATTGTATTATAATAAACTTGAGTTATGAGTGTATAATGAATTAGAAATATTATTACAGTCTTCATGAAGGCACCCGATAAAACCTTCTGCAGGAAGCCAGCTAATGCTCTCAAATCTAAACGGAATTATTCTACTTCTGCTTTGCCACCAACTGGATAATAAGACTTGGGAGTCATGGTCCGTTAGTTGGTGGCTATTAGCTCACAGTTGCTGTGGTCAGTGGCAGGTCGTGCACATTCAGTGAGGAGCAAGTCCTTAGACTCTGCTGTTGCCATATTGGTTCCAAGGTCTGGCACTCCTCCCCATGCATTTAAAAACTGTGTTCCATTCAGATACAAGCAAGCAGGCTTTAGTGAGTCGCTTTAATCAGCAAGAAACTGAATGCCAGTTTATAATTGAGAGAACTCGGGTATGATAAGTGGACCCAGTTTTCAGTGAAAGAGGTTCTCTTTCTAGAAGGTAGGTCCACTCCAGAGAACTGAAGTACACGTTTGTCAACAGCAAATGTCCTCATTGTTTCCTTTGTACAGAGCGCTGCATCAGGTAGTGGGGACACAGAAATGAGCAAGACCAGGGGATTGGCTGGGGGTCAGCACAGGGGGCGTAATACTGCATGTGAGGTACTGTCTTTAGTGAGGTGCCTGCTTTTCTGCCAGGACAAGGAAGCCACGACGCCCTGTCCCTTAGACTGCTCTAGGAACACACCAACAGATACTCGCGCTCTCCTTTTTCTAGATGCCATGTTTCCCCCAAAGGTTCTGATGTCTGTATTTCAGGCTCACTGCTCCACAATCACGCGGTTTCAGCGTCTTGCCTTATATTGCAGTCGTTCTCAGTGGGTTGGTTGCCAATTGCCTCTGGGCAGGGTTTCTTTCTGTGTCTGAATCTTATGTCATCCATGGTGTGTGAATTCCTGTCACTCTCAAATGTGCCTCCTTCCTGACCTTTGTCTGATGCCTCATGTGTTTTAGGAAACATTTTTGATGCAATACATTAACACATTTTACTTTCAGATAAAATATTGATATACTTGTTAAGAAATCCTTCCTCCTCTGATTACTAATTCTGGATGTTTTGTTTAGCTTATTGGTGCAGCAAGAACCAAAACATACGTTCAAGAACATTCTGTAGTTGATCCTGTAGAGAAAACAATGGAACTTAAATCCACTAATGTAAGTTTTGGCTCCCTTTTGTTTTTATTTTAAACTATTTGGCTTAAGTTTTTGTCTCCTCTGCAGTTGACCTACAGAGGAATATAGCTCTCCATTGTGGCTTGGGAAATCGAAACTTACATGCTGGATTGTCTGCCTGTTGGCATCTTAGCCTCACTGCTCTAATGAGCCTGCTTATTATTTCTGGGGGACAGTACTCAATAAAATGAATTTGGGATGCTGTGCATATTATTACTATTGTAAAACTTTTGCCAAATGTATTTTTTAATAAAAAGTAAGCAATGAATAGTGAAATTTAAGTTTCATTTACATAGTAACATCAAAGTGGTTTATTATATATTTAGCTAGCAAGATTTTGGCTTATTAGTTTGGAAATGTTTTTAACCTTGGTTTCCAAAATGATTTGATTTTTTTTATTAATTCTATAGATTTCATTTACAAATATGGTTTCAGTAGATGAGAGACTTGTATACAAACCACATCCTCAGGACCCAGAAAAGTGAGTAAAAAATGTTTTAACAAACTTACTTTACAGGGTATTTTAATTTTTTTCAATCAAATATTTCCTTAAAAAGTGAAAGTTAGATCATTCTGAAGCTGTGTGAATTTGTTTTGTTCCAGAACTGTTTTGACTCAAGAAGCCATAATCACCGTGAAAGGAGTCAGTCTCAGTAGTTATCTCGAAGGACTGATGGCAAATACGATATCTTCAAATGCTAATAAAGTAAGTACGGCTGTTCCTTCACTGCTCTTATTCCTAGGTTTTGTTTGTTGGAAGAGCTTAGTACTGAGTGGGTGTCTGTCCTCATAAGCTGACTCAGCCACAATGCAGTGAGACTCCATATAGACTGTTATTTGCACAGGCTCTGGGTTCCAGCACACCTGGGTTCACATCCAAGTTCTAATTCTTACCAGCCTTTCAACCTTGGGCAGTTAACCTTCCTATGCCTCAGTTTACCATCTGAAGCGGAGATTAACTACCCATCTTATAGGGTTAGGCATGAAGAGTAAACAACAGAATGTACATAGCCCAGGGCCCAGCACATGGGAAGTGCTCGGTGATGTGTAGCCATGTTTCATTGTTTAAAGCACCAGTTCTCAACCTTTTTTCGTTATCATTTCCTATTGCCCCCACTTCCCAGATCCATTTGAGACATTTTTTTCCTAATCACTCTACTCTATGAAGTTATTTAACATGATAGATTGGATGGATGGATGGATGTGCTTTGTACATATAGAGGGCAATTTTTTCCATCACCACCCCCACCTAGCCCGACTGAGAACCCATGATTTAAACAAAGTAAGTTTAGAGAGAGAGATGCTTCACGTACTTCTTTGTAACGCCTTTAATATAATCATTTAGCCGTCAAAAGATACTCATACATGCCTTCTCTGTGCCAGGCAGAGTGCTAGGCTAGACTGGGGATGCAGTGGGGAAGAAAAAAATGTGGTCCCTGCCTTTGTGGAACTCACAGGAAGGTGACATTAATCACACACCATGTCATTAGGAAAGGAAAAGTACAGAAGGGTATGAGAGTATTTAATGAGTGTCAGTAAGTGATGTTTCTGTTAAGTGCTGAACGAGCCACGAGTTGGTTGCCAGGGATGTGCAGGAAACATTCCAGGCAGCGGAGCTGCATGTGCAAAGGCCCTGAGACAGGAAGCACAAATGCTTCTTTTTCTTTTCCTCGAGGAACTGCATAGAGTGCCAGGAGAGAATGTTGAAGACGTAGTCAGGGACCAGATCTTTCAGGGCCTTTTACAGGATTTTGGTTTAAAATATGGACATAAAAAGAAAAGGATTTGACCTCACCCCCAAAAAGGGCACCACTCTAATCATGAAATAAGTAAAATATCATTATTGTCATTTAATTGTAGATTCTTTTGAGAACATCTTTTGCATACAAAATAAAAATCAGTTGATAGATCAAGCCAGTTGCTCAAGTCACTTGATATTTGGTAAATAACATTAAGAAGGAAAAGCCAGGTAAAAAAATCATCCTGGTGAGGTTTAGTTATGTTTGTAATGATCCTGGTTACTTCCTGGTGTGCCATTTATTTGATACGTACCTTTGCTCTCTTGGTAACAATAAACGTTTTGGATTTGTTTAAGGGCCGAGAAGCAATGGAATGGGTAATACATCAATTAAATGCTGAGATTGAAGAATTGACGGCTTCGGCAAGAGGGAGCATGAGGACACCAATGGCAGCGGCAGCATTTGTAGAGAAATGATGAATGTTGACATGCAGCACCCAGGACCCTGGGTCTCATTAGCTGGCAATATATTTATTTGTTATTTAAAAAGTACGACTATATTTTAGGTAGAATTTTTTTTTTTTTTAGTAAACTGAAGAAAGGCTATGTGACTTGCTCAAAACAGAGAGGTGCAGGGTTTCTAAATAAAAAGGGCTCATCTGAAATGGTTAGTGTTTGAAATGACTGTCTGGTTTTGAGGGTTCCATTATTTATGTGAAAAATTAACAATTTTTGAAGAGTACTTGGAAATTGGTTTTAGCATATTACAGCGCCTTAAGTTAGACTTTTAAAGCTTTTCATGCCTTGGCACTCTGCCTGGCTTTGGACCAGCTGCAGAACAAAGCAGAGCCACCTCTTAAATGTACACAATTGCCCTTTGCAGCAAACTTTAAGAGGGAACTCACTTTAAAAGGAGAAATTGTATAGTTCTAAAAGACATTGATTTGTATAAAATAACTTTCTCTGCTATAAACCACCATTAACAACCATACTTTTAATTTGGTACTTAAATGACATTTTTGTACTGAAAAATATCACTAAGTACATAATGCCAATCAAAAAATACGATTTTATTGTATTTAAGAGTACCGTCTTGATTTGCCAAAGTTTTGTAACAAGTAAAAGTATTTCCTTCCTTGGATTTGTACTTTGTGACTTAGTATGCTGTATCGTGGGCTGGTTATGTTAACTGAAAAAAATAAAGTCATTACCGGAATTTTGCAGCACTCTAAACTTAAACAGAGAACAGCTGTTCACATCTTTTAGCATTTCACATTTGCCTAACTTATAAATTGCCATGTGTCAAAATCATGGTTCTGTAATTGCTAAAGCATGATATGTCAGGTTATTTGAATATAATTACTTTTTGAAGTAATTGTGACCACAAAACATCTTTTTTACATGAGGAGCTAGCTGTACATCACTTGAAATTACTCAAATGATGTCTTGCTCTGAAGCATAAATCCCAGGTACTTAATGTTTTTAATAATATGGCGCCACTGCAGGGGCTGGGGGCCGTGAGGAAGAAGAATAGAGAGGAAAAGACCATTGACCTAAACTAATGACTACATGAATTGTTCTGCAGCTTTTATTCATGGGAAATCCTCATTTGGGGTGCCAAAGGGCAGCTGCACTCTGAAAAACTATCCAGTAATATATTTTGTTTCATATTTTGTAGCAGTCAATTATCCACCATAAATACTATATTTAATACTTGCAGTTGTTGCAGACGGTGTTTTTGTTAAAACGGTGATTAGCTCTTTATTTTACAATGCTTAATGTGATAAACTTCAGTCAGGTTTCCTATAAAAGAAACCAGGTAATATATGTACAGAAGTAGTACACCAAACTATTTAAAAGTTAGTGTTTTTCTACTTAAAATATTGTTTAGCATAACACTTCTTAAGGCATTTGTAAAAGCAAGTTAAATTCAATAAGGTTTTTGATTATTTTTGATAACCAGAGATGGTTTTTACAATTGAAATATTTCAGCTAAACAAAACATTGCTAGATACTGATACTTAATAAAAAGGTGCCTTGTACAATTTCTTGTAAATTATACATGTTCAGAAATTACAATTTCTTGTAAATTATACATGTTCAGAAAAAGGTGTAATGAATGCCCCAATGATAAAAAGATTTCTGAACAAATTTTATCCTGGCTTTTTTTTACTCTGACCCAATATGATAAAATTCTCTAAATCTTTTTCCAGTGTATTTACCTGTGTCGTGCGGGGTATCACGCAGGGTCTCTAGTCCTGCTCCCCACATAAGAACACAGGACATGGTGAGGCCAAAAAGGAACACCCACGGAGCCATAGGTAAGGGAGTCACACCACTATGGTCTCCCTGGAGGCTGGATTCACACGACGTGCGACCTGCTGTCCGCTTTGCTGCCAACTGACCGACTTCCCTGGCTAGCTGCAGTCCGCCGTGCTAACTGCAATCCGCACTTGCCAGCCCCCATCATTCGCTAGCGTAGCCACGGCAGTTATACTAGTGGCCAGTGGCTCGCTGGTTACAGCTGACGGCCAACTAGCCACAGCTGATGGCCATCCAGTCACAGCTGACGGCCATCTACTACCCGAGCCAGCACCTTTCCACGTGAGGCCGAGAGCCTGGGAACTGCCCTCCGGGGCTCTGTCCCCACAACCTGTTTTAGTAAAATAGCTGGTAGTTTATGGCTTTTACCTGTTAAAATAGAAATGCGCAGCAAGCAGATGCATTTGAGAGGATTAAACTGGCAAGTATTCAAAGATGAGACTCGGGGACTATGGAGCATTTATCCTATTTAACATTAAAAGTGGAAATCATGAATTAAGAACATTCAATAAGAAACTTTATTTTTACTGTTTTTCCTATATTTTCAATGTGAAGAGCAAGATAACTTTTTTCACCCTGAGAATGCACTCGATTGCGCAGGCTAGACGGGCTCTGCGCTGCGGGGCTGCGCCCTCCCCGCTGGACGCGCAGAGACGGGGTTGAATCCCACGCCTCCGACCCTTCTTTCCGCCGGTCTTTCTTCCCACTCCTTGTCCAGGCACTTGCCTCCGGTCTCGGCACACTTCGCGGGTGGCCGTAGCCCGGTAAACGTCGGGGAGTCGGCATGCTCTGTCCAGATCCACTCGTTCACTAATTCACAGGTGGAGACGCCCAGGTGTTTTCAGTGTCAACGACGCCACGCAGCGTCTGGTCCGCAGGTGGGCCGTCCGGCCGTGACCCGGGGTGGGCTGCGCCACGACAGCGGCCTCGGGCGTGGCTCCGCGTCTCGCGCCCCCGAAGCCACGCGGTCTCGGGCCCCCTGCAGCTCCGCACTCGCCCCGCCCGCCCCGCCGGGCACTACGGAAGCCGCCGGACACTCGGGGCTGTCGCCTCGCCAATCGGTAGGCGCGGCCGGCCGGCCGGCCTGGGGATTGGCACCCGCGGCCCGGGCCCTGCGCCCCTATTGGCTCCCGGAGCCGGGGATTCCACGGCAGAGCAGCAGGGGCTGTTGGAGGGGGCCGGGCGGGGCCAGGGGCGGTGGGATTGGCAGGTCCGAAGCCCCGCCCCTTCCGCTTCTCAGGCCTGACCTTCCGGCCGCTGGGTCGCGCGCTGAGCCGACATTGACGCGTCCTCGCGATTCGACTCGACCGGCCCGCTCTCGTAACATCATGGTGGCCTACTGGCGACAGGCTGGGCTCAGGTAGGCCCGGGCTTGGGGGGTGGGGGGGCGGAGAGGGCGCGGGGGAGGCCGGCGCGGCCCGAGGCCGGAGGTCACGCGGAGCGCGGCGGGGGTCCGGCGACCCTGCGACGTGGGGCCGGGCCGGGCCGCAGCCTCGCGGGACGCGCGTCGTGTGTGCCGACGGCGGCCCGTGCCCGTCGGAGCACCGAGCGCCTGCGGCAGGTGTGCCGCTGCCTCCCGGACTCGGGTCCCCCGCGCGGGGTCTTGTCCCGCGTCTGCGCGGGGCCCGCGGTCAGCGGCGCGTGGGTGCAGAAAGCTGGGGGCGCGGACGCCCTGGGCCGCCTTCTCTGGTGGAAACCACTCGGCATCGCCATCCTCCTTTCCAGCATCAAAGTGGGGCCTTTGCAGATGGTGCACACTTTCTAAAAAGTATTATTTTAAATTGACTCCTGTTGCTCTCGGGTCTCCTGATCGGTAAAACGGGTGAAACCCTTGGTCACCTGTAGGGCGCTCTGCGCACAGGTGAGTGGTGGCTCCTGGGACGTTCAAATGCGAACCCATTTGAAGATACACCGTCTAGTGTAAGGGGAAACCGTCCGGCTGGGTGGTCCACACCCGATGTCTCCGGGCCTCGCTCCAGGTGGCACTCCAGGCGACACACTCCAGGTGACACACTCCAGGTGACACTCCAGGTGGCCTTGCTGCAGGTGACACACTCCAGGTGACACTCCAGGTGGCCTTGCTGCAGGTGACACACTCCAGGTGGCCGTGGTGTTTCACTGGTGACACACTCCAGGTGACCGTGGTGTTTCACTGGACAGAGCAGCAGCTTCTGGCGGTGGCATTCTTGGGTGTAGGCCTGAGAGGCTGCTGAGCAGCCCAGGACGGTTCTGACTTGTGAGGCCAAGCACAGTGTCGCAGATTTGGAAGGATGCTTGTTCCAGTAATGGGTGCCGTTTAGTAAGCACCTACTATGTGAGCAGTGGGGTGATTCATGCTTTTCACACTCAGTCTCTCCTCCTCCCACCCACCGGTGGGGCAAGTATAATTATCCTTCTGTTTTATTCTATTGTTTCTCTGCGTGAATAAACTAGCTGAAAAGATTGAACAGCCTGAAGGTCACCCAATTAGCAAGAGTGGAAGCAGGCATGGGAACGCCTACCTCTTGGCCAAAAAAATAAATAAAGTAAAAACCGAATGTGAAACATGACAAAATAGACAGCAGCACCCTCCCCTCCCTTCCTGTTTTCAAAAAGTGTTAAAAGTGAGCTGACATCTTTTGGATAATATGTTGATGGGAGTCCATCTATTGAACAGGAAGCAGACTGTTAGATATTTTGCTGTAATTGATGATGTTCTCTAAGGACTTTTTAGTTAAATTTGGAGACCTTGATTGGGAAGTATTTTTGATGGCAGACTTGTGAAACAGAATATGGTATTCTCAGGAAAACCTTTCAATAATTAACCAGAGGAAGAACTTTTGATTCAAAATAGTTGTTTTCTCTTTTAATTATATATACTTTACCTTGTAAGAATAATATAAGAAAAAATTTTAAGTAGAGAATTAGGGGAAAGAAATCACTCATGTTACAGATTCCATTAAGATTTTGGTCCATTTCCTGTGCTGTGGGAGTTTTTAAAATAATGCATCTTTTCTTTTAAATGAATGTGCATTAAAGTGGGAAAACAGTTCAAAGTAGAAAAACTAAAGATCACGCATCCTAACACTAGTTAAGACTTTGGTACATTTCATTCTAGTCTTTTTTGTTTGTTTCTATAGATTCCTTTTGGTATTAGTCATTTTTAAATCCAATTTTATAATAATGTGCAATCAAACCAAAATTAAAAGTATAGGAAGAAAAAAGAGTATCACAACCAGGCTGTATGGATCATAGATAATTAACTTTATATTCTCTCATTTTCTCCCAGCTACATCCGATATTCCCAGATCTGTGCAAAAGCAGTGAGAGATGCTCTGAAAACAGAATTCAAAGCAAGTGCCGAAAAGACTTCTGGCAGCAGTGTAAAAATTGTGAAAGTGAAAAAGGAATAATCTGTAAGTTCTGATTTATTTAGGAGGCTTGCATCTTAAATTATTAGAGTACTTTAAAAAATCACAGTAATTTTACTTTGTTTTGAGTTGTATCCTTTTTTTTTGCTCAGTCCGTATGTGGAGAAGTTAGGTAGTGGGATAATAATTGAAAGCACACAGGTTATAAAGTCAGGTGGCATAATAGAAGAGTGATGTTTTGGGCCCTGACAAGCAGAAGTAATTGGCACGTTGATTTTCAGCTCACTTAGCAATGCTTAGGAAGAGAGGCCTTCTTATTTTAATTAAACCTGTTTCATTTGCGCAAAATCAAATAATGGGAGGATAAACTCCCCACTTTTGTAATTGTTATTGGAGTTATTAATACATAACAGTTCCGGAGCATGAAAAATCACAGCTCTTTGTATTTTGATTTCCCCCACATCTGCGAGTGTTCTCACAAATCGCTGCCTGAACGGAAGAGCTGCAGGTGCTGCAAGGGTCCTGCTGTCCCGTCCAGCCGGATAACCTACAAGACCCTGCAGTGAGCCCTGTTGTGCTCAATGTGTTGTGCCTGCAGAGGGTTTGGTTTATTTCCCTTCTCCAGAGGTGTTGGCAATCTAAAGTTACAGCCTATACAGGAAAAGACAGTTTTGTTCAGGCTTTTGTGCACCAAACTGCTGAAGTGATTTGATCTCTAAACCACTTTCTTGACTTTGTCATTTCGAAGACAAGCAAGGCAAATTTCCAGAGAGATGTTTTTCAGGTTTGATTTTCTTGTTTTGCTTTTTAAAAAGCGTCAGACCCGCAGTAGCAGGGAAACGTAAATATTAATCCTTTGGCAGCTTGTGGTTATGAGCAATTTTACTTATTGGAACTGTCTACCCTAAGCACTTTTCATTTTCATTTTGAATTAGTAAATATTTTATTACAAGCCTAGAGATGCAGTGTTTTGAATTTAGCCCTTTTTCTAGGGGCCCTCTGTCTAATCTCATAAGTCTGAGTAATGAGACCTGGTTTTATGTTGGGCTGTTTTGTTTTTAACAGTGAATTAACAGAAAATCACTTAGCCTTTCTCTGCAGCATAATTGAGCCAAACTGCATGTAACTCCCTTGACGTTGTGATATCCTTGAGGTCAGAAAGTAGTGCCCAGCTCCCTTAAACAAAGCATTGACCACTCTCCATATGTCCTGCAGGCCAGTCAGCCCCCACCCCACAGCACAGGGGAATTTTAGTGTCTTTTCAAGGCAGAGTAGGTTGTTTATTGCTAGGAGAGTTTGGGTTTTACTTAGCAGGAAGTACTTGCCTGTTGGGCGGAGGCTCTGCGCGTGAACCAGCACTTTTTTGGCAGCCAAGACCAAAGTTCATCACCAGCCGCGTGAGTGGAAGCCACAGTTAGCTTATACAGTTCAGTGTAAGGAAGTCATTTCCCCCATTCAGGTGGGATTTTTAAGAAAACACAAAGGACCAGCAACTTTTGCTTTTTCTTTTTTCCTCCTAGGCCCTGACTAAAGCTTGAAATGCTACAAGGTGAAGATGTATGGGCACACGTTATGGCAGATTGAAAACGATCTCACTTCTTGGGGAAGAAAATACCTGTCTTGTTCATAGATTGACAGTGTCAATAAATTGAAGTATGGTTCACTCATGCTGTTGGGTTTTGGTTTCTGTCGGACTTTTTCCTTTTTTTATGGGAACTGCACAGCTGCAAGGTTATGACTATGTGAACCGAGATTTTGTGAGATTAATTGCTAAAATTAGACTTTCATTGAGGCTCTCGTCCCTTTGAATTGCAGAAGCCACGCCAGAGTAATGGATGGGTCCTTAACCCACCGGCCTCCTCCTTTTGTGCAGGTGGCACTACCTAGGGAATACTGCTTGGCCAGTGGCCTAAATGAAAATAATAACTGAAACCCTGGATGAGAAGAAAAACTAGGAAATGGTAGCAGTCAGTTTTTATTGTGCGCTTACAACCTATAGAGAAGAGCTATCACTGTTGGAATTTCAGCACAAAGGGCTTTTCACATTGTTTTATAAATGACTCTCCGTGGGCTGAGAGTCTTTCTCTTAGGAAATGAGGCAAAGCTATTCAGTCACCAGGTCGATGGCCGAGCTGCAATCAAAACCTAAGATTCTTGCCTGCAGCCTCGGGCATGGTGATCACAAGTTAGGTGTTTGCAACGTGATTCGTTTGTTCATTAAATATTTACCGGTGAAGAATTGTTGGAAGTGTTTTGTTTTCATCTTTCTTTGAAACTTAGCTGAGTAAAACTCCACTGCAAAGTTAACTGCTTGATTTTAACTGTTTCTGGGGAATGGAGAAATAAATTTGAACAGGGCATTTTGAAACACTGTTGAGTTTGTGCACCAGGCCAGTCTTCAGCCTGGTGCTGGAGCTAGCAGGAATTTATCAGGGAAGGAGCCTGAGAAAAGGTCCTTGTTGTCAGCTTCTGCTGGTGACTTCCAGGACACTTGGCGTGTAGGTTTGATTTCATTCTCAGCACAGGGCTTACAAGGAGAAGTGACACAGCTCAGCTCTGTACCGGCCCACAGCCTACGAGCTTGAGGCCTCTGCCTCGGGGCTGTTGTCCTGCTATTTTGAAGTCGAGACACCTGGGTTGTCAGTGCTTCCTCCCGAGGTGAAGGTACTAGGAAGCACCTTTCATACAGACAGGACTAAACGGGCCTTTGTGATGCCAGACAATAAAGTAACTGATAGGCAAAGGGCTAACTGATTTCCAGCCAAGGAAGGAGAGAAAAGTCATTGATTAGGGAGGCTGGCAGATGTGATCATTAGAGGTGAGACAGAGACAGGGCTGTGGTGTGGCAAGGATTAAAGTAACTGAAAAAAAGACGCTGCCAGCAAAGATTCTTTAAGGCTCTTTTCTGTTATTAAGAAACACAACAAACCTGAACTGTAACTGATGAAACAAACTTTCCGCATCCAGCCCTGCTGGGTAGCTGGCAGCACTGCCCCGGTTACCCGGGGACCCTGATCAGATCTACTTGTGGGTATTTCACTACCTGGTTGTGTGATTTCATTAATATCTTGCTCATTCCATGTTCTCATGTGTGAAGTGAAGGAATTTGACAAGCTCTGAAATGCTGATTCTACTGTGTCGGTCTCTGAGAGACCAATGTCACCGTAGCAACCATACCGCTAAAGGAGCAGTCTTCAAAATCAGAGGACGGGTTTCTTTTGGTTTCTAGTATTGTTTTTTAATCTATTTCTACCATACAAAAGAGTAGGCTGGTGAGATGCATTTTGAAATATTTTTAACTACTCAAATTAATCAGTCTGGGTGGTTAGACTCCAAGAAAAGGAATTTATTTAGTCTGAAATAAAGCAATTTAGCCATTTGAAATTGAATTTCTTTGTACTTTAATGATTACTATTGAGCAAACAAAAACCTTATAGTAATATGAAACAGAAGTTTTTTAATTTAGATTTATATTCTTCCTTGCATCTATTTAATTGCCTTGTGAGATTTGAGAAGGAAAGTGCTAGAGAAAGCATGTGTATCAATTCTTATATAACCACAGGTTGTAGGACTTTTGAGCATCTAAGGCAGTTAGGAACTTCAAAGTAGGAGTAGATAATTGCAGTTTCTTATTAAATCTGCTTTTGTTTTCAGTGATCTTGATCAAGTAAAAAGTGTTTAAAACCTTTTTTTTAACTTTGTAAATAGAAGACTTCCTATGATACTAGCAGGAAGACTTAATTTTCTCTTGCTACATATTTTAGTTACTTCCTCATGAGGCATTTGTGAAAAGAGTGAAGTTTCTCAGAATGAGCTACTGTCGTCCACCCTCCTGCTGCTGCCTGATGATTGCAGATGACAAAGCAGTTCGGGAGAGTTCTGCAGTGAGGGTCGAAGCATCTTGCCTTTGCAGGCTATGCATGGATCAAGTAGTACACAGCTCACTGGTAATTGTAGAAGGCCATTAAAACCCTTATGGTACTGGAAGGGACGGCAGTGCTATATGTCAGAAATAGGTAAACTGTAATTAAGAAGTTATGGATGATTTGATTACACTCTTGTGTATTTGGTCCTGTTGTAATGTGAGCAGATTAAAATCGTGTAATGGTTAAAGCTGTGTCATCATGCAAACATTTATGGCAACTTCTGCAAATTAATTTGAACTGTGAAAGTTCCTTAATGAGATGATGTCCTCCGTAACCGAGAAGGACACTGCAGCCGTCGCTGCTTAATTTTTAGATTTGAATGGTTGCCGAGCATACACTGCCCTTTTAAAGAGCCGAGGCTTCAGTACAGTCTCAGAAGGCGATCTCAATGGAAGGGAAAAGGGCATTTCGAAACAGCCTTTACAAGGAAAACCAAAGATGATTCATGAACTCCCAGAGTCTAACGCTAATAAGAAACTTAAAGTATATAACTATGTTGGTTAAAAGCCAGGTATTCAGAAAGGAAGATAAGGCACGATTGGAGTTCCTCAGTTTTGCTTGTCATTTGGGGGCTTTTATTTTTCAGCTGGGTGTTTTTGTGGAGAGGACCGTACTTGCGTCCCTTTTATCCTTTTCATTTAGCACGTTGAACTGTGCACGGGTCTACACTTTACTCGTGGACACTGACTCACGGACGTGGGCGGTGATACTCCCCACCTGGCACTTAGGTACCTGGAGGCCGGCAAGTACCACGAGGCAGGGTGCTGGGCAGAGTCCTCACAGCCCTAGGATTCCCAGGCGTGAGTCTGCGGAGCTTCTCAGTCTGCTCAGAGCTAACAAGTTGGTTAGAGCGTGGTACTAATAACACAAAGGTTGCCAGTGGGATTCCCCACGTGGGGCGCTGTGGATTGCACCCTCCTTAAAAAAAACAAACGCTAACAAGTTAGTGTCAATTGCAGTGGTTCCCTGCACAGCCACATGTGTCATCCCGAGGCCTGGCATGCGCTGTGGCCTACGGGAAATACCCAATAAACACTTGTAAACAAAGGGGATGCTTTATGATAAATGCAGTTTGCTGTGAAAAGTTCCTAGAGTATGTGCTGAATATCAAACTGCGTGTTGTGTGCCAGCAGAAGAGCCTCATGCCTGCCAGCCGCGTGCCCAGCCCCCGCCCCGCCCGCAGCCCAGCGTCAAAGCTAATGCCGAAGTGGCCATGTGAATAGTTCACGGTGGTGCCCAGTGGGCAGGCTTGGCATTGCGGCCGGAAACACTCGTGTGCAGAGGAGCTCTTGTGTAAGGGCCAACCCCCTGCAGCTGACACTCACAGGGCCTCTCCTGCCTAAGGTTCCTTATTTTCTGCTTCCGTTTCTGCCTCCTCCACGACCTCTTCGTTTTCCTCTAGAACTACTCTGGCATCTTGGAATTGCTGGTACTCGGAAACCAAGTCATGGATGTTGCTCTCAGCTTCGGCAAACTCGTTGACATCCATCCCCTCCCCGGTGTACCAGTGCACGAAAGCTTTCCTCTTGAACATGGCGGAGAACTGCTCGGACACCCTGGTGAAGAGCTCCTGGATGGCCGTGTTGTTGCCGATGAAGGTGGCGGCCATGTTCAGGCCGGGGGGCGGGATGTCGCACACGGCCACCTTGACGTTGTTGGGGATCCACTCCACGAAGCAGCTGCTGTTCTTGGTCTGCACGCTGAGCAGCTGATCGTCCACTTCCCTGGTGGACATCTTCCCCCGGAAGATGCAGGCCACCGTCAGGTAGCGGCCGCGCCGGGGGTCGCAGGCGGCCATGGTGTTGCGGGCGTCGAACATCTGCTGGGTGAGCTCGGCCACCGACAGGGCGCGGTACTGCTGGCTGCCCTGCGCCGTGAGCGGGGCGAAGCCGGGCATGAAGAAGTGCAGGCGCGGGAAGGGCACCATGTTCACGGCCAGCTTGCGCAGGTCGGCGTTCAGCTGGCCCGGGAAGCGCAGGGACGTGGTGATGCCGCTCATGGTCAGTGACACCAGGTGGTTGAGGTCCCCGTACGTGGGGGTGGTCAGCTTGAGGGTGCGGAAGCAGATGTCGTACAGGGCCTCGTTGTCAATGCAGAAGCAGGCGTCGGAGTTCTCGATCAGCTGGTGGATGGACAGCACGGCGTTGTAGGGCTCCACCACGGTGTCCGACACCTTGGGCGACGGCATGACGCTGAAGGAGTTCAGGATGCGGTCGGGGTACTCCTCCCGGATCTTGCCCATGAGCAGCGTGCCCATCCCGGACCCCGTGCCGCCCCCCAGCGAGTGGACCACCTGGAAGCCCTGCAGGCAGTCACACGCCTCGCTCTCGCCCCTCACCACGTCCAGGACACTCTCCAGAAGCTCCGCTCCCTCCGTGTAATGGCCCTTCGCCCAGTTGTTGCCGGCCCCAGAGTTACCTGTGGCAGACAGGGGTAATGGTTACCTTACCCAGACAGGAGGGAAGGGGGGTGGCGGGAGAAGGACACCACCAGGAGACATCCCCATCGCATCCTGGTGGAACCTTCCAGAAAAACCTACCATGGACAAAGTTGTCTGGTTGAAAGAGGGTTCCCAATTTGCCAGATCGGATGCTATCCATCGTCCCAGGTTCCAGGTCCACCAAGACGGCTCGGGGCACATATTTCTTATCTGTGTTGAAAAATAGGAAGAAGTCAGCAAACTGTTGTTTTTCTAAAAGTTAATGTTTCATCAAAATAGAACCTTGTGACACTGGCCAAAAAATAAAACAGGCATTCTTTTATTTTTTTAAAAAGACATTCTTTTATAAGAAGGTGTCTTTGGTAGGTAGAGATTTGGAATCATCTCCTTGACCCCAGTAACAATCACAGAAATGGATAAAATACC
The DNA here is from genome assembly GCF_964194185.1 of Rhinolophus hipposideros. NCBI lineage: Eukaryota > Metazoa > Chordata > Mammalia > Chiroptera > Rhinolophidae > Rhinolophus > Rhinolophus hipposideros. The sequence goes on from NC_138068.1 coordinate 3,300,656, forward strand.
TTACAAATTCTCTTTCTAGCATTGTTTTGTTGTATTGCCCATGACAGATTCTGTTCCTACTGGAAGTGATTCTGGTTTTCATTTTAAAACCAAAAAGGAAAGTTGGTGTCTTATCTGCATGTGTTAAGACATGTGTCCCCATTTAGTGGCTTCTTTGAGCAGAGCTTGAGGACTTGTCACTCAGCGTTCCCATGTAAAAGCTCGCGGGCCCCACTCTCTGTGCCCCCAGGGTTGGGGACCATGGCTCCCAGAGCACAGCATCCTACCGTGGGCTTCGTTGTAGTACACGTTGATTCTCTCCAGCTGCAGGGCAGAGTCTCCGCCGTAGCTCCCAGCTGAGTCGATCCCATGCTCCTCTCCAATCACCTCCCAGAACTGAAAACAGAAGGAGGGAGGTCGGGGGTTGGGGGCTGAACCTCTGGAAAGGCCATGTTGGCTCCAGCAAGCCAGCAGATTGAGCAGGAAGATGGGGAGGTGAGCCAGGGCCTGCTTCCCTGGGTCTGCCTGACCATCCCGTCCCTGAGACCCTTTCTGGTCCTTTTCATAGATGCCTTCTCCGTGACATAATTCACTCTGTGCCTCTACGAAATGCAAATTGCCGACTGCATTTTACAGCCACCTAAACTCCTTAAATGAAATGTTAACACAAACTATTCAACTGGACTTTGCTCCTGTTGAATTCAGGCCATTGTATACATTACAGCTGTTTTAGGATTTCCCATCAGACAATGTATCTCTTAATTTCACCTTCAAGCTGGTACGGGCTGGATCCCATAAAATGAAAGGAGACTGAATGCTCATCTGATTTCACAATAATATCTCGTTTCACTTTGGAGATATATTTTCATGAAGTTTCCCAAAAGGCCCATAACTGGGACATCTATGCACAATTTAAGCAGTGTTTGTTTTTGGTCATCAGGTGGGCTCACGATTCAAAGCATACATAGCTTGTTATCTCTGGCTTTCAATCACATATCCAGTATTTATTAATACAGATAACATGCCAAGCTCTTGGTATGGAAACAGTTACTGAGAGGACTTCTTTGTTGCCCTAGAGAAGCACATAGCACAGTGCAATGAAAACATTTATGGCCAGGTCCCCAGGGCCATGTTCCCAGCCATATCTTGTAAACGCTGGCCCTGCTTTGGCCATGGTCTTATTAACAAGACTATTTTGTAGTAAATTGCCAGCACTGTTCAGGGTTTTATGGCAACCCAAATTAAATGTGATTTAGACTTCCTATGGCCCCAAATAATAAGTAGTGGCCAGGGCGCTAAGCACTGGGCAACACCATTCTGGAGTAAGAGCTGAGACCCTATCTAGACCCTGCACTCCCTCATGCGGTCGTCTCCATATTATCTTCCAACCGCAGAGCAGTGGGGGCGCGACCTCCCACTTCTCTGTGTCTTAGTTTTGAGTGTCTTATCACTGTGACATGGAAGAATGACTACTTCTTTTCAAGCAGCAGTATTCCTTGCCTCAGGTTTGAAGCACTTGCATTAAAAGACTAGTTTTTGCATAGCTGCATTAATCACAATAACCAAAACTTGGAAACAATCCAAGTATCCATTGACGGATTAGTGGATAAATAAAATGTGACATATTCATACACTGGAATATTATTCAGCCTTAAAACAGGAAGAAAGTACTAACAGTACAACATGGATGAACCTTGAAAACATGCTAAGTGAAATAAGCCAGTCGAAAAGGACAAATTATGATTCCACTCATAGGAGGTCCCCAGAGTAGACGAATCCATACAGACAGAAAGGAGATAATAGTTGCGAGAGGTTGGGGGAGGGGAAATGGGGAGTTAGTGTTTAACGGGGAAAGAATTTCAGGTTTGCAAGATACACTGAATGATACCCTTTAAAATGGTTCAGATGGTAAATTTTATGCTGTTTTATCATAATTTTTTAAATTAAAAACAGTTTTAATACAATTCATACTTGTAAAAGTAATTTCGAAATAGCAGAACAATCAGATAGCTGTTACACTCTACAATTGGTTATCTTAAAATTAGGGTTGGAGACCTTGGGCTCTGCCATTGGTTTTCTTAGTGTTAGCCAACTGAATCATGTCCTTTGTAGAAGAATTTAAGGGGGGAGGAAAATAAACACACTTATACCCCCCAGGGAAAGGGGGTGTATTTTAATGCTCTCTGCTACTGTACACAAAATTTTTAGGTTTACCTCTACTTTTCTATTATATTAAATGGAACGGTAGTTGATCTTTTTTAACTTCATAACAAACTATGGGAGAGGAGGGAAAGATATCTTAGTGACATGGTGTAAAAAATTTCCCAGCAAACCTTGGAAAACTGTTTTGAGACACATTACTGTTTTTAGATATGAAAAGTTCATCGCTTAATGTGATAAAAGTCATTGATGTGTATTATACACAAGTAAGAGTCAACATAATTAACATGAATTAAATGAACCCTTTTAGCCTTTACTATGTCCTCTGTCTCTTTAATTAAAGGCATTGTTTAATAAAACAAATATTGAGCACACGCATGCACTGGGCGCGGCTCATTGTCTCCCCTGCTAACTCGGGGGTATTTTCTGAGTCGTCTACTCCTATGGACCGTGGTACAGCCAGAACCAGCAATCGAACTTTCCTTACCTTGGATCCAATCTGGTTACCGCACTGGCCAATCTGAATGTGTACAATTTCACGCATCCTTGCTCTCTGCCCGAGTATAAGATCTTCACGGAATCCTCTGACTCTGGGAGAGCCGCCCTTCACTGGTGTGAGCCCAACACGACTCTGGTCATTCAGTGATGGGACCAGCTGACCCAGCTACCCTCCCAGTGTGACCCAAGGGTGTGTCCAGCCCAGAGGCCAGCCCTCAGCCTTCTCCTCTCTCCGCCTGTCATCCTGGTGAAGGGGGTGTTTTTCCCTCTCCCAACAAAGAATATTGCCCAGTCATTTCCCAGAGTTTAAGACCAAAGGCTGCCTTTGTGCAGTGCCTGGAGGTCCTGCACTAGGTGTGGGCCTTCTGTGATGGACTCTGGGCTTCCAGCTGGTGAGGCGTGCGGTGTGAATACTGAGCCGAGGCCCCTGGCTCACTGAGGCGATGGGGACCACCTCCAGAGCTCCCCTGTCCAAGCCAGTTGTATTATTAGAAACCCTTTTGTCTGAACCCATCACTTGGCAGATGAGACCATGCGTGATGTCCCAAAACATGAAGAGCCTTCACCACAGCCACACAACCATGCTCGCTCAAGAACTTTCCACGGCCCCCATGGTCTTCAGCCGTGTTTCCTAAGGAGTCTGAAAGCCACTGGCGGCACTGGGCGACTTTGGGGGTAACATGCTTAGACAGTTTTTATGTTGTGTACCTTAATGTGGATAGAAAACAATAACTAGTATTTGTAATAGTAAAATAATAAGAAAAGTTTCCTTTTTGAACTTGGCCAAAGTTGTAAAGGTGATATGTGATTGTCAGGAGTTTGGGAAACCATAATTGCAAGATAAATCTAAGCTCCGTGGTCACCATCAAGGCCTTTCCCAGCCTGGTCCCAGACCCTTCCCCACCCCTTTTCCAGACTTTGGGCCTCATCAAGCCAGTGCTAGAGAGGACAGGAAGACGTTTCCACGTGGGACTACTGTGTTTCCCCAAAAATAGACCTAGCCAGACTATCAACTCTAATGCCTCTTCTGGAACACAAATTAATATAAGACCTGGTATCATATTATGTTATATATTGTTATGTTATGTTATGTTATATTTTATTATATTACATTACATTACATTACATTATATTATACTGGTATTATATAAGACCTGGTCTTCTATTAAAATAAAACAGGGTCTTATATTAATTTTTGCTCCAACAGACGCATTAGAGCTGACGATCCAGCTAGGGCTTATTTTCAGGGAAACATGGTGTCATGTCTGTGACTTGTAGCTGTGCTTTCCCATTCTGCATGTTGGCACGTGCTCGTTTTCCCTTCCCTCACATTTCCCACTCCTCTGCCACCTGCTCTGTCACTGCCCTGCCACACCTGCTGCCCAGGCCTGGGCCTGGCTGGCCGTCTCCTTGGCACCTCGCCTGGTTTTGTGCACTGCTGCCCCCCTTTGTCCCTATGTCCAGGGTTATTGCTTGCCATCGATTTCCTTTACCGGGGTTTCTCCGAGAGACGGACAGACTCCCAACAGCGTTTCCCTGACTCCCACCCACAGCCCGGCTGCCCAGCAGAGAGCTGCAGAGGTGCAGGCCCAGAGCAGGAGAGCCACATCCCAACCCTGGAGCCCCCGGCACCTGGACAACCACAGCTGCAAGTGCTTGCTTCTCGAGGCCTCTCTTCAGTTTGCCCGGCACCCCAAGGCGGGCCCCACTCACTGAGCAGCTACCAACAGGGACCTGCCCCATGCGGGGCGTGCATGGGGAGTTGGGGACTCAGGAATGGAGGAGACGGGTGTGGGCAGCCCCTGAGCTCACAGAGCTCTCCTGATTTAGGAAGAAAGCATCGCCCAGGGTGTGGACCCAAAGGCAGCACTGAACTAGACTCAGACTTGGAGCCCCTGGGCCCTCCCTCCCCTGCCCTGCCTCGGGCCCTCCCTCCCCTCCCCTGCCTCGGGCCCTCCCTCCCCTCCCCTGCCTCGGGCCCTCCCTCCCCTGCCTCGGGAACCGCTGGGTAATGTGGGCTAAGGGGTCGGCCCTGCCCCCTCCCAAGCCCCATCCTGATGGTCAACCCTGTGCACTTCCTACCTCCAGGGGAGGCCCGAGTGGTGAGGTCAGATACTGGCAGGACAGTGACTAGCAATGGACTTCCTGGGGGGAATAGGCTCCACTTACTCCCAAAGGAGATCATCCCCACAGTGAAAGCGCCTGGGCTGAGCACTGCAGGACAAACCCAGAGGTGGGGGAGGACTCTGTCCCTCGGGAGCCAGCTCAGGACGGCTCCCGGGCTGTCCAGTGACCTCTGGCCTCCAAGAGCACACATGGCCCTGGGTCGGGTCCTGGGCCAGGGAAAAGTTGCTGGAAGGGACGCTACTAGGACAATTGCAGTCATTTGAATATAGACTGTGTAGAATGGATAATAAGTATCCACAGTGGAGCTGCTAAGTGGGAACCTGGCCTGAGGCTTCTGCAAACAGAAATCCTTGTTTTCACGAGATACTGTGTCGCATTCAGAGTCAAGAGTCACCAAGCAACTTACAAACATTTCCTCAAGAAGAAGAACAGTGTGATAAATGGAGAGAGAGAGAAACACACGTGGCAAAATGGTCACAATTGGTGCATCTTTGCAAAAGGGCTCTGGCAGCGCTTCTCTGAGTTTGGAATTTGTTTCTATTCAAATATGAATCACTGTGCCCTTCACTGGTGCTTCTGGTCCCAACCCTGCCACCCCCACAGGTAAAGAGAAGAAAGTGTAAATTCAAGAAGAAGAAATTTGCAGGTGCCTAGCAGTCTTTTTCTCAAATTAAAAAACATACACAGAATAAACCTTTCAGCTTCCAGAGACGTCGCCCTATCCCGCTTCCCTCAGTGCCTCCCTTGAGCAAGCCTTCGCCCCTTTCCTCGTCCCTCTGTCCTCCCGCACCTGCCCTCCCCACCCTGCTCATCAGACTCCTAAAAGTTCCAGGGCAGCTCTCCTGCACCCCTCCTGGAGTGTCTGTGACCAGCCCCGGGCCCAGGGTCAGAGCCCCCCCCCCCCTCCGCCTCCTGCGGCCCCAGCACTTCACCGCATGCCCACGTGTTTGCTAATTACTTACAGACATGCCTTATCTCCCCACCAGCCTGGCAGCTGCCACTGCCATTTCAGCATTGAGGTCCCTAAGTGCCTGATGGGCAACCAGGCCTCAGTAAATGTTTGTGGAGCGCACACTGACAGCTGGGCAAGTTTGAGCGGCCATGCTCAGCATGGCAGGTTTTCTTAAAGCCAATAATGCACTGATTCACGAGTATGTCCTTGTGGGGCTGGTGCCCCAGGACTTTTTCCTCCGTCCCCTAAGAGGTGATCTAGGCTGAAAGTATAAACTGTTCCAAGAAACCTGGATGTCAGGAGTGGCTTGCAGAGGGAGTAACCGGAGTGGCTTCTGGAGGGGCTGAAAGGGGCTGTGTGGGCCACGGGGCCGGCCAGAGGGGCGTTTCTGATCTTCCTGTGTTCATTCTTGGCCGTATGAGCAGGGTCCAGTGTGTTGGGTCCCCCCACCACCTCTGCCCTGGGACACATCCCTCTTGGTCATCTCCGTTTGCTCAGGGAGGAAAAGGCTAGGTTTCCAGATGAGCGCTTAAAAGGTTTTTCTGTTAATGGGGCAGTTGGCAAAACGGGGGAAGGAGGAACCCTGTTTGCCTTGATTCCCAGCTCCGCGGGCAGTGTTTACTCAGTCTGGGCACTGTGCTGAGCTCTGGACGCTGCTGGGGGCAAGGGCAGATGCTGGGCAGCGAGCCTGCGGTCCCCGGGCCAGGCAGGCGGCAGGGGACCCACCTCCTGCCTAAACCTGAATTTGCTCAGCTGTGAGATGGGATAAATGGTTGGTCCCAAGCTTGCTGTGGGGACTAGCGTGCCTTTGCAAGCAGTGTTTCTCAGCTCTGCTTCTCGGTGGAAAAAGCTGTGGCTCACTGTATAGACGGCACCATTCAACCCTAGCTATTGAACACCTACTGTGTTTCAGGCTTGAGCTAGTTGTGGGCACAGTGGGTTAGCTATCTGAATTTAAAGTTCAGAGGTCTGAAAAGCAGTCTGTTCTGTCTCCATTCCTTTGTCTTTATTGAGGAAGGTAGCTGTTCCCCGAGGAAAGAGCTGTCCTCTGACTGCCAGTTTAGTAAAAGCCAGGGAAGCGGTGAATATATAGAGCCTTTCTCAGACCAGTGGTAGTGGTCCCTTCCCCAGGACACAGCAAAACAGTCCCCCTTGAGCAGCCGGTGTTACCCAAGTCTATTCTCTTGCCAGGCTGAAGGTGACCCTCTCCCTCCAGCCCTGAACTGTTGCAAGTGATTAAAAGTGGCCATCTGCGATGAATGACAAAGTCTTTTTCCCCCCTCCCCCCCACGAGGGCTGGCCAAAGTGTGTTAGCAGTGACTGCGCTGGAGCTCAGAGGTTTGGGGAGCGTTGCCCCCGAGGGCAGAGGGCAGGAGCAGAAGCGTGCCTGAACACGCCTGGCGGGGAACACGTGTGGTAAGGATGCCCGCTGCCGGAAGACACGGATGATTAAATACCACCGGCCAGCCAGGAGCTGAAACACCATCTCCTCCGACACACTGTCACTGTCCACGAGGACACGCGACGGTAGCAAGCCTTTGTCTGGATGGTAGCAAGCCTTTGCCTCTCCATCTATTATGGGAACAGAAGTTAGATGATAAGAAAAACCAAGTGTCACCCAGAAACGCCACATCGGCTGCTTCCACACTTCCCCTGGGAGCTGTCCTCGAGTGGTCAGATGGAGCCCCCACACCCCCCCTCCATTTGACAAATGAAATGTAATTAGGAGAAAAACAGAGTACTCAGAGAATTCATTGATTTCATCCGCCCCGATGTTCCACTCTGAGTACATTGAAGTTCTTTGAATAACTCACGGAAGATTGTTGAATTATAGTGTTTGCTTGTGATTCAGAAGCAGAAATTTTTCCAAATGTCTTAGCAAGAAAATGACATCTGAGGGGCCATTATCAGTGAGTCAGCAGGTGTGGGCAGCTCATCAGATGAACTGAGCTCCACTTCCTTGCCCTCTGCTTTGATGTGTGTTCTCTTACTGTAAAAGAAAGTTCTGGGAAGAAGAATAAGTAATTGTAAGAGAAAAGGAACTGGGAGAACGTCTCCGTGTTTCCTTACTCCAGGCTGCCAGGCTTCATGGAGGAGCCTGAGACTTTCTCCCCCGGCCCAAGCGTGGTATCGTACCCACACCACGCTGGCCTTGCTGGGCTGCTGTCCCTCCCTTGCCAGCCTCCGAGCCCAGATATGGAAATGCTGTGCCATCCCTTCCGGTACACGTAGGATCAGAGTCCTGGGCTGTGGCACCTCTGCTGTGCCGGAGGAAACACAAGCCCCCCTGAACCACTGTGAACCTCCCCCAGCCTCTCCGTCACCCAAGGTGGGCAGCTCCTGAGAAGCAGCGGCCCGCGGCAAAAACAGAGATAAGCATAATAGGGCCAGGCCCCTGGAGCTGAAATCAAACAAAAGTACACACTTCTTCTAGCCCGGTGTTTGTCCTAGGAATCTCTATTGTATGCATCTCGGAAATCCATCCGTTTGTGCACAAATATTGGCTGAGTGCTCTGCTCTTTGGGGGGCTCGCGGGACCTCAGGGAAGTGGGGAGACATGGGCCCTGCACTCACTTCGGGAACACAGAGACACAGCAGTACTTTTCCCTTTCCACTGGCTGTTACCAAGTTCTCTGCCACCTCATTCAACCGCCTTGGAGCTGGGTGATGATGGTTCTCTCCATTTTGCAGAGTAAGCAGAGGCTCGGAGAGGAAATTGGCATGTTCAAGGCTAACACGGCGGAACCAGGCACCGGCCACGGGTCCTCAGACTCCTACATGGGGGGCGGGGGGGGGCGGGGGGGGGGGCAGCTTGAGGCGTCTGAAGGCAGGCCAGCGAGATGCCTCCAGCTGGGCACCCGAGGAGACTGGACAGCTATTTTCTCCTTCCTCCTCACTACTGGCCCATGCCTGGGTCCTGCCAGCCCTGCCGCCCAGATAGGTGGCTCCTTGTGTCTGCTGCCACCATCTCTCCAGCAGCACCCTAACCCGTCACCACCAGCGCGCCCATCTGCAACGACAATAGCTTCTAACTGACCGCCACTCTCGCCTCCTTCCATTTCATCCTCCCCCTGCCACCAGAGGGATCTTAACAAACATAAATCAGATCTCGCCTGCTGCCCTTCAGGAAACTAGCTGCCACTAGGGTGAAACCACCCCTCTGACCACAGCTGATGTGTGGTTGAGATTCTTGATGGGAAAACACTAGTGAGAGGAGTGAAAAGACAGCCGAAGAGGACAGAGGTACAGGCCTACCCTGAAGATGGAGAGAAGAAAAAGAGGCGGGCGGGAATGAGGCAGGGGTCCAGCCTTGATGGCAGAGCCAGCAACTGTGCTCCCTGCCGCCCGGAGGTCTGAGAGACGCGTTCAGGCCGCCTTCAAGCTCTCCAGGGACCTCACCCTGCCTACCTCTCGCCAGCCTCCCTGCTGCCACTCTCCCCAGCAGCTCCTTCCAGCTGATCATACCCACCAAGCATGTTTGCATTTCAAGGACTTTACGTACTCTTCCTTCTGCTTAAGAAATCCAGCATTTTCTTTGGCTCTGTCCTCATCATTTAATTCCAACTCACTGGAGAGCTAAGGGAAGTGTCTCAGGCCGAACTCCCCAGAGCCCCTGCCGGTCTCTAAACCCCGCTCCCCTCTGCCCAATTGATCCATCTCCAAGCCCTTTTCTACTTCCAGAGTCTGTTCCTTTATCTACATGCCCCTCACCAAGGTGTAAGCTCCCTGCAGGCAGGGACCTCCCACTGCTGTACCCCAAGGGATGGGACACTAGTTTGGCACATACTAGGTGCTCGGCACATGTCTGCTGACGGTCCAACTGTAGAGAGCTGACCGAGTTGACCAGGTGAGTGACCAAGACCACTGAAAAAGTTCATGGGCCAGCTCCCAGGTGGGCCATATGTGACGTGCCGGGCCGTGGCTGGCACGTTCTGAAGGTGCGGCTCCCGGGCCACCCTCACCAATGTGACCCCAGGGAGCCATGTTCCCTCCCACGCAAGTGTGTGCAGCCAGGAGAGGGTGTGGTGACGATGGCGCGTGGGGACAGCAGCCGGGTGGACAGCACCCCGGACCCGCCCCAACGCAGGCCTTTGCTGTGAAGGCCTCTGGGAGCATCCGACCCAGGGGGCACGTGGTCCTGCTAGAGGAGCCCCTACAGCTGCCAAGGAAGCCAGACTTGCCTCCCGAGCAGTGTCAGCATCCATCAAAACAAACGCTGGTTTCCAGGATGTGGCTAAACTCAGGAATGCGGGATAATAGGAAATGTCTGCAGTTTGCCGGTGGGAGCCAGACAACGTGGCACGAAGGAGCAGGGGAAGAGGCTTTTGAGGCAATTCCACAATAAACAAAAACTCAACCTGTGTCTTCTCCTCCAGGTTGGGCAAGTGGGCCGGCCCTGGCCTAAGTTATATGTGCTCTTTATCGAGACGAAGGGGAAATCAACCTCATTTTAAAAAGTGAATAGGTTTTTGTGTCGTGGCCCTGGGTCGTGTATGTGCCAGGAGACCTTATGGGGGGGAGGGGTGGCTAGATTCAAACCTGCCATCTACAAGCCTTATGCTAAGTACAGGTCTCTTGACCTCTCTGGAACCTCAGTCTTCCCACCTGTAAAATGGGGCGATAACATCACCTCACTGGATCTTGCCAACATCAAATGAAGGCAGATGTTCCCCAGACTGAGACTATTCTAGAATGTCATTGTCTCTCCTTGTAAGCACCACTGGAGAGCAGGTATGACTCGGTCACATCCAGGAAGAAAATCCCAGGGCATAAAGCTGGTCGGCTTCCAGGAAGAGGACTTCACTCCGAGTCTCAAGTACTTAGGAGATGTAACCCAGATGGGACAGTGGGGGCACACACAGCCGAGGAGAGCGCTGCGAGCGCCAAGCTCAGGCAAGGAGGCCTCAGAGGGCAGCCAACCGAGGGGCCCTGTCCCGCTCCTCCTGCATTCCAGGCCACAGGAGCTGAGTCACAAATGTCCTCCCAGGCACCAAGGGACACAGTTCCCAGGTTTGCGAAGTCCCGGCCGGAAGCTACCACTCAGGTGCATTGGTTTTGAAGAGAGATGGGTAGGCAGGGCAGCCAGTCGAGCAGGTTCTTTGCTGTGCTTCCTCTTCTGTGCTGCAGATGCCTTTTAGGTTTATCTGTGTGCCTTCCAGAGAGCTCCCGGGGCCAAACGCCCTTTGCTAATAGCAGTGCACCCACCTGCATTGCTCTGACTGCATTCTGTAGCCAAAATTTGGGCTGGGTTGGTTGGTACCTGCCCGCCTGTCAGAGTGGTCAGCCAGGGGGACATGTATCCATCCACTGACCACAGCCAAGTTCAGTTGTGAAGAAAGGACCCTGGGTCTGCTTGGCTTCGTGTGTTTGACCCATCAGGGGCTGAAGAGACAGACTATGTCACATTAGTCCTCACTTGTTTCTTGCCTTGCAAGTTGTGGTTTCAAATGTCTAGCCTCCTCCTGCCTGATTTTCCCATCACCTTGAGTTTGAGTTGCTTCTAAGTCGGGGAAAGCCCAGGGCCACACAGCTTGTCAACTCCAGATGTCCTATCCGTTAGCAGCCTGAAAGTGTCACCATCCCTCCCTCCACTACCCTGCAGTCCACAGGGTTGAACGGCCTTCCCACACCCTCCCTCACCCTTGCCCAAGACCCTGGCTTCTGGAGGCCAGCTGATTAGGCAGGCCTGTACGCCCTGTAGCAAGTGAACTGTGCAGCTCAGCCTTACACTGAGCAAGGGGCCCTCTGAGCACAGGGCCCTGTGTGACTGCAGGGCACCTGACGAATTGACTGGCGCCATGGGTTACCAGCAGCTGACTTTCCAAGAAGAGAAAAGGCACTTCCAAGGATGGAGCCCATGACTGCACTTTACCTCGGTGATAGCTGTTCAGGAACAAGGCCTAAAACTTCTGGGCTGATAAAGCAATGCCCTTGGCCGCAGAGGCCTTGCCTGCTCTGACAGGTGTCCTGGCCCTGCAGGGATCCCTTGGTCATCTCAGCACTTCCAAAGGCGGCCACAGAACTTGCTGCAAGTCAAGGAGGCAGTCATTTTGATTTCTGATTGCCAGCTGGGCACAGGCTGAGGCGAGTACCCTTTCACGGTAGAAGGGGAAGAGCAGGGCAAGCTCACACATGGGGGGACCCCACAACAAAATGCCTGAACCCTGTTGTGTCACATGAGGAGCAGAAGGGAGGGAAGGAATCTTGTTATGAAACGAGGCCCGCGGTCCCACTTCTGCTTTTGGTTCCCCATTTGACTCTGAAGAATTTTGTTAGCAGGAAACCTTTTCAAGCATCTTTGGAAAGCAGAACCAACGATTTCTTTGCCAACTGAAGTGTTCTTTGGGGGCATTTGCGGCCTTCCTCCTTTGTGAAGGGTGAACCTCTCTCCAGAGGGCCAGGGCCCTTGGGAAGCAGGGTTCAGAGAAATCAGGCCAGGGCCTAATTTCTGTGGGGACAGTGGCTTCCTTCCAGGACTTGGGGAGACCCCTGTCCCATGGGGGGGGGCGGCCTGGGCCCAGGTGTATGTGGGGACAGGCAGCACCACACCGGGCCCAGGATCCCAAGAATCAAAGGCTGGGGAGCCATTCAGACCCTGCAGTTCCCACCCAGCCCCCGGTGCCCTCCAAGGTCTGACAAGCCACCAAGCCACGTGGCTGGTGGCCGGCGGCGGGTCAGGGTTGGGGTCTGGCGCCAAGCCAGGCTCGTGACCCCGAGTTCAGGCCCCTCCCCTGCCCGGCGGGAGGAGGCGGCTCGCCCTCGGCTCCGGGCGGGGCGGGGTCACCGGGGGCAGGAGCGCGCGCCCCGCCCCGGGGGTGTGTCCGGGCACCCGCGCCACCACCTTAAGGGCCGGGCGGGGCCGGGCCCGAGCGCCAGGAGCGGGGCAGCGGCGGAGGGGGTTCGAGTCAGGACGCGGAGCGGGACCCGGAGCGGGACTGGGCGCGGGGGCCATGGCGTCGTCCGGGCCGGCGGGGCCGCCGCTCGTGCCGCTCGTGCTGCTGGCGCTGCTGGCGGGCGCGGCGCGGGCCGGCCTCCACTTCCGCCCGGGCCCGGGCTGCTACCGGCCCCCGCGCGGGGACCGGCTGTCCAGTCTGGGGCGCAGGTCGGCGCGGGCGTGGGGGCTTCGCGCGTGCTCCTGCCTCGTGGGGACCCTGCCGCCCCCTTGGAGTGCCAGGCGGCCAGGCGCCCTGCCTCCCTTGGCCTTTGAGGGTCACATTTCGCACCTTTGTTGTGCAGGTCACCCTTGGCTTTCACATCCAGGGGAGCCCTGGTATTTGCAAAGCCGGACAAACCCCACTTTCCTGCATTTGGGGGTGCCCTGCCTCCATCATATTCTGAGGGGGCTGCGGTCTTCTGCTGTGGGATGGACTCACTCCCACGCCCTCTCATTTGGGGGAGGAGGCGGTGCCGGGGACCCGTCTGTGCCCGCCGCCCAGCAGCCCCAGTGCTGATTCTGTGGGTGGGGGTCTCTTTCCAGGACATATCCCCGGCCTCATGAGTACCTGTCCCCATCGGATCTGCCCAAGAGCTGGGACTGGCGCAACGTGGATGGGGTCAATTATGCCAGTGTCACCAGGAACCAACACATCCCTCAGTACTGCGGCTCCTGCTGGGCCCACGGCAGCACCAGTGCCATGGCGGGTAGGTAGGGGACCCGCTGCCCCCTTGACTGGGCCTTGTCAGCACAGGAGGGCCGCAGCCCAGGGTCCCAAGGGCCTGTGATTCCGTGCCAGAGCTCAGCCTGGGATGGGGAGGTGTGTGACCCTCAGACCTGGGGGAGCTGACCTGTGCTGCCTGCTGCCCCAGACCATCAGGCAGGCCCAAGTGGCAAAAGCTGGGTCGTGTCTCCACTATGCAGGGCCCGTCGGTGGCAGGCAACACTAGGGCTGGAGCCCAGTGGCTCCCAGGTTCCTTTCCCAAAGTTTGTGAACCCCGCCATTTGGGATCAAACCAGAAATGCAAACTCCCCGAACTCCCTGCCAGAGTTTGGCATGGAAGTGAAGCTGCTTTTCAGCCGCAGTTAATATTTGAGGGGAATGCCTGTCTTGCCCTTGGAGCGTTAAGTAAGGCCGGAGCCGTCTGACCATTGAGGAAGGAGAGGCAGCTGAGGCCCGTACCACTTGGAAGGCTGTGGGGCCTGGCCTTGGCAGAGGAGGGAGAAGGACAGACTGCACACCAGTGGAGCCTTCCTTCAGCCCCAGGCCCACCTGGCAGCCCGAGGGAGGGGCTCTGGCTTCTCCCGTGGCAGCCCTGAGTTCCAGGAACCTGCAGTCACACTGGAAGTCCCTTGGAGAAGGGACTGCTGTTGGGAAGCTGGCCCCTGAGGGCTGGGAGCACCCCTGCTGCAGGAGGGGTATCTGGGGGGGGGTCTCCCTGGTGGCCTTGCCCCATCTCCTTTTGACGACAGAGGAGGAGACTCCTGAGGGGTGGAGTATAAGGGGGCAGGTCGGTGGAAGCCCCCTTTGAAGGTACAGGAGCCCTCAAGGGAGCTGGAGATGGACAGGGCAGAGGCTGACCGACTGGGAGAGATGGGTGTGGGCAGCCTCCATCTGCCACAGGCAGAGAGTCAGAGCAAAGGCCGGGCAGGCCGGCAGGCGGGAATGGCGCTCTGGTTGAGGAAGTGAAAGAGGGCCTTTGTGGCAAAGCCCAAGTGTGGGGGAGGGGAGAGGGGAGAGCTGGAAAGGTCACAAGGGGCCCTGCCCTCAGGGAAGCCTCAGGAACTTAGAGAGGCAGTCATGTGCCATGATTTGCGTTTGTAAGACTACAGGACAGGCAGGGGATGGCTAGAGGTGGTCACTTTTCAGATGGGTCAACCTGCCACAATTCTGGAAGGGAGTGTCTATCCTGGGCAGAGAGACTGCGTCTCTCTTTCTCCTCAACCCTCTAACATTGTCCCCAGTAGCAGGGCCCTTCTTCCTCTTTCACTGAGAAAATATGTGTAGACGCCCCCAGAAGGGGATTTCCACGGGCCCTGGCCCAGCTGCCAGCTAACTCAGCTGATCCCCGCCTGTCCCCAGGAGCCCAGCACCTGAGCCCCTTGCCGAGGCCCCGCCGCCCTGGGCTTGGACTGGACCAGGACTGTGGGCAAGGGCTTGACCCCAACCCGCTTCCAGCCACCACCCCACTGCTGCGCTCCCTGAAGAGGTGTCTGCAGCCCATGCTTCCTCTTCTCTATCCTGAACCCACTCCAGCCTCACTCCCACCCCCCACTCCACAGACATCATGCTTGCCAAGGTCATCAGCAGGAGGTCGCCATGCTGGCAGGTCCAGTGGTCAGCCCCCGGGCCTCTCCGTCCTGGGCTCTGCTTGCTCAGTCCTCCTTGTAACGCTTTCCTCGACTTTGCATACACCCCGATGTCCTTCCTCCTCTTTGAGGTTCCTCAGCCTCCCAGCTTCATTAATGAAGGTTGGGTTCCCCAGGACTGAGTCCTCGGCTGCAACCAGCCCCTTCACCCGAACTCCAGCTTGAGACCCAGCTGCCCCCTCTCCCTCTCGCTTGGACACCAGACTCCTCAAACCTCATATGCTCAGATCTCAACAATTCCTCCTTCCCACCACCACCCTCACCCCTGTCAACGTGAAAATATCCAAACCTGGAGAGAATTTTTCTATGAGTTTATTTGAGCCCAAACTGACAACAATTGCCGGGGAGCAAGATCCCAAATGCTGTTTTATGCATTGGGAATGAAGGAGGGGACGCGAGAAGAGTATCTGCGGGTGGAGGAAGGGAGGCGGGGATTGTGGACAGTTAACAAGGGCTTCTGCTCTCTTGAAGGTCCGAAAAGAGGCATATCAAAGGTGTGTTCACCTAGATGTACAAGGGCAGGGCTGGCTTAAGGCAAAGATAAACCTTCCACTAAAAAATTACATGCCTGGGGATGTCAACCCACCATGACCTGCCCCATTAGGGATTCATGGTCAGATTATCCCGTGAGGTGACCTTCCATAGAACCCACGCCTCCAAACCTGGTCCTTCTCCGGTCCTCCTTGGCTCACTCAATGAAAACATCCCCCATCCAGTCTCTCAGGCAGAAGAGCCTGGAGTCTCGCCTGACTCCTCCACTGCATGCCCTTGGTACAATCTGGTGACAAAATCTTGTCGGTTCCGCCTTCAAACTAACTGTCTTGCAAACTCCTCTGCTTCTTACCACCTGCACTGCTACACCCCGCCTGAACCCCACATAAGCTGGCCTCCCTGCCCTCCGGTCACAAACAGCTAGACCAAGCCTGTTCAAACCCAGGTCTGCTTGAAACTCTCGAAGATTTCACGCAGATAAGACACAAAATTCTTCCTTGACCTCCAAGCGCGCATGTATGCTGCTCCCTGTCCCATGTCTGGACCCAGTGTGCGTGCAGCGGCTGGGCCACGGGAGGGACCTTGTCACACCAGCCCCTGCTCTCCCAGACCTGCCTCCCATGGGTGCCACCCCAGCCAAGGGCTCAGCCACCCTCTGTACCCACTCGGAATTCTCTTCCCGTTTTCCTCAAAGCACTATACTCGCGTTTGTTTACTGTCCCTTCTCCCCCACCACATGGCCTTCATGTGGCGAGAAGCTTCTGTCTGTCTGGAGGTGGGCCAGGGGCTGCAGGAAGGGAGGCAGGGCGGCCCGGAGAGGGCCACCTGCACGCCCGTAATCAGCGGCAGCACAGGTGAGGCTGCTGTGATTTCTGCCGTGGGGGCGGGAGCATGAGCTCACACCTGGCTGGGTACGAGGTTGCGAAATCACCTTGAGACAGTGGAAAGTGAGCTGATGGGAGCTGGGGTAGAACTGGCTGCAGGGCCGGTGATGGCAGGTCAGTGGGCCACGGGTGGGTGCAGTGGCTGCCTGCAGCTGTCCCTGGCTGCCCACGGTGAAACGTGGACCCGGCCCATGGGCAAGGACAGTGTCACCCTGACCAGCCCCTGGCTGGCTGCTTGGAGCCCTCCCTCTGTGACCCCCTAGGCCACAGGGGCTGAGTCTCTGCCAGCCTCCCCCCGGGGCCTGGTGGCCTGGGCTGCGCTGCCTCATGCAGTGTGCTCCGGTGTCTGTTCCTGCCTCGTTCAGCTCTGCAGCCGGCACTTCTGTGACATCCACAACCCCACAGGACAGGCCTGGCCCTGCCCGCATGGCACTTCCAGTCGGGTGCTTTGGGCAGACACATCAGGGCCTGGGAAGGGCCAGGGGAGGCCTCCAGGAGGTCTGTGGGCGGTGCCCTTCAGAGAGGGGCACACAGCCGTTGCAGCGGCCGGCAGGACAGGGTGGGTGCTGACCTTCCTGGGCACTGCCTTGCAGATCGGATCAACATCAAAAGGAAGGGGGCGTGGCCCTCCACCCTGCTGTCCGTGCAGAACGTCATTGACTGCGGCGAGGCTGGCTCCTGCGAGGGGGGCAACGACCTGGAGGTGTGGGAGTACGCCCACAGTCACGGCATCCCCGACGAGACCTGCAACAATTACCAGGCCAAGGACCAAAGTAGGAACCCCCAACCCCCTGCCCAGGGAAAGTGCGGCCTGCGCCCAGGCCAACCCACGCTTCTCACACTGTCGGGCGCTGGGGGAAAGCTTGAACCCGGTGGGTCTGGGGGTCCAGGAAGCTGGCGCCCATAGGCCTTGCTGAGAATCACAGGAAGGCCTGGGGAGGGGCGTCTCCAGCCCTGTGTCCCTGTGGCCGGGCCTGGCTGTGGTTCTGGGTTCTCACGTGTTGGCTTCGTGGTTCCGTGGGCCTTTTAGGAGAGGCGCAGGTGGCCCTCATCCAGGGGAGAGTAGGCTTTTCAGGAGCTGGGTGGGGAGAGCAGGCAGGCCCAGCTGGAAGAATGTCCCAATGGCCTGGTTCCCGCCCCATGACCCCAGGCCGCATGCATTCAGGTGGATCTGGGGCCGAGGGGCCGTTGCATGGGCCAGCAGACCAAGCTGGCCTGAAATCTGTGGAGTTGGCACATTCCTCTCAGGCTGCTCCCTTTGGAAAGGAAAGGAAATGTCCAAACCCCAAGCCCATAATTGGCAGTTTCGAGTCACCTGCCTCTGTCAGAGTTCCCTCCTAGCTGGCGCAGAGTGCTGGGACGAATTCAACAGGCTGTTTGAGATGAGAGGGGGTGAGGGTAGGGGGAAGCCCAGGTGCTTTTCCACCCCCTCCATCTATAGAAGGGTCAGCCCAGCCCCCTGTGCCCTCTGAAGCAGCACCGCACATTCTAGGAACCATCCCACGCCTCCTGGGCCATATTGCCCAGCCACAGAGAATTCCCCCAGACTGGTTGGGTGAGTCTTGTTGAAGTGGTAAACGCAGCAGGGGTCAGAGAAGCGGGAGAGGGACAGATGGGAGGTGGGGGGGAGTGACTGCCAGGAACCAAGAATCAGGTGGTCCCTGCGGCCGCGCCCCGCTCGGCGCAGCCCTGAACTGGTGTCGTCCAGCCTAGGCCAGGCCTCTCTAACCCCCCTAGTGTGACAGGGCCAGATGGAGCTCATCGGGACGTCACTGTTTGCAGTAAATAGTCTGGTCCTTGTATTAGCAAATGTGGCCCCAGATCCAGCACTTTCCAGTTGTACTGAGCACTGGGCATTTGGTGGCCAAGGGACACGTCCAAGCAACAATTTAATCCTACAGGAGTTTATAGTCCTGGGGAGGAATCTGGATAAGAAACTGTGACAGTAACAGGGCAGGTGGAATCGTTGAAAAGACCGGTCGCGGGCCTGGGGAAGGCAGGCGATGGATGGTGTGGAGTCTCACAGAGCTAAGGACTAAAACTTTGTTTCGTTTTAGCCTAATTCTTGATACCACCCCAAAACAAAATAATTAGAAAATGCACTTCTTCCCCCCAAATGATTGGCCTATTCACTAGCCAGCAATAGAATCATAAGAGCTTATAATTGAGTTACACTCTGTTTTTAGCTCTAAAAGGACTGTGAAAGGGCCCTTCTCCAGGCCTTTAAAGGAAAAGAAAAAAAGGCTATCTTGAGGGCCTACTGTGCGCTAATCAACGTGTCTTTCCTTTTCGCCAAGGCCTGGGAGAGGGCTTTTCATAACTCTTTTGCAGTTGAAAGAACGGCATGATTAAGCAGCACCTGGTGCCAGATGGTGTCCGTGATTCACTAAATGAGACAAGAGGCGATTGGGTCTGGGGCGCTTGTGTTCGCGGGGTAACGAGGGGGTGGTCTCACGCTGCCTTTCCATGCCACCCCTCAGAGTGTGACAAGTTTAACCAATGTGGAACATGCACGGAATTCAAAGAGTGCAGCCCCATCCAGAACTACACCCTCTGGAAGGTTGGCGACTATGGCTCCCTCTCTGGGCGGGAGAAGATGATGGCAGAGATCTACGCCAACGGCCCCATCAGGTGAGGGGCCCTGGCCATGGGTGTGTGGGCCGTGGTCTCCACCCTTTTCCTCCTGGCCCACTCTAGGCTGGAGACAGCTGCACAGGAGTTTTCTCTGAAGTAAAGCAGAGCTGGCCAGGGGGCCCTCGGGGTACTTGAGTGACAGACACATGTGGAAAGGTCCCTGGGTTGCAGCAGTGCTGTGGGGCTGTGGGGACCAGTCACCAAGTGAGGGACGACGGCAGTGTAAGCAGTCACCTGATGTGCCTTGTGACTTGAGTTTACACCCATTTCCATCCAAGTGCTGATTCTTGAACTGCTTGCTCCCAGCTGCGGCATAATGGCGACAGAGAAGATGATTGCCTACACCGGCGGCATCTACGCCGAGTACCAGGAAAAGGCCTACATCAACCATATTGTTTCCGTGGCTGGCTGGGGTGTCAGCGATGGGACCGAGTACTGGATCGTCCGGAATTCATGGGGCGAACCATGGGTGAGACGTTCCCACTGACCCTGCTGTCATCGATCGTTCTGTTGGCTGTGGAGCCAGGCACTGCAGCCTGGGAGCACGACTGACCTTTGGGGTCGGGTACTTGTGCTGTCGGAGCCATCCTGTGCATGGTCGTGTTTAGCAGTACCCCTGGCCCCCACCCACTAGACGCCAATAGCTCCTTCTCCCTGTCCCTCCCTCCCCCCACCCCCCCACCTCCCCCTTGATGAAATATGTCTCCAGACATTGCCAGTCTCCTGGGGAAATCCCCCCGGAGGGGGGGGGGGGGAAGTACCGCCTTAGAAGTTTCGGTTTAGTTTATTCCTTTACAACCATCTCATTCTTTTTCTTGTGCGTTTCAGCTCCTAAGCAATACTGTGTAATTTTTTAAAAAATACTTTTCAGTTGGGTCAAAAATACAGGGGAGGTATACTGCCTGCCAGAATTGTAATTTCTAAGACCTAGTATGAACCATGGAGGTGGACAGAGAAATTCCATTATTATGAAACAGAGGGAAGTGATTAATGTAGAAGTGATGAAATGTCAATTTTTTAAAAATCAGATGACTACAAATACAGATATGAATGGGAAGTGAAGTCATCTGGGCCAGTTACATTTCAGTTACATTAACTAGCTTTTGGCAGCAGGGCCGTGTACCCCTCGTGTTACATATTAACCAAGTTAAATATTTCCCAGAAGGTATTTCCAAGCAGGGGTCCAGAAAGGGGAAGGAGCAGCTGAGCAGGTGGTTTGGGGCTGAGATGAGGCGGAGAGGGGGCCGGTCTGTGTGTGGGGGGGTCAGGAGACTGCTGGCTGAGAGCTGACATGCCCCCACTTCTCACAGGGCGAGCGAGGCTGGATGAGGATAGTGACCAGCACCTATAAGGACGGGAAGGGTGCCGATTACAACCTTGCTATCGAGGAGAACTGCACATTTGGGGACCCCATCGTTTAAGGCGATTGTCTCTGGAACAGCAGTTTAAGAAATGTTGCCGCGAACCATGACCAGAAGCGACCCTGTCCCGTGGGCACTGGGTTGGTACTGCCAGGGTTTGAAGGAGCTGGGGGCAGAGAGTGAAACCAAATTGATATCCAGGCACTGGCACTTCGATGGGGCGCCTGTCGAAATGCCGACCACGGGTGTCCTGGCTGAGCACTGCTGAGAGTCTAACGTGGGAGGATGTGGACACGGGCGCAGGACAGCTCCCCACCTGGTGACGGCAGCAGACCACCTGCCTGTCAGAGAAGTGGCCTGCGAGGACATTAAATCCCGTGACCCCCAGTGTCTTCAGCTGATGGTTTGGTATTTTCTATCTGGCAACTGTGGTTGACAATGTGGCATTTATCACCAGTGCTTATGGGGGGTGAGGGGGGAAATGGCAGTTTCCAATCGCCCCAGTGATGAATAAAGCACACGACTTCACACGACAACTGAGCCTGAGTGTGCCTCATTTATACATGACAACACCTTTCTGCACCTTTCAGCCCAGTAGAAAGGCTTTTATTTGTTCTTGGAAAATTAAAACAATTACAGTAAAATATCAACTAATCAGGTTCTTGTGAGAAAACTAAGTCAGCTTCGAAAGCAGTGCATTTAAGTGTCTCCGTTTCTGACTCCCTACCACCCTTGGGGCTGACATCCGGAGAAGTGGACCCCACACTGGACCCCACATTGGGGGAATACTGTAAACAGGACTTACAAGAAGGACAGAGGACTGTTCATAGTAGCAGTTTTTCACTTATACTGCTAACATTTTCCTTTTTAAAAATGTTACCTCCTCCCCCCAGAATGCATTTCCAAGATGCTGACTGAGCCTCTTCAAACAAGTTTCTGGAATGTTCTGCTTCAGCTCTGGAGGATGCTCTAAATTAGTTCACCAGGATGAAGTTAGACTTGCAGTGAGCTTTAACAAACAGAAGAAAAAGTCAGAGATTAGAAACAGGAGGTAAAAGAATGACGTTTAAAATTGTAGCAAAGGGACAGTCACGTCAACCGTACCTACAAATTCCGTCACAGGGTCATGTTCGCCTTCTGTTTTGATGGTGCCTGCGATGCTGTCATTTTCCAAGATGGGGAGGAAAAGCTGCACGAAGTCCGAGGTGTACGGAGGAGCTATGACATCCAGGACCTGCAGGGACAGACAGCAGGTTACTGCCCCGGCTCAGCCCGAGAGCAAGCTGACGGCATGGCAGGCAGTCTGGAGGAAACCCCCCTCCCTTCCCTGCTTCTTGCTTCCTACTGACAACAGCAATCTCCATCATAAGGCACCCGGAGGCAATGGAGGTAAAACACGTAAGCCAGTCCCTGCAGGTAGGAGGTGCCCGGTAAACCTATCTATGTCACAGTCATCAGCATGATTATCAGAAAGCACAGTTCTCAGAGTCAAGGTACAAAACGAACTAAATTAAGCCAAAAAGGGCACTGGTAAGGTAAACAGTATGAAACACGAAACAAATGGCGTGTTGCTGACCTCGGTTACAAAATAGCGAATGAGTGAAATGTCAGTGTCCAGCTTCTCCAGACACTTTCGGATGTAACTGACAACAGGAAGTACATAACCTCGACTCAGCAGGTGAACCATTCTGTCCAGCAGGGTCTTCTTCAACTCGAGCTGCAAGAGTGGGGGCAGAGGTCTGTCAGGAGGGGCCCCCAAGCAGCACACGACCCACGGGACGCTGCTCACCTGCTCCATCACGTCCAGCTGGGAGTGCTCAGTCTCAAAAAGCTTAACAAGCAGCTGAAGGACCTGCGGGTGCAGGAGCTGGTGGCAGGTGCTGATCTATAAACAGGCCAAAGGGAGCCTTGCTGAGCGAGCCTTGCTCGGCTCTCTGGGCTCCCATCAGCATGCAGGGACCGCTCTGTGACCACAGCCACCAAAGACAGCTGCTCGCTGACAATGACGGTCCTTAGCATCATCCCAGAGCCAGTCAGCTTCTGTGCCATTCCTCATCCTTTCAGGGACACTTGATAAAACAGAAATCTACAGACTCAGTGCAACTAGTTCTTTCAAAGGACTAACTAGCTTTACGCAGCATCTTCTGAGCTCACTGAACAGAAGTGCTGGCCACACAGGCCTAAGAGGACAGGCACAGACAGAGCAGCGGGTCACCGAACATCTCAGTCTGCGGGCTTTGGTTACCATGTGATGGGCTGCAGTGGGAACTGAACTCTTGTTTACACCAGTCAGCCTGTGGGAAATGGGTTCGGTTCTACGGCATCTGCCTCACAGTGGCAGAAGCTACTGACAGCGTTCAGTGGGGGCTCTGTGTGCGCTGTACGTGGCCCTGCGGCCCCCTACCTCGTCGAGCAGCGCCAGGTGGACTGGTGTGTGGTCAGTCTGCAGCTGGAAGTACCTCGGTTCCGACACGGTCCAGTCCACCCACTTCAGCACACCCATTGCTACCACGGGGAACCTACAGGCAAACGAGGCAGGACGCTCCTTTACACAAAGTGTGTCAAGAAACAAACACCACAACTAAGCGGGGTTTAAAAGACAATGAATCCCTCCCGTAATTCACTCCTCTTTGCGCTCCCTGGGAGCTGCGTGTTAGCGTCGATGGTGTGAGGAGGCTGGCACCGTCAGTGCCGTCGGGACCCCAAGGGGCGAGCGCTCAGCTCACTGCACACTTTCATGGTTGGCACGGTGAAGCTCCTGGGTGCACAGTGCCCCGCAAGACAGGTGGGCTGGCCTGAAATTTCCTCTTCCCTCGCACACCCTTTCCTGTCCCTAGTACAAATCAACAGGGCAGAGACCCAGAGACCCACGAGGACAGCCTACTGGGAAGCTTTCCTCGTGAACTCTTATCTACGGAATTGCAAATCACTTCTATGTCAGCACTACGTCGTTGGTCTAACTTTTACTGTAAACAGACCCTTTTCTTCAAGTCAATGTTTATAATCCGGGTTGGTCTTCCTTTCTGTTAGTCAAATTTGTGAACAGACCTCTGTCAAGTAACACCTGAAAATTACCCACGCTGCTAACACCATTTGAAGTCCTCCATATATGTTCAAAGAAGGAAAAGTAAATCAAATGAACGTCTTTCTGAAGTGTTTCTGAGCTTTCACCATGGAGACTCGAGCTGCCCTCCCGAAGGAGCTTCCGAAGTGAGAGCCCGTGCCTACCTGATACACTGGTACAGAGTGCTCAGCTCTGCCACCAGCTCCGACGCCCCTTTGTTCTCGTTGCAACACAAACTGTGAACGGTTTCAACAGCTTTTGATGTTGACTTCAGCTCGTCTTTATTGATGCTCGCTCGTTTGTTCTGAAAACACAAGGCGCGGAGTCCGACGGAGCTCCCGGCCTCGTGGTGGGGTGACAGGTAGTGGCCACTTCTCTCTGCAAACCACCCCCCATCGCTGAAGTCAGGAGTCAGCTGACTGGCCAAGCCCCACTCGCACGGCACATGGAAACTGACAACCGTGGAGACTAGCAGTGTCCCGTGTCACAAACTTCAAGTTACAGTCTGAGTGACGAGTGGAGGTGCTGTGCACATTTTCTTGAGACATTTAGCACTTTGACTATTTTATGGATAAACACTAAAAAAGACCTTTTCGACGCTAGATGGGCTCACGGTTTCTCGCAGCCCAATTCCCAAATAACACCAGCGAGGGGGTGGTTACTCGTCTCGCTGCCAGCCTGGCCTCTCGGACGGACAGTACCTTCTTCCACGTCTCCACCACACTAGCTGCATACGCCAAGATGTGGATGTACTTATGCTTGTGGTCCTGGTTGATCCTGGCGCCCGGTTTAAAGAGCGACTGCATGAACAGGTCCAGGAAGGCTGGCACCCGGATCTGAGGGGAAACACAGAAGGCTGACAAGGAAGGCGGGAGGGAGACGGCGGCTGAGTTCACCACACCCCGCCGCATGCGCGCTCGCAGCCACCCCAGCGCGGGCTGCAGGCCCAGTGTGTGACGGCGAAGGACCAGCAAAAGGACAGAAACACTTCACCAGGAACGTGCACTCACTGACTTCAGAAAAGTAAGGCCAACAGACTTTCCAAACTAACCCTTCCAGCTCACATGGGGGGTGTCCCACCCTCTGATTAAATTGAAAAGCATCTTACGAGTTCAACAGGAGGTGGGTCCATGCTTGTAAACATCTTGAACAGGACTGTGATGTCAGCCGGGTTCAGAGCGCCCTTGGACAACATGGCCCCCAAGGCCTGACAAGCCCTGGGGTAGGAGGCAGCTGTGCCCAACGCTAGCGTGATCTGACTGGCGTCGTGGCCTCTTGATGGAAACAAAATCATATACCCTATAGTTAATAAGGTGGGACACATGGTTGCTAACGCTTCCCTTCTCCCCTTCCCTTCCTTCCTTCCTTCCTTCTTTCCTTTTCCCACATTTCATGCTTGGAATTATTGAGATCCCTTTATTTTTTCGTATTTCTGTCATGTGCTGGTACACTGACTGACCCAGGAAAACAACATTTGGAGCTAACTTGGAAAGAATGATTCAAATACAGCTCGCAGACTTTCTGAAAGGAAACACACTTTTTAAATACCTTATTAAGACTCCGTTAGTAGAAACTAAAGACAACAAGAGCTAATTGTGTTCTAAGATATGGACTATAACACCACGAGGAGTCTACGGAAAAACTATTGCAGGTTATTTATGGTTGATGAATGCCAGTGTGTGAAGGCGCGGACTCATGACTCCGGTGAGCTGACAGTGACAGTCATCGGCACCTAACAAACGCTCGTTAGTGCTCTAGAAAGCACGCTCTCTGCAGGAACTGAGCCGCCCGGACTGTTCCAGCCCTGCTGGCCAGCAGGCAGTCCACCCATGTGCCGAAACGACAGGACCCAGTTGAAGAAGGGCGATGAGGTGAGGTGGGGGCCCTAGTGGGGGACGAGCAGACCCTGCTGTCACCTTTCCTGCGCAAAGCGCTGGACCTCCTGAGCGATCCTACGGACAGCCGAGCCCCCCTGTTCTTCCTGCGCCAGCACGGACATCATGGCCTGAGCAAACAGGTATGTGTGCTCCCCGTGGCACACCATTTTCTGGAAAATCGCAGAGAGAGAGTTTGGGGAGTCACGACTGCAGCAATGGCAAACGCAGAGAAAAGAGTCAGATGGGGACAGTTGTCCTGCACGAAGGTGTTTCCCTGGGAGGAGCCTTCTGACCTGGACATTCTCTAAAGGAAAGGGGCGTTTCATGTTTGAAAATGCTTGACCCCAAACAGCCTCCTTCAAAGAACTTACAGCAAACTCAGGGAGATTTTTTTCAAGGTTTTCTTCTCCTCCATCCAAAATTGTTGCTAGAGAGGTACGGAGTACTCTAGAGAACACTTCCAACTGCTGACAAGCTGTGGACACACTGGTTATTTCCCCTTGGTACCCTGCGTCAGAAATAAGCTACGGTACAAAAATAAGAGGCCAAACAAAGTGTCAACAAGAAGTGACCACACGTTTCATAGAAAGTTGGCTTGCTGTCTGTTTGTGCTGAGATGGACAAGCACTGGTCTCAAACCCTTCCTCTGACCCCGGCTTCGCCTCTAACTAAGTTTGTGGCCCAGGCTAACCACCCCGGCTGGTTTCTCTGTGTATGAGATGAAGGACATACACCAGATACTCTTAAATGTTCCTCTCAGGACAGCAGGAACTCTAGCAATATATTCCTGCCAAATCTCAACACACCGTCCACACTGATCCAAATAGAGACAAACTCTGTGCTTTTCTTTCTCAATGTAAGACTTACTAAAGTGAAACGATGAAGGCCTTTACCAAAAGAACACATATGATCTTTCAAAGAAAAACGATTACCTACCAACCAACCCAACATAAGCCTTGCTCACAAACACTTTTATCTTTTCCTCTAACTCCAATACTCTTCCTACCTTAACAGTGAAGTTAAGCATCAAACAGTCTGGATGGGCTTCCGCCAGTTTGTAAAAAAGATCTCTCCATGTGGTGTGCGCAATCATTTGTTCAAGCCACGCTGGGGTCTGCCAACAAACAAGCAAACAAACAGCAAGGGGCCCAGCTTTGGCTTCAGTGACACTTCCGCAGTATAAACAAGCACAGGACCTTCCAGCTGGAAGAGCACAGGCCCAGTGAGCATCCAGATCTGGCCCTGCAGTCCCAGGGTGGTGATGCCCGTTGGGCGGCTAACGGGCAGAACTGGGCCCTGGACGCCCAGTCAGAGCTTCCAGAAGACCCAGCGCCACACCAGAACACCGACAGGGCCTCCTGCAGACACCAAGAGCCTAGGGGAAGCGTGTGTACAGTGGAGCTGCAATCACGTGCACAAAGTGAACTCATGCTCAATCAGCCGTGTGCCCTGGGCATGAGAAAAGGGCAATTTAAATACTAGGTTGGTGCAAGAGTAACTGCGGTTTAAAAGAGTAAAAACTGTTGCACCAATCTAATAGCACAGGTGGTTCTGCTCCACCACCTGAAGAGGCACCTCAGCGCTCGTACTGTATGGCTGACGGACCCCGCGCTGCACCCTGAATCCACCATCACGGTGGGCCAAGGCCAGGCTCCCCACGGGCTGCTCCCACCACTGATGGGGGGCGGCTGGGCTCGAAGCCACACCTGTTCCTAGGAGACAGGGGCTCCAGTGACAGGTTGTTGTGGCCTGAAGACTCTGGGGACGCTGAAACTTTCTGAAAAGCGCACTGTCATCTGAGACTCCAACCGGAGCGAGCTTCCTGCATCACCGCAGGGGTCAGACCTGCATCACCACACCCCACCTCCCTCCCCTCCCCTCCCAGGTGTGTGCTCTGTGATCTCCTGCACCTCTAATCGTGTCCTGGCAGCTGCTTTTAGGAGGACCCAAAGGAGAACGCCGCACCACACACAGAGCCTGCGCCCCGGAGTCAGGAGAATGCGGGAGGTGGGCACTGCTGCTCTTCCTGAGCTCAGCACCTGTGTGCACCTTCTCCACGTGCAGGATCCCACGACACCGACGAGGCCGTGTGAAGGGCGCCTGACCACGGCGCAATTTCTGCCGCCCAGCCTGATTCAGTCCCGTCCCCAGCTCTACCATTACTTACACAACAGGCCACACTCCAGTGTACACATGGAATGAGCAAAAGCCCCTAGGAATTGGTATTGGAAAAAGAAGAGATTCCTCACCTCTCCTTCTTCAGTAAAAATCGAATCTGCTTTGCGGGGGTCAAAATGTTTGATCAGTAAACTCTTCAGGTGATTTTCCACCGTTTCCTGAACCTGCACCGGTTCAACACCTGAAAGAAAAGGGCACTCTCTCAATTCACTGTATTACTTTAGAAAAAGTAGACAGGCCAGAAGTCTACGTGTGAGTCAGGTACCACAGAATCGCTTCTGACAACTTAGAATTTGGGGCCTCTTATCAAAGTTAACATTTGAGAATCACATTCAGCGGGAAGAAGCAAGCAAGAACCCAGAGCAGGACCCACGAGGGTGCTTGACCTTGTCGACAGGGAAAGGTCATCTGCAAAACCTCGCTAAGGACAAGGACAAATTGCCGAAATAGTAAGTAAGAGGGTGGAAAGACACACGCTTACACAGGAGAAGAGGGACACTCGTCCCCAGTCCCTGTGACAGCAGCGCCTGGACTCGTTTCCTGACAGTGTCATCAGTGATGTCGTCTGTACCCACTTCAGTGACTTACAGTATGGCTCCACCTCGATCACAGTAGCTAAAGGCCATCGTCACACCCACTCTTTAACTGTCCCTCACTGGCTGCTGGCTGTAACAGACAGACCTCTACAAAGTGACACAGGGAGCAGCGTACGCTGCGTGGTCCTGAAGTCTGCAGCATGGTACAGAAAACAGCTCAGTGGGCACGGCACGAGCTGCCTATCTATAAACCTCAATGATCGAAGCACAGAGTCAAGCGGACAAAGGGGCGTAAGCAGTTCAGTCCTTCCGTAAGCGAAAACCCAGGAACACAGAGCCTTTCCAATGGGTCAGCACTATAGTGACCCAGAGGCCTACTGAAAGGGGGAGTGATGAGCAGCCAGGACCGACCACCACGAAGCACCTGTCTGGATGAGCCACTCGGCCAGCAGGTTGACAGTCTGAGCCACAGCAGTGTAGTTTTCTGACAAGAGCTGGATGACGTTCTCCGGTGACCCTCCTGCCTGAAAATACCTGGAAAAGGTAACCAATAAGCTTTTACCTAAAATGAAGGTAGACCGGCGTGGGCAGGGATGCCGACACGGAGGGGAGGGAAGAAGGGAGACAGCTAGGTTATTAAGATTTTTAAAGCGCAGAGCCTTCGTTGTAACATGACATTATTCTTCCTTTTCCATATCACCTTCTGGGTCTCCTATTACACAACTCTCCCCAGACCCTCCCACCCTCCTCCCAGCACAAACAGCCCGCCACGTACCTCTTCAGAGTGTTAAAGATGGAGGGTTCCATTATGTAGTCCCGGGTGGAGAACTTGTGTAGGCATTCCTGCTGCACCTCGGCGTCATCTTCTCCCTCTCCATAGTCGTCGTCCTGCTGTTGGGAAATGCCGCGGGCCACGCTAGTTTCTCAGCAATGCAAATGTCGTATAACTCCACCTTAAATCTGTGTAACACCGTCCCTTTCAAAAGTACTCCACAAACATTATTTCACTTGGCTTTCATGAGAATGTCATGAAGTGGGCAGGACAAGTACTGAGTGGCTGAGGGAATGGGATCCACAATCACACCGAGTGGGTCTGCGTCACGACCCCACTCTGCGAGCTGTGTGCAGCGGTCATGTAAGTTACCTAATCTCTCTGGGTACCCATTTCCTCCTGTTAAACCGAGGTGATCACAGTAGCCACTCCCGTTTGGCTGTTGTCAGGATTCCATGAGCTAAGTTTTGAAGAGCCAAGCATAACCTGACATTTAGTAAGAGTTCGATAGATGTCAGCTATTACTGCTCTTTCACTGTTACTACGTCCCACGTGCCGTTTAATAATTTCCAACAAAGTCGGACACGGTGTTCTCGAAGGCATAAGCCATGAGTTTCCTGTTAGAAAGTAAAGACCACTGACTCGCGGCGAGTCAGCAGGCCTGGCCGGATTCTAGTCCCAGTCCTGCGTGGAAACACATTCCCGAGTCTAAGGACAAAGCAGGGCAGTAATGTGACAACTGTGGACTGAACGGCCCCGAGGGCTCCATCTTTGACACCGTCACCCTAAATAACCAGTGGGTGCTTTCTGAACAATGACTGTGCACTGAGCACTGTCTTTGTCACCAGGGAACCTAAGAATATATAAGAAGACATGTCTTTTTGCAGGAAAGGAGTTCACAAACCAGTAGGAGAGACCAACCACCATGCACCTGACTCTAGCATAACGGGTTAACCGCTGGCCTAGGAGTCAACAAACTATGGCCCAGGGCCACATCTAGCCCCCGTTTTTGTAAACAATATTTTATTGGGACACATTATTAAAAACAGTATGTACAGCTGCTTTCCCCTATAACAGCAGAGTTGAGGAGTTGTGACAGAGACCTGCAGAGCCTGAAATAGTCACCAGCTAACCCTTTACAGGAACGTTGACCCCCACCCCCAGTCTAGTTGAACATCCTGAAAGCAAGTGTTGTGGGAGCAGTCTTCACTCTGGAGGCGGGGTCTTCTCTCAGACCGTTTTTGTGTGGGGAGCCTTGGACCAGGCTGTGAAGAAAGGCCAGGCTTCACCCTGAGACCCCTCATGTCTGCATTTGGGGGCTTCTACCCTGGACCCTCTTTGCTTCCACTAAATCTTCTCCGGGGCCATGCCACCTCCCTACTCGTGAACCTCTCTCTCTCCCCCTCTCCCCCTCCCTCTTCTCCAGACTCAAGTATTCAGCAGTCTATTCTCATTTCCTATCATCTTTCGCACGGATTCCACAATGAGCTTCATAAGCCACAAAGCTGATGACTCTCTCGTTTCAAGTGTCCTATCTCAGAAAAGACATCCAAGGTCTAGCATGACCGTCACCTTCCACGTGTTCCCCAGGCCAGTCTCCTCTCCTGCCACTCCCATGGGCAACCTGCAGCCAGACTGAGCCATTTGCATTTCACTATCTCTTAGCTTCCACGGTGGCCTTAACGTCCCAGCAGCCTTCCGACACATCGTCCTGCCTTCCACAATCCACCTAACTGGGCCTCAAGTGACTCGAGTTTGGGTCACAAAAATTGACCTAGCACTCCCGTGCGAAATCCAGCTTATGCCACCGTCCTGTCACTTTACTTGACGTTCTCTCTCTCCTCCAAGCAGTCAGATGACTGTGAAGGGAACATCTGGTCCACCCAGATGTCATCAACGAGAGTGGATGAGGGTCGTGATTCAAGTCCTCCAAACGTGAGCGTCCCCAGCCGCCGTGGGGTGTGGACCTGGCCGCGCCATTCCTAACTGATGAGCTGGGGCTCGTCACTCGGTTTACAAAATGGGCACCTAGTTCTGGGACTCTGGGACTCCAAGGCTCCACGTGCCAAGAGCTGACACTCTGAACGGACGCTCCAAACACCCACCCGCCGCCACGCTAGGCTGCTCGCCCCTGGACCACGTGGGGGACCAGCGGTTTGCTAAGTAGCGAGGGAGGCCAGGGGCCTGGGGGGTCGGCAAGTGACAGCGCCTCGCACTGAGCCTGGCCCCAAGTCAGTGGCCAGCGGGCCACCTCGCGCCTCGCGTGGGAGCCAGCACGAGCCCTTCGCTGGGGAAACTGAGGCCCCACCGTGCAAGCGGGGCTCACTCCGCGGGGCGCCGCCCCTCGGCCCCACTCCCACTCATCCGCCAGCGCGCAGAGCGAGGCCGGCGAGGCCGCGTGCGTGACCCCGCGGGCAGCGGCGAGAGGGGCGGGCCCCGCCGGCCTGGGGTGCGCGGCGGCCAAGAGTGGGGCGCGCTGTGCTTAAACCACACGGTGACCGCGGGGCCGCGGCGGAGGGGACGGACACCGACAGTCCTCGTCGGGGCCGCCCGGTGCCCCCCTCACCTGGCCGCCGTCCGCCTCGTCGCCCCACTCGGCCGCGCTCCCGAAGTAGTCCTCGTCCATGATGGCGCCCGGCGCGGCCCCCGCCATCCTCTCCCGCGAGCGAGCGCGCGAGCAAGGCGCAGGCGCACGGCGGAGCGGGCGAGTGCACGCGCGGCCCCGCGACCCGGCCCTCCACGGCCGCGCGCCTCGGCCGGGGCGGGGGGCGGGGCCCTGGGAAAGGGGCGGGGCACAGGGGACCGCCCCTTGCTGGTTGCTGCGGGCGCCCGGGGCCCGGCGGGAGCCAGCGGGAGGCGGGGCCTGAGCGAAGGGGCGGGGCTACCCCACCCACGTTGATCCCAGTGCCCAGCGGCGGCTGGAGCTGGGCGGGGTGCGGGCTGAGGGAACTTCCTGAATCGACCCAGGGGCGGAGCCTGGATTTAGGCCCGGGGCATTTCAGCGGTGGTTAGAATTCTTGAGCTAGACTCACGCTTGCTTTGGGTTGGGGTCCCAGCTCCACCCGCTTCTTCCCTGCAACTTTCAGTCCGGAGAGCAGAAGTTTCCATATCTGACGACTGGGCACGCAGCAGAGCCCACCTATCAGGCAAAGTACCGAGGGCCCGTGAAAATGTTTTCATTTCTTTTAAAATCATTAGAACAATGACTAGTATAACAGTGAATCCAGCCTGGATTATGTCAATATGTGTAACTGGTATAAAGAACACATGCAGTGTAATATATAATTTTTAATATTTCTTTACGGAAGAAGGGCTCACGAAGGCCAAAATGCCTAAGGCCCACAGATGTCATAAGGCAGCCCTGGAAAAGACGGCCTCCCTCTGGGGTTGCTGCTGAGGATAAGTGAGATGATGCTTTTAAAGCCCACAGCTCCCTTCCCAGCAAGCAGGAGGTCCAAAGGGAGAGCCTGAAGGTCACCCCAGAAAGTTGTGAGCAGAGATGTTAACACCATCTGCTCTGGATGCTCTGAAAAGTGATGCCCACGTCAGTACCATGTTTCCCCGAAAATAAGACCGGCGCTTATATTAATTTTTGCTCCAAAAGATGCATTAGGGCTTATGTTCAGGGGAAGTCATCCTGAAAAATCATGCTAGGGCTTATTTTCCAGTTCGATCTTATTTTCGGGGAAACACGGTAAATTAAGAGCATTGGAGACAAGAGTTCTAGGTAATAACGACTGCGACGATATATGAAGGGCGCTGTGCTTTCATTAATTCCTTCTTTCAGTCATTCGACTACTGTTTATCCAGTGCCTGTAAGTGCCTGGCTGTATTCTACTCCCTGAGCTCATCGCTGAACAAATTGGACGTGGTCCTTGCCCCAGGGGAGCCTACATTCTACTGAGGGAATGGAATGGGAAACAAATAAAATAATGACAGCGGGTGATAAGTGCTAGTATTCTGAGATAAGAGGAGAGAATGACTTTGGGCGATCAGAGATGGCTTCTCCAGGAAACTTATGTTTGACCTGAGAGTCATATGACAAAAGGAGTCAGAGAGCG
The DNA here is from genome assembly GCF_964194185.1 of Rhinolophus hipposideros. Lineage (NCBI taxonomy): Eukaryota > Metazoa > Chordata > Mammalia > Chiroptera > Rhinolophidae > Rhinolophus > Rhinolophus hipposideros. Next base: position 3,333,535 of record NC_138068.1, read on the forward strand.
TAGGAGAGCGTAGCTGCTTGCCATGTGTCCTTGGAACACAAGGGCCACTGAGACTGGCCCCTGGCAGGCCAGGGAGAAGCCCAGATGAAGTGGGCAAGGCAGGCGGGGCCAGATCTTCGTGGGGAGTTAGGTTTTCAACCGAGGGCTATTAGGAAGGGTTTAGTACAACAATGTATGTAGAGCACTGAGCATGACGCTTGCACACAGTAGGTGCTCAGTAAGTATTAGTTATTATGATGAGGACGAAACCTTTGGGAGCTTTTTTGTTTGCTCACTTTGAGGGAATAACAGGACCATGTCTGTGTGTTCAAAGCTGTGTCCTGTAGCTGAGGCAGGAGGCCTTACCGAAGGGAGCTTGGAGGTGGGAATGCCAGTTAAGAGACCTCAGTGAGAGGTAGGGGGCGCTAAAAAGGGGCGGGGGGTGGCTGCTGTGAGATTGGGTTTCTGTGAGAGAACATGACAGCCTTGGGGGAGCCAAGGAGCAGTCTGGGAAGATGCCCCTGAAACTTGCAGCCTGTGTGCCAGGTATGGCCCACTGCGGAGGCAGGAAACTCAGGCAGAGAGCAGATTTCTGCAAGGGACCATAATGAGTTTGATCAGGAGTTCAGATTGGGATGCACTGAATTAGAGGTGCCGTCAGAACACCTATTTGGAGATGTCGTGCTGGTGACTGGAGGTGTGAGGGTGCAGCTCCTGATTCAATGAATGGAATTCAAGCTTCTATTCAGAAAATTAAAGTGTTTTAAGTTAATGAGTGCCCCTGCTGATGGCTTGTTTCTGGGTTCATTTTCATGTGCTTTTTGGAATGTTGCAAAGAATGGATGGCTGTTAAACTCCTACTCCCACTCCCCTTGGATTTTCTTTTATTAAATAGTGCCTGAATTGAAAGCAGGCAAATTAATATATGTATAACTAATTGCTTGTATAGAAGCAGGGATTGTTTAACTCACCACGCCCTCAACCAAAGGGTTACTCATTAAATGGATTAACAAACAACCCCTAATGAAAGCATTACATTTGGTCTATAAATCGCAATGATTTAGCATAATTGGGCCTATACATCTTGCCTCCTGAGATATTGTTGACTTGTCTTTTTTGAAAAGCCTCATCTAAAATGTCCAAATTACTTTGCATTACTTAAAATATGTATTTAAAGTCATTTAAGGTATTTTCCTGTTTAAGAAAAATTCTGGTGGAAAATTTCCATGGAAATGAGGAATTGGTGTCACTTAATCCCGTCAAGGAATATTGACTGATTGATTACTTGGTGTTATGGGCTGGAAGGTAGCTGTGAACCATACACATGGTCTGTCTACTGCTAATGGCAGAAAAAAGAAAAGCCATCTGTCATGACAGGGAAGGTGCAGATGGGAGGGCACTTGAGCCCAAGCAGATGTGAAGGAATAACTTTCTAGAGAAATGTATGTAAGCTGAGACTCTAGACTTGAACCTGGAGTCTGAGGAGAAGAGAGCACAATAGAGAAAATAAACGATGACAGTGAAAAGAAAGTGGCTGGAGTGCAGACACGAAAAGAGGAGAGAGATGCCAGAGAGATAGGCAGGAGCCAGAGGACCTACAAACTTCCAAAGGGTTTGGACATTGTCCCCCAAGGTAATATGTAGCCTTTGAAAGCTTTAAACACAAGAGTGATGTGATCAGATGTAGGGTTTTCAGGAGATCCTATGGCTGCCACGGAGAAAGGATCTGAAGGGAGCAAAGCGGAAGTTGGGCAGCCAGTTAGGATGCTATTGACAAGATATCCAAGTGGGGCTTGATGGTAACAGATAAAGGCAGGCTTGAGGACGAGGCGAACACGTTTGCGAAAGGCTTAGGAGGCCAGCTATGTGGCGTTTGAAGGGTCTTCCCTGATGAGTGTGTAGTAAACACGCAATTTTTAAATCCTGCACTTTCTATTTATGCTTCAGCCAACCCCTCTCGTCTTCTGTCTCCTTCGTGACGCTGAACAACGCCTGCCAATGCCAACCTTTATTCCATATGCAGAGAACTTTTCTCTGTCTTCGTTCTATTTGACCTCTCGACACGAGGTGATACAGGTAGCTCTGACCTTCTTGAAACACTACCCTTCCTCTGTGTCCGCAGCATCACACCTTCCTGATTTTCCCCCTCCCTCCTCAGCTGTCCCTTCTCAGACTTCTTCCCCTGCTGTTCCTTTACTTGTTCTCTAGATATTGTAGTTTCTTGGGACCCAGGCTTAGAGTCTTTTCTACCTCCACTCTCAACCATCCCACATCTTTAAAACCATCTATATGCTGAGAACTGTCAAGTTTGTATCTCCAACCCTTGTGTCTTCTCTAATGTCCAGGCGTGGGTATCTAAGAGACCTAACTGTCCTTGACTTCACCATTAGATTTCCCTAGGGGCATCTCAACATCTCTACGAGTACCGCAAACATGGGCCTTCTGCAGGAAATGGGGCCACCGGCTCCACAGTTACCAACACCAAACACTTGGAAGCCATTCTTAACTTCTGTCCCTGCCTCCCCCATCCAATCCAAAGGCGCTTCCTGATTCCTAAAAGCCTACCTTCAGTCTAGCCACTTCTCTCACCTCCACTGCCACCTTCTTAGTCCAGTTTCCCCTAGCTCTCACCTAGTCCACGGCGGTGGCCTCAAGTAAATATGACTACATCTGTCCTTACTCTAGTACAGTCCATTCTCCAAATGTGCACAAAGTTTTGCCTTTTTAAAATTTTGCTAAATCACTTTATCATAAAGAAAAACACCAAAGATTGCAGAACTCCCCCTATTTTTTGCTATAATTTGTGTCCTTATGGTGCAAGTAAAATGGACAAAAGTTATGGGACTTCTAGGTGCCAAGGAGGAAACAAGGTGACCAAGATGAGTATGACCCATGCCATCAAAGAGCTGAAAAATCTCCTCTATCATATAGAGGAGATATGATATGCAGGTCGATAATTCAAATGTGAGGGTAAACATGACATATGCTGTGAGAGAAGAGCTGATAAAATTATCTTGAAATTCAGAAGAGGAAGACCTTATTTCTGGCTGAGATGTTTAAGGAATGCTTCTTGGAAGAAATGGCTTTTGAGCAGCTACTTAGAGGGTAGGCGGGCTTTAAGCATGTTGAGATTAGAGGAAAGGACATTTTAGGGAGAAGGAACAAGAAGCAAAGATATGAGGAATAAGGAATGGTTCCATTTGGTTGGTCCCTAGGAAAGGGAAAAGGGCAGTGGGCGATGAAGTTGGAAAGTAGTGTGAGATCCTGGAATGCCTTGAACTTTGTGCTGAAGATTTTAACCATCTGTCCTATAGGGAATAGGCAATGGAAAACTGAAGGTTTCTGAGCAGGAGAATCCCATGGACAAACTTAAATATGATGAGAATAATCCAGCAAACGTGCAAATAACGATTTAGAGGGTATACAGTTTCCATCCCTAAATTCCTTGTCTGCTTCTCCAAAGAGACTCACTTGCCATCACAAAGTTGTTTTTTCAATACTCCTTTCTTCAAGAGGTGGGGCTTAGAAAAAGAACAAACTAAACCAAATTCAACAACATGGTCTACAACAAAAAGGACTGTAGACCATGACCACGTGGAATATTAACATCTTGTGCAGTTCCAGTTTACATCTCAGAAAGCGTGACCATCAAAATCTCTTAAATGTATTTCCCACCATTCAAAAAATTATCCAGGTTATGACTGCTATATCCTTGCTTCCAGTCCAATTTTGTAAGTTGGGGACTGGATGGGGTATCCACCCCCAAATCAAGAAAATGTGGGCTGGAGAAAGAAAGTGCTATCCTGTGATGCACAATGGCTGCCAGGGTCCCACCAATGGTACAGGGATTCTGACTGACCCAGTTTGAGTTTAGTGTCTACTCCTGGGCCAATCAAAAGTGGCCAAGGGACAGTCTTACGTTCTACAAAATGGCAGTCAGGCTCCCATCATTTCTGTTGACCACGTATTGCTGAGGAAGGAACAGTTTCCAGGGGGAAAAGAAGAAACTGAGTAGCCACCACAAAATGAGGGCACTAAATTGCATCCTTTTTTTTCTCATTCATAAGGAGAAAACACTCACAACTTCCTGCCACCCAAACCAACCACACTGTCTCCTCTCACCTGTTATCTGAGCGGCACCTGCTCTATCTCACATGAATTCCTCCAACAGTACTTTGGTTTCCATTGCCTCCTCCTTTCCTAGAGGTCTCACATTATCAACCATCCCTTTTCTCTTCTTCGTGATCATTTTCTTCCTCGCAACTGGATCCATCCTATGGACATTAGGAAATGCTCCAATATCTCCTACTTTAACTCACCAACCCATCCTTCTCCCAACCTCACACACAAGTCCAGCACTTATCCTGATCTCCACCTCTGTCCTAGTTAAGTTTCTAGAAAGTCATACTGGCTCACCTCCTCTTCATTCCTCACTCAACTTCTGGCTCTTACTCTTATCACTCACAGAAAAGCCCCTGCTAAGACCACCAGTGCCTTCCACGTCACTGACCGAGAGGTCTGTTCTTAGTCTCTTGCCTCTTTTCTGATGTCAGCGACATTTGATATTGTTCACCACTTTTTCCTTCACAAAACACACTCTTCCCTTGAGTTGGTGACCCCACACTCCTCTGGCTTTCCTACTATTTTTCTCCTTAGTCTCCGGTCTCTCTTGCCAACCCCTCCTCCTCCTTTTCTTGGCCATTAAATGTTGGAGATTCTTGGGGCTCAGTTCTAGGCCTTCCCTCTCACTCTATATTTGCACCCACAGCCCCAGGTTCAGTGATTGTTCTGCCCTGATGACTCCTAAATGTATCTACCCCTGCCCTGGTTTCTCCTCTGTGCCCCAGGCCTTTATACCCACCTCCATACCAACAGCTTTTTTTTTTGTCTGTCTGAAGGCATTTCAAACACACGCTGTGCGAGTTTCACATCATGGGTTCCCTCCACCCATCCTTACTCACCCCTGCTCTTTATCTTGGTGAATGGTACCACCACTTCTGATCAAGTCAGGAATCTAAAAGCCATGCCTGAAACTTCTCCCTTTTACCCCATTTCCAATCCGTCACCTAATGCCCCTAATATTGAATCTTTCTACTTTTCTCTGTCTTCACTGCCACCGAACTGGTCCATCTTTTCTCACCTAGATTGCAGTGTTAGCCTCCTAAAATGTCTTCTCTGTGTCTCCTCTCGCTCTCTTTTATCCCACTGCCAGATGTGGTTTTTATGTTGTTGTTGCTTTGTTTTGTTTGTTTTAGCTATCTTACTGTCATTGTTCTACCAAAATATCTCACTAGCTTCACAAAGACCCAGATTCCACATGGTCTGTTCCAGCTTTGTAATCCCTTCTTTCAATTCCCCGGCATGCCGTACTCTCTCCAGCCACAGGTCTTTGCATTCGTTGTTTTCTCTGTTTGGGTTATGATTCCCCTCTCTCCTTAGATTAAGTAACTTTTAATCATCCTTTAGACCTCAACTTATACACCGTTCCCCTGGGGTAGCCTTCCCGATTCCCCAGAAGAGGGCAGTTTCCCCTACTGTATTTTGTTGTAGACCAGTGGTTCTCTACCAGGGGCAATTTTGCCCACCAGGGGACATTTGGCAGTGTCGAGACATTTTCAGCTGTCACAACTGAGGGGGTATGGTGGGGTTTGATACTGGCATCTAGTAGATAAAGTCCAAGGGTCCTACAATACACAGCACAGCCCCCACAACACAAAGTTTTCCAACTCCACATGTCAATAGTGTTGAGGTTGAGACACCCTGCTGCCAACCTGTGTTCCTCTCCTTTGCAATATGTGTCTGTTCATTACCAGGTATTCATGGTGTGCTTCTTTGATTGGTGTCTGTCAGTTTCACAGTGAGTTTCACGAGAACTGAAACTGTGGTTCTTGTTCATGAGGGGTCCTCCATGCTTGGAACACCCATACGCCATTTGACTGCTGCGGATACTAGGGTAGTGGGCAGTATCTTTCTCTTTCTGGTAAGAGCATCTTGATTTTCCTGTGGGCAACATCTTTTTCAGCATTTCATTTGGTCTTGGGGGCTGCACCTATCACACTACCGTGGGCATATGACCCACAGCAGACTGATCAGACCTCTCTTGTTTTTGAAAATAAAGTTGGAAATTTTCGTAAATAAACATGGAATAAATATCGGAAAACAGCCGTGCTCGTTCATTTATATTTTGTCTATGGTGCTTCCACATACAACAGCAGAGTTTTGTAGTGGTGACAGAGACTGTATACCCTGCAAAGCTGAAAATATTTAGCATCTGGTCATTTACAGAAAATATTTGCCAACCCCGATCTGAAGCCATAATTCATGAATTCTCACTGCTGAGAACCTTGGAACTGTTCTGGACCTTTCTAAGGCCAGCTTGTTCACTTTCCCTTCAATTCTGTCACCTTCCCAGTAATACTCAGGTAACCCCCTTCGCCTATCCCCTTTTTGGAGTTGGATCAGCCAGACTAGGTTTCATCTGTCACATAAAGAGCTTTAACTAACCGAGCACACCAATGGATGCATGTTAAGTAGCTTAACATCACACTAGGTTGAAGGGTGGTCACCCAAAGGAAACATCCGCGTCCTAATCCCCAGCACCTATGGATGTGACCTCATGTGGAAAAAGGGTCTTTGCAGATGTACTAAGTTACGGATCTCACAGTGAGATCATCCTGGATTATCTGGGTGGGTCCTAACTCCAACGACAAGTGTCCTTCCAAGGGACACAAAGGAGAAGGCCATGCGAAGAATGGAGGTGGAGATTGGAGAGGTGTTTTGGCAGACACAGCCAAGGAATATTGGAGCCAGGAGAAGATGGAAGAGGCAAAACAGAGTTTCAAATATTTCTTCTGTTCCTCTGTCATCTGGTATTCCCATCACAGGCATGTTCCACCTTTTCTAGCTGTCTTCACAGTTTGTGGGTTTTCTGTTGGTTTTAACCCCCAGTGTTTTCTTTCTCTTTGCTTTTCAGTTTTGGGCGTTTCTACTGTCATATCCCCAAGCTCAGAGATGTTTTTTTTCTCAGCTGTGTCCAGTGTACAGACATAGCTCCGAGGTTTTGCAGGTTTGTTCCTGAGCATTGCAAACAAAGCACATCTGGCAATAAAGTGAGTCGTAATCTTTTTCTGGTGTATGTGTGGGAGGATGGGGTCTTGCCTTCAATTTGTAAAAAACGTAATATCTGTGAAACACAATAAAATGAGGTATGCCTGTAGTAATGAGCCCATCACAGGTGTTCTTATTTTCTGTTATAGTGTGGTTATCTCCAGCATTTCTCTTCTGTTCTTTCTTAGAATTTACATCTCTCTGCTTATCCTGTGTGCTTGCATGCTGTCTCCATTAAAGCCCTTGGCATATTAATCCTAATTTGTAAAAACTCCTGCTCTAGTAATCCCACCCTTCCTGCCATCTCTGAGTCTGGCTCTGATGTTTGAGCTGTCTCTCTCTTTTTTTCTAAAGAAATATATATATATATAACTTTTATTTATGTTAAGTATATTTTTCCAGGACCCATCAGCTCCAAGTCAAGCAGATGTCCCAATCTAGTTGTGGAGGGCGCAGGTCACAATGGCCCATGTGGGGATCAACTCAACAACCTTGTTGTAAGGGCACCACACTCTAACCAACTGAGCTAACCGGCCGCCCCTGCGCTCTCTTTAAATTGTATGTTTTGCCTTTTAATTTTTTGTTGGAAGGTGGCCATGATGCACTGGGTAAAAGGAACGGCAGTGAGCACATCTTTAGTAATGTCGCTCTAAGGTGTGGGGAGGGAGAGGGGCGTCTGTACAGTCCTGTGACTTGGTCTCAGTCCTCTGGTGAGCCTCTGCCCATGGACAGTGAACTTCCTCCGAGGTTCTGTTTTTTCCTTCCCCCTTTGGTGGGACAGGATGGCTGGGCAGGGCTGGCGGTGGGTAGCTCTCTTCCTCCCTGTGGAAGGCCAGAGCCAGTTGCAGGGGGTTCTTCACTCACTGGGTCTCCTGGAGTTTTTAACTCTCAGAATTGTCTCCACTGAGCCTTCCAGCAATTCGTCAATTGAGGTTCAGGTTTTCCTGCCCGCTGCTGGTTCCTGTGGAGGTTTCTGCCTGTGGGTGTCTGCACCACTGAGTTGTGAGTCTATCAGCCCGTGTCTCTCTAACGTGGGGGGCAGAGGTTTGCCCTGTGATCTAACAGTTGTTGATTTTTCCGTTGGTTCAGTTTTGAACTCATTGGGATGGATGGCTCCTTCCATGCCAGACTGGAAAGCAGGAGACCCACTTTTTCCTTTGAACATTATTTTGGCACTTATAAACATTCTTTGCCTTTATACATAAATTTTAGAATCAGCTTGTATACTGCTACAGAAATCCTTCTAGGATTTTGATTGGCATCTTACTGAACTTAGAGATTGTGTTTGGTGGAATTTACATCTTCATAATATGGAGGCTTTCAATCCACGAATGCAAAATCTCTCTCCGTTTCCTTAGGTCTCATTTGATGCCTTTCATCAGTGTTTGGTATTTTTCAGCATGCAGGTCTTCACATTCTGTTAGATTTTAGCCTATGTATTTCATGATTTTCGGTGCCCCTTGTCAATGGTACTTGAAAATTTTTCATTTTGTAATTGTTCATTGCCAGTGTATAGAAATTGAATCAATTGACTTGCCCTTGTATGCTGTGACCTTGCTATATGCATTTATTCTAGGAGCTTTTGAAAGCAGAATCTTTTGCATTTTCTACATAGACAATTGTCATTCATGAATCGAGAGTTTTATTGTTTATCATGAATTACATGGCTTTTATTTCTTGTTTTTACACTGGCTAGGACCTCTGGTATAATGAGCTGCTGGGAATGGACATCCTTGCACGGTTTTTTTTCCCCTGTAACATGAGTATGTTTAATATTGCATTTTTAAAGAAGTGATACATTTACATTTTGAAAATAAACTGTTATCTGGTGCTAAAATATACTTTTTGTTTTGTTGTTGTTCATGACTTTAGGAGAAAGCTTTCAGTTTTTCACAGTTAAGTATGATGTTAGTTGTCAATTTTTATTGTCCTTGGTTGGGTAGAGAACTTCCTTCTATTCCTAGTTTGTGGAAAGTTTTTATCATACATTAATGTTGAATTTTTGTCAAATGCTCTTTTAATTCTTTTTTTTTTGCTGGTATCGAGATGTTCGTATGGGTTTTCTTCTTTGCTCAATTGAATCACATTAATTGATTCTTGAATATTAACCAATTTTGCGTTCCCAGGATAATCTACTTTGTCATGATGTATATTCTCTTTACATATTGCTGGATTCAGTTTGGTAATATTTTATTTATAACTTTTGTATTTCTGTTCACAAGAGATAATGTTCTGAAGGTCATTTTTTCTTGAAACATTTATTTCAGGTTTTGGCCTCAAAAATGAGTTAGGAAGCAATGTCTTCTCTTCCATTTTCAGGAAGATTTTGTGAGAATTTGTATTATTTCTCCCTTCAATGTTTGGTGAATTCATCCCTGAAGCCATCTAGGCCTGGACTTTTGGGTTGATTTTTTTGTTTTTGTTTGTTTTCTTTTTAACTACAAACGCAATTTCTTTATTATATATGTATGAATAGCTAGATCCCCTATTTCCTCTTTAGTGAGCTTAGGAAGTTTATGTCTTTTGAAAAATTTGTTCATTTCACGAAATTTGTTGAATTTAAAGGTATAATGTTTAAAATTTTTTTTATCCTTTTAATAATGTCTAAGATCTATAATATAAGATCTCTCATTTTTTTCCTTGTATTGGTAATCTGTGTCTTCTGGTGTGTTTTTTTAATTTTTATTACTCAGGCTAGAGGTTTATAAATTGTATTGATCTTTCTGAAGAATCACTTTCTGATTTCATTGGTTTTCTTTATAATTTTTCTGTTTTCAATTTCATTGATTTCTGCTTTTTGTCTATATTATTTGCTTCTTTCTGCTTACTTTGGGTTTAGGTTACTCTTTTCCTCTAGTTTCTTAAGATGGTAGCTTAGATCACCGATTTGATACCTTTCGTCTTTCCTAAGCATTTAATATTTTTCTCTAAGACTGCTTTAGCTTTATCCTACAATTTTTGATTGGTTGTGCGTTAATTTTCATTTAATTTAAAATATCTTTAATTGCCCTTGTGACTTTCCTTTACCCATGGGTTAATTAGAAGTGTGTTGTTTAATTTCCAAATGTTTGACGATATTCCAGATATCTTTTGTTCTTGGCTTCTAGTTTAATTCCTTTGTGGACATAAAATATACTTCATACTATTCCAATTCTTTTAAATTTGTTGAGGTTTGCTTTATTTCTCAGAGTATGGTCTGGCTTAGTGAATGTTCCATGTATACTGGAAAAACTGCATTCTGCTCTTGTTGTGTGGAGAGTTCTATCAATGTCACTCAGGTTTTCTTCATTTACAGTCCACTTTAGTTGGGTTTTCTGTATCTTGCCCTTAAAATGTTCCTACCAATAAGGAATTAAATGGGCCTGGATCATTTGCCGAATCCTGTGGCCACAGGAGCAAGGTTCTCTGATTGGTACTCCCTTCAGCATCACATGACTGGAATTGAGGATAACTGTCCCCTTAAGGCATTGTGGGGGCTGGCCGGGCAAAACCAATAAATGCTCACTACTATCCACACCTCGGCTTCTGCGTGTGTATGCACACATATAAATGTGCATAGACACGTGTTCATAACCTCGATATGTCCAATATTAAAAATTCCTCCATATGCATCGCCTAAATAACTCCAAAATCTGACGTCTTTTCCAAGTGAAGATAATGCAGTCACATCTAATTAAAACACAGCTTCAAGCTTGGAGTCTCTGGGTGAGATACATGCTGCTTTTGATCATGTCTGAGTGTTAATCCTCCTGCTTCGGTAACCGATGTGCTAGAGATGAATGCATGAACACACTCTACCCCTCCAAGGACACCTGCGTGCAGAAAAGCCATAAAAAACAAATCCTCGGGGCAGCTCTTACTTTTTGTCTTCCTGGTCTCAATATGATGCTTTCACTGTAGATGACCAATGAGATGGTGCGAGGTGTTAAGTACGACCAATTTATGTCCCTGGGTGAGTGCGGACTTTGAAGAAGAACTGTAAAGAACTAAAAGAAAACACTAGTGCATTTGCCAGGTCAAAAGTGCACGCCCGTGTGCTGGCGCTGTGCTGGTTTCCTCCAGTGAGGAGAAATGGGAGTTTCTCCACAACTGGAGAACCAGCTGATTAAGATGGCGCTAATTCACTGGCATCTGTGTAGTTAATGTGTGCCTGCACTGTGGTTTCGGTGACGTCATAGGAATCACCAAGCAGACCCCTTCGAATTATTTGATGGTGACAACAATCTACATTTTCCTTAGAGAGGTGATATTGCTTTTGGTTGCTATTTTGGAGGGAAGGAGAAGTTCTGGTGTTTTCCTCTTGGCCCTGCCTAGCGTGGTGGCATTTACCTAGCCAGCCAGTGAAAGGATTCTGCCTGCTGCTGAAGAGGTTCATCCCAACTGGTTACACCTGAATAGAAAATAGCCTTAGGATGGACTTGTCATACCTGTGATCATATTGACCATAACTCCATTTCTGTCTGGATTGTCGCAGCCCTTCCTCAGAATGGCAGATGAAGGTGACACTGATTCATAGGACCCCAACAATTAACATTACCTTGAAATAACTATCGAATGAACCAAAGACTTGAGTATGACCAGTCTCCTAGGACACAATTTCTTTGGGAGAATATGAGGAAGAAGACTTATCATTTGCCTTGGTGTTCATAGAGTCTTATGGCTACCTGACATCTACTTTCGTCTAGACTAGAGACTCTGAATCAATGAAGTGACTCAGCATTAAGAATTAGATAAAAGTCCTTGACTTTCTTGGGCCTTAACTTTGTTGATTTTGTTAAGTTGTGCCTATTGACCTGGACTTGTTTATGGAAAAAAAAAAGGATCATCTGTCACTTTAATTCCAGAGAACCCTATAGTTAATTAACCACAGATAAAGATCTCTGCGCATCACACCATTTTGTGAAATCAAATAAACGTAGCTGCCCTGTTGCCTATTACGATAATTAGGGCCACTTTGCTTCTGGCAGGTAACCGTGGCTACTTGGACCTAGCCACCGTTGGCTCCTTTCATCCCCACTGCAATTGATCAATGAGGCCCATTGCAGCCCCTACCAGCAGCATTCTAGGAGAACAGTCAATACGTAGGAGACCATTTCAAAAGACTGATGTCTTCCTCACCAACCCACTCCCTAAGGCAAACGTAAATGTTGTCTTTCCAGGCCTAATGGGAGATAGAGCAATGGGAGTGGGGAGGTGGGTGTCCTGGGTGAGTGACAAGCATAGGCTACTTCCAATTTAGCATTCTTGGCTCCTGAAATCTTTGAATGTTTTCCTCTGTCTTCTGCCAAAGTGTTTCTGGCTCTTCCATCATTTTGCACAGAGCAATGTTCAACACATTAGCCAAGACAGCAAACTGCTAAAGCAGCTGTCTGTCCATGCCTCCCGAAAGAATGCACTCAAATCAATAACTTCATCGCAATGGAAAAGCAAACCCCACCTTCCATGTGCAAGTACCCCTAAGTCCATGCTCACAAGTAGACCCAAGATGTAGCCTCTACTTACCAGCAAATCCCTGCCCTTCTTTCACAGCATGATTCCTTTTCCTACCCTGGTTCTATGGGTCATTCCAGACCACATTGACTTGGGATTCCAGTTGCCATTTGAGCAAACAGTTGAGGTCGGAGGGCCTGAGGGAAGCGGCTGTCTTTCCTAGAAGGGGAAGGATCTTTCCTGAGGGAGGAGAGGCACAGTGAGGAGCGTTTCAGAATGATGGGGTCTGGGGGAATCTCAGACGATTTCTGGACATTTTTATTCCATCGCCAACTTGTCAGACTTTCTTCTCAGCCACTGCTATAACTCTCAGTTGAAAGCACTTTACACAGTACTTTTGCCTGTTGGAGTTGGACTCTGATAAGTCAGCAAGCTGTAGGCTCGCTCTCTGGTGGGTCTGCTTTGCAGTGGTCGTCGGCTTCCTCATAACCACTTACACAGTCTTTGAACATTGCTATAGAAAGGCTCTGAGATTTTCTTCTTTCCTTGAGGCAAGCATTTTGATATTTGGGCTACTGGTAATCTAGTTGTAAGTTAGCTGCCGCTGCAGAAACAGCCTCTGCTTCATTGTTCTGCACTTCTCATTCCCTTCAAATTGGCCTCTGGATAACAAGGGGGAAAGGCAAGATGCATGCATTTTATACTACCTGCTTTATTGAGACGTAATTATACCATATAATTCATCTTTATAAAGTGTATAATTCAGTGGTTTTTAGTACATTCACAAAGTTGTACAACCATCACCACTGTTTAGTTCCAGAACATTTCATCACCACAAAAAAGAAACCCTGTTTCTATTAGCAGTCACTTCCCATGTCTCCCTCCCCGTAGCCCCTGACGACTGCTAATTTACTTTCTGTCTCTATGCATTTGCCTGTTCTGGACGTTTCCTATCAATGGAATCAGATGATATGTGTCCTTTTGTGACTGGCTTCTTTCACTGAGCGTCACGGTCCGGCCGTGTTGTGGCATGGCATGGGGCAGTCATTTGTTCCTTTTTATGATTAAATAATAGTCCATTATGTGGACAGACCCCGTTTTGTTTATCCGTTCACCAGCGGATGGACGTTTGTCGCTTCCACTTTTGGGCCATGATGACTAACTATGTTGATATGAACATCCGTGTAGATACTTTTGTGTGAACGTGTTTTTATTTCTCTTGGGTGTATATCCAGGAGAAGAATCGCTAGGTTGTACAGGAATTCTATGTTTAACTTTTTGAGGAATGCCCATCTGTTTTCCACAGCAGCTGCGCCATTTTCCATTCCAATGAGCAGTCTGTACGGGTTTCAGTTTCTCCCGTCTTGGCACCACTTGCTATTGTCCATCTGTGATCATAGCCATGTTAGTGGGTGAGAAGTGGAGAATATCACCTTCTGTGTAAAACGTAAGGAGGACAGAAGAGTGTATCCATGTGTAACTGCTTATAATTTTACAGAATAGCTCGGGGGTATTACATGAGGAGCCAGCAACGCTACTTGTCCCCCGCGACGGGGTTGGGAGCTGGTGGGTGACGTGGGAGGGCCATTTGATGCCACTTGAACCTTCTCTACATTATTACGTTTTAGATCATGTGGAAGTATGACCTATACAAATAACTAAATTCGTTGGAACTTAAAAAAATAAAAATTACATTTATGGACTTGCAGCCAGGGTTGGCAACTGTGGCCCGTGGACCAAATCTGACCTGCCACCTATTTTGTATGGCCCCTGAGCGGAGGGGTTCTGACTTTCTAAATTGGTTGAGAGAAACCAGTGAAAAGACTCTTAGCACATGCAAATTATTTGAAATTCAAATTTCCAGGCCCACAAATAAACTTTTGTTGGAACACAGCCATGCTCATTTGTTTCCACGTTTTCCATGGGTGTTTTCCTGCCACTGCGGCCAAGGTGAGTGACTGTGGCGGGGATTGTATGTGGCGCTCGTGTCACTTTCCACTGCTGCTTGGAACAATGCAGATTGTGTTACACGGTTAGAACTCAGCGGCATTCTGAGTGTCACGCATGTTGCCATACTGTGACTTTAAGAATACATTGCCAATGCATATCGTTTATGTCAAACAACAGAAGATAGAGTGGATGTAAACATGGGACATGCACAATGCAGTGGGTTATGCTGTTTATCAAATGACATAGCAAGACACGTGTTCATTAGAAAACATCATGGCTGTGCTCAAAGGGTATGAGATACATCAACGTCTCCAGACATAGCATTCGTCAAAATAGCCCCACGTCACAGGAAAGTAATGGTCAGAAAAATGAGAAAATTTCAAACAATATCTTCTGACAATTTCTTCACACAAAAATGAGGAAGAATTGGCTACCAAAATAAGTTATAAAGAGGCTCATTTGTTAACCAACAAAAAAAGCCATTTATAAATGGTAAGTTAATTAAATGGTGTTTGAGGGCAACCGCTGAATAAATGTGTCCAGGGAAGAAACAAAACAAAACACCTTGTTTAAAAATATTAGCCTTGCCTTGAGAATTGTTGCTTGAAGAATTTAGGACATTCACATTGGGTGCAGCAGCAATTTAAAAACAGGGCAGGTGTTACTTTTTGTTGTTTATTTCAGGAGTCAAGCTAAGTTAGCGGCAACAAAAGAATTAGCCTCTATGAACAGTCTGCGCTGAAAAAGTACAAGTGAGAATATTTCCAAAGAAGTTGATGTCTTCTCCCAGAACAGTCTTCAATTCCTTTGAAAAAAATGTTAATATGATGCTAAATAGATTTGGATTGATGATGATTACAATAATAGAAACCTAACTGGTCACAGCTGGAGGATGTGAGACGATGACCATATTTTGAAAACTAGTAAATAAAAATGAAGAAGCAAGCATTTAACTTGCCTATCTTCTGCACACTGTATACTTGGGTGAGTACATGGTAGATGAGAGCAAGTTTCCTTTTATAAAGAAGCATCCCAGCTAATGCATGGATAAGGAATGTTATTATTAGTTTTTGACCGTATTTCTGCCACTGATGAATGAATGAATGAATGTAGACATTGAACATCAGTCATGCTCCAACAAAAAGAGAGAGAACAAGACATCACGTCTTTTCTGATGAAAGTAAGACAGCACCACCTATGAAGTCATCTTGCCATTAAAATCAAGCCTGAATTTGATGAAGCTTCTAGGACCAACTCCAACTTCACAAGAAATATAGAGGACCGAGGAACATGTTAAATTACACCTCAGGAATTCAGTCAGCAAGATCCAGACTGTGGGAAGTAAATCGTTTCAAGGTAGAAATTTTTCAATGTAGAAAAAGGGAGTTGGATGGAGGACCTACAAACTCAAAGGAACTTGACGTTTATGTCCAGGAATCTTATTTTTGGATCCTTATTTGTTTTATTTATTTATTTTTTTTTTAGAGCAGTTTTAGGTTTAGAGCAAAAATGTGTGGAAGGTACAAAGATGTCCCCTTATACTGCCTGGCTCCACACATGCACACTGTCCCTAATTATCAACATCCCCACCAGAGTGGTACATTTGTTACAATTGATGAGCTGGCAGTGTCCCATCGTTATGACCGACAGGCCATGCTTTACATCACAGTTCCCCGTTGGTGTTGAACTTTCTATAGGTTTGGACAAATGTATGACATGTATCCATCATCACACAGAGTACTTTCACTGCCCTAAAAAGCCTCTGTGCTCCATTATTGATTCCCCCACACCCAACTCCTGGCAACCACTGATCTTTTCACTGTCTCCATAATTTTGCCTTTTCCAGAATGCCATATAGTTGGACTCATACAGTATGTAGCCTTTTCACTTGGTAATATTCATTTGCTGCCTCCATTTGCTGTCTTTTCAGGGATTTCTTTTTAGCAGGAATAATATTCCACTGTCTGGATGGACCAGTTTATTTACACATTCATCTACTGAAGACCATCTTGGTTGCTTTCAATGTGTTCCAGTTATGTGTAAAGCTGCCATAAACATCTGCATGTAGGTTTTTGTGTGGGTATATGTTCTCAACTTCTTTGAGTAAATAGCATCGAGTAGTATTCATCAAGGAGTGATGGATTGTATAGTAAGAACATGTTTCATTTTGGAAGAAACCGATGAACTGTCTTCCAAAGTGGCTGCACCATTTGCATTCCCCGCATAGAGACTGCGAGTTCCTGTGGCCAGCATTTGTGGTGTCAGTGCTCTGGATTTTGGCTGTCCTGACAGGTATGTAATGATATCTCCTTGTTGTTTTAGTTTGCAGCTCCCTGATGACATAAGATGGGGGACATCTTTTCATATGTTTATTTGCCATCTGTAAATCTTCTTTGCTGATTTTTCTGTTATGGTCTTCGGCTCATTTTTTAATTGGGTTGTTTTCTTTTCTTATTGTTAAGTATTAAGAGTTCTTTGTATATTTTGGATAATAGTCCATTATCAGATGTGTCTTTTGAAAATATTTTCTCCCATCTGTGCCTTATATTCTCATGCTACTGACACTATCTGTTGCAGCGCAGGAAAATGTAATTTTAATGAAATCCAGCCTATCAGTTATTTCTTTCATGGGTCATGTCTTTGGTGTTTTATCTAAAAAGATATCACCATATCCACGGTCATCTTGGTTTTCTCCCATGTCGTCTCGTAGGAGTTTTATAGTTTTGTGTTTTACACTGAAGGCTATGATCCATTTTGAATTAATTTTGGGGAAGGGTGTAAGATCTGGGTGTAGATTCATTTGTCTACATGTGGATGTCCACTTGTTCTGGCACTATTTGTTGACTAGGTGATATTTTCTCCATTGTATTGGCTTTGCTCCTTTGTCAAAGATTAGCTGGTTATGTTTACGTGAGTCTATTTCTGAGCTTTCTAGGTTGTCCCTTGGATCTGTTAGTCTGTTTTTTGCCAATAACCACCCTATCTTGATTACTGTAGGTTTATAGTAAGTAGGGTTTCATTGGTCCTCCAATTTTGTTCTTCAATATTGTATTGGTTATTCTGGGTCGTTTGCCTCTCCAAATAAATTTTAGAATTGGTTTGCTGATATCTACAAAAAATTGCTGATGCTTTCATTAGGATTGCAGTCAATCTATAGATCAATTTGGGAGGAACTGACAACCTGAGAATATTGAGTCTTCCTATTCATGAACACGAAATACCTCTCCACTTATTTAGTTCTTTTTTGATTTCAATCATCAGCTTTGTTGAAAATTTGTCTGAAATTAATACAGATACTCCTACTTTTTTTTTTTCGATTAGTGTTAGCATGGTATATTTTTCTCCATCCATTCACTTTTTATTATATTTAAAGTGCGCTTGTTGTAGACAGCATATATCTGGGTCTTTTTTTCTATCTACTCTGACAATATCTGTTTTTTAATTGGTACATTTTGACCATTGACCTTCAAAGTGATTATTGATATAGTTTGTTTAATATGTACTTCTTACTGTTTTCTACCTGTAACCCTTGTTCTTTGTCCCTATTTTTGTCTTTCACTCTTTCTGCCTTTTGTTGATTTAATTGAGCATATTATATAATTCAGTTTTCTCTTCTTTCTTAGCATATCAGTTGTAGTTATTTTTTTTACTCGTTTTAGTAGACATCCTAGAGTTTGCAATATACAGTTACAACTAATCCAAAGCAACTTTCAAATAACATTATATCACTTCACTTACAGTAAAATAAGAAACTATTCCTAATTTCTTCCTCCCATCCCTTGTAATACTGCTATCATTCACTTAATTTATACATAATCATATATAAGCGCATGTATATACATTAGCATACATAATTGAATAAATTGTTGCTGTAACTATTTTTTTAAAAAGTAGTATCTGTTAGATTTATCAAGAATATGAAAAATAAACCTTTTTATCTTCACTATCCCACTTCAGTGCTCTTCCTTATGTTATGTAGATCTGAGTTTCTGACCGACATTATTTTCCTTCTCTCAAAAGAGCTTCTTTTAACATTTCTTGTAAGGCAGGTCTACAGGTAATAAATTCCCTCAGTTTGTGTTTGAGAAGATCTTTATTTCTCTTTCACTTTTGAGGAATAACTTCACAGGGTATAGAATTGTAGGTTGGTGGTGTTTTTCTCTCAACACTATTTCATTTCACTCTCTTGCTTGCATGGTTTCTGCGGAGAAGAAGTCAAATGTAATTCTTACTTTTCTTCCTCTATAGGTAACGTGTTTTTCCCTCTGGCTTTTTTTCAGCATTTTTTATTTATCTTTGGTTTTCTATAGTTTGAAAATTATATGCCTAGGTGTAGTTTTGTTTGTTTGCTGTTGTTTTTTGGCATTTATCCCTATTGGCGTACTCTGAGCTTCCTGGATGTGTGATTTTGTGTCTGACATTAATTTGGGGAAATTCTCAGTTGTCATTGTTTCAAATATTTCTTCCTTTTTTTTCTCCCTTCTTCTGGTATTCCCATTACACAAATGTTACACTTTGTGTAGTTATCCCACGGTCCTTGGACATTCTGGGTTTTTTGTTTTTTTCAGTCTTTCTTTTCTTTCTTTTTAAAAACACTTTTAAAATTTATTTTAAGTGTGTTTTTCCAGGACCCAATCAGCTCCAAGTGAAGTAGTTGTTTCAATCTAGTTGTGGAGGGTGCAGCTCACAGTGGCCCATGTGGGGATTGACCTGGCAACCTTGTTAAGAGCACCGAACTCTAACCAAGGGAGCTAATCAGCCCTTCTTTTCAAATTTTGAGGATTCTATTGATTTATCCTCCAACTCAGAGAGTCTTTCCTTAGTCACGTCCAGTCTACTAATAAGTCCATCAAAGGTATTCTTTATTTGTGTTACAGTGTTGTTTTTTTATTTTTAATCTCTAGCATGACTTTTTGGTTCTTCCTTAGAATTTCCATCTCTGCTCACATTGCCCATCTGTCCTTGCATGCTGTCTACTTTATCCATTAGAGCCCTTAGCACATTTTCATAGATGTTTTAAATCCCCAGTCTGATAATTCAAACACCACTGCCATGTCTGGTTCTGATGCTTGCTCTGTCTCTTCCCATTGTTAATTTTCCCTTTTGGTATGCCTTGCAATTTCTTCTTGATAGTTGGACATGATGTCCTGGGCAAAAGGAACTGCTGTAAACAGGCCTTCACTTACATGGTGGTGAGGAGTGGGAGGAGGGAAAGCCTTCTACAGTCCTGTGATTGGGTCTCAGTCTTTAGCGAATGTGTGCCTCTAGGTTGTGAACATCACCAGTGCTTGTCAGTGTTTTTATCCCCCCTCAGGGAGAGCTGGATGGCTAGATGGGGCTGCAGTTAGATATTTCCCTTCCCCAGGTCAGTTAGGCTCGGATAGCCCAGCAGATTAGGCTCTGGTAACCAGTTTCTCCTGGGGACAGGCCTTGTTAAGAACAGAGTACTCTGGGGTATTTCACAATGGTTCCTTTCCCCTCTCCTTTGCTGGACGCAGGAGGGGATTTCTCTCAGATGTTTACTCTGGGAACCTGGTTGAGCTCCTGCAGGTAAATCTCACAATATTGTGGAGGCCCTTTATGACTGGGTTTTTAACTCTCAGAGTTGTCCACACTGAGCCTCCAGCAATTGGTAATTACAATTCAGGTTTTCCTGGCCTGGGGCTGGTTCCCTCAGTTGCCTTCCTGTGTGAGTCTCTGCTCTGGTAAGTAGGGTTTGGTCTATGCCTGGCATTTCTGGGTACAGCCTGATCAGTATGTCTTCTCTTGTCTTCTGGTAAGAACCCTTTTCTCCTCTTTTATTGTGGTCTGAGCCCATCCACCACCCATACTTGACCCATGTCTGGCCGGTCACACTACTCCATCCCTCTGGCCACAGTGATTGGTTCAGAAAGGGGCATGTGATCTAAGTTGGGCCAATCAGAATCCTTCCCAGGATTTTTTCTTACCATGTGATTAGGAAAGAAACACTGTTATTAAGCTACTATGATATGTGTGTTTGGCTAGTAGAGTACACCAAACTCACATTGGAGAGAGCTTATTGGAGAGCTGGGAGAGAAAGGTAGAGATATGATGACATGATTTGAGAACCTGGATTCACCCACTGGACTTTTGAGATACTTTAACCAATGCATTTCCTTTAAAAAAAAATTAGTCTCAGTTGAGTTTCTGTCCCTTGCAATCAAATAATCCTTATGGATAGGTGACCTTATTTTTTTGCATCAAATGCTAAGCCAGGGATCATCTATTGCTTTGTCTTCCCAGAAGAACAGCAACCTTCCCTTGCCATTCCCCACACCCCCAA
Source organism: Rhinolophus hipposideros (assembly GCF_964194185.1). Taxonomy (NCBI): domain Eukaryota; kingdom Metazoa; phylum Chordata; class Mammalia; order Chiroptera; family Rhinolophidae; genus Rhinolophus; species Rhinolophus hipposideros. The sequence continues at coordinate 3,354,305 of NC_138068.1, forward strand.
TTATTCTGGGAATGTTTTTTCTTCTGTTCCAGACTTGTGGTTTAAACAGAAGCTGTCATTTTATAGGCCCCACCTTCCCAATCACCTTTCATTGGCCCGGGAATGGCTTCTGATTCAAGCCTGGCCTATTTTCCTTTCATGAGATTTTTTTCCCCCCAAAGAGGTGGAAGATGAGATAAAATCTGTTAAAGTAATATATTACTTTCTGGGGTAACAGGAATACATTCATATTGTTTAACATCTAAAAGATACTCAAGGGCATACAGCAAAAATCTCTACAAGGAACTCTTGAAAATCAACAAGAAAATTATAGAAATCCTAATAGAAAAAAAAATAAGAAAAAGTTGTGAACAAGCACTTTATAGAAGAGGAAATCTAAAAGGCCAATAAGCATATGAAGAGATACTTCAACTTATTAGAAATCAGAGAACTACAATTTAGAAAAATAATAGCTATCATTTTACACCTACTTGACAGTCAAAATTTAAAAAGCTCGTTATTGCCAAGCGTTGGCAAGATGTGGAGATATATTCACCTTTCTGCCTGATTGTGGCTATTCTGAAGCGTGATCTGGCACTCTTCAGTGACATTAAATCCGTGCTCTACTGCCCAAAGGTCCCACTCCTGGGTGTGTGTCCAAAACAGTGACCACATGGGCCTGTAGGGGACACATAAAGGGATGTCCATCACATCATCGTTTGGGGTAGGAAGGAGGTGAAGACAACCTGCGGGTCTGTGGTAGGCATTAGGACTTCCACAAATATTCCAGCTCTTTCTCTTTCCACAGTCACATGGTAGGACTGGGCTTCCCTCCTATTTCAAGTCAGGTGAAACCATGTGACGTACTTTGGCCTTCAAAATGTGGGCAGAAGAGAGATGTGTGTCATTTCCAGATAGAAATCAAGAGTCAGCTCGTGCTTTGCTGCATTCTTTCTTCTACAGTGGACGTGTAACATGCATGAGAAATTAGCCTTAGCTTTTAAACTAGTATAATCTGGGGAGTATTTGTTATTGCAGTGTAATCCACTCTGTCTGACTGCTATAGCAGCCACATGTACCCGCTGGAAGCAATGAATGAGGCCTAGACATAGCAACGCGGATAGATATTAAAAACAGTGCTGTGTAGGGGGGGGAAATAAATGAGATCTGTAGCATAATACCATTTCTGTAGATTAAAAATAATGTGCCCCATACAATTTACACATTTTCCAGGTACACGTGCACACAACGGGGTGTACATCAAGCATATTGGAATTTCGGCCAATGGTGGAAATGGAAATGTAGCTAATGGGGAATAAGCAAATCAATGAAACAAGAGGAACTTTGCACAGACCAGTGATGGTCTGGCTGGGAACTGGAGAACGTAATTAACTCAACTCTTTTCTCCTGAGATCCAAAACGGGGAAAAAGATTGTCCCCTTGTATCTCTTCCTTGGAAGCATCCAATAATACCTGTTCATTGTGTGTCCTGCTAGGGGCTGTAAGCCTATTCAAACAAATATATATCCTCTCACCATCACCATGCACACACACAGATCCCTCGTATACAAACGGAAGCCCAGCAAAGGCTACGCTGTTTTGTTTGTTTCTTGTTTCCCCATCCATTTTTGATGGTGAAGTTGAGAAGTCTGAGGCGTGGGACATCTTTCCATTATCTTCCCATTTTCCTAAGATATTTTATATTGAGTTTTGGTTACACATAACCAAATGAATCCCAACCAATCCATTCAAATGCCACTTAGATCATATATTACATTTCCATATACTTGGACTTGTTTCTGTACTTCCTGTTTTGTTTCAATACTCTATTTAGAATATGTTCGTAACATTTAGAATATGTTACATGTTTGTAACATGTTCTAAACATATTTCCTGTCAACAACCTTCATTTTCAGAATTTCATTTGCTATTCTTTTATATGGTGATCTATTCTTCTCAGCAACTGTAACATAATTTTATCACATTAAAAAAAATCAGAGTTCTCTGAGGTTGCATTACATTTAGAGGTTAGTTTAGAGAGAATTGGCATCTTTAAACATAGAGTCCTCCTAGCCGAGAACAAGGAGTGAGTTTTCATTTATTCAGATTTTCCTTTGTCGATTTCAATGCATTTATAGTTTTCATCTAACAGAATTCTGCGCTTTTGTTACATTTATGCTTAGGTATAATTTTTGTTGCTGTTGTGATGGTGTCTTTTTCCAGTTATATTTTACAAGTGGTTTTTATTAGTGTATGTACTATAGACTGTGTGTTTGTTCTGCCCTTAGTCACTGGGTGAGTTTTAGGCTGGGTCTATTGATTACAAGAGATAGAGACTCTCTTAAAGTACCCGGATCGAAGAGTATGTATATCAGGGGTGCAGGAAAATGGGTGGTGGCTGGGGGTCCAGGTGTGGAGACCTGGCAGCCCTCAACGGGACTTAAGATGGGAAGCCAATAGGAACCAAGAAAGTAGCTCACTTTCCCTTGTTCCTGGGGGTCCCCTGCTCTTTCCTCATGGCCCCTCTGCTTCCCTATGGTTCTTTCCTCACATCCCTGAGGGAAATCTGATGGCATCACTGCCCCTTTTTGTGGCCAGCCAGCTAGTTCTCTGCATTTTGGCCACATGTACTTCCCTTCTCCAAACAACTGTAGCTAGGAGAATAGGGTCATTTGGAATTTAAAAAATCACGCACACACTCACTCACATTTACTCATGTAACTCTTGGCCCTCAGCAGAGCCTTTTCTGTTTCCTTTCAAGGTGGAGGGGGACAGAGCAGACAGAGCTTCCCACAGCCAATGGAGATATCAGACATTCCCAGGGAGGGCGGAGAGGGTGGTGTGAAGAGCAGGGATTCTAGAAACAAAGTGGGGTTGGGGTTCCAGTTCTGCCAGTTAACTGCCCCCATGACCTCAAGCAAGTGATGGCTTCAGCCTCTATAAATGGTGGGATATAAAATATAGCATAGTATGAACGAAATTGTATATGATTTAGTGTGTAATATTATATCCTGTTCTATACATGTAACTAAATGATATGAAATATGTAAATATGTAGTAATATAATAATATAACATAACCCTATCATAAACTATACAATGTAGTATAGCATAAGTTATATATAATTTAATATGTCATATATCCCTTTATATATGTATAATTATATGAAAGATGTTATCAATATATAGTAATATAAAATATAACACCATGATTATAAAAGTAAATTTATATATAATTTATATATTTGTATATATAAATTTTAGATGTTTATATTTATGTATATAAAATGCCCAACCTGACAACATTCTAAATGTTACCAAGTTGTTGAACCAGCCTTGAAACCCCCAAACTGAAGTGAAATGCAAAAGAAAATTTGTCAGAATAATTTGCTTTGAGGGCCTGACCAGAAACTGACTCTCAAAAACTGATTGGAATTTAAACTCTGACGATAAAGGTTTGGGTTTCAGAAGATGCTCTGAATTCCATCTGGAAAGCCCTTGTGTAAATGAGCTAATTCTAGGTCCATATTGAAAATGCCTCACTGAGGAAAAAAAGAATAAGTGACCTATAAGTTAAATTTTTACTTGAGGTTTGAGGGTATAAAACAAATCCTTTCTTTTTTGTAGAGAAAGACATCCAAGACTGAGCTTTTACTTTCAACACACAAAAGGGGTTCACCAAGAGTTGAACCTCGAGCGAGTGAACTCGTATTGTCTCAGGTACACACCAGGGACTCTGCTGGTTCCTCTACTATTATTACCACTTAATAAAAGTAAAGGCCTTAATTAAGGCAAATAATAAACTACTATTACAACTTCTTGTTGTGTGTGTGTGCTAAAACTAGTATAAAAATATTCGCACCTCTGCATGAAGATAATGGAAATGTTTATAGTTGTGGATGGAGGTAATTGTGGAATTCTATATGGGGTAATTTTTCAACTGGTTGCACAGTGAGCTATAGTTTTAGGGTTAAAGGTGTAATGCTTTGCTACCGTATACTGTCATTTTGGATTGAACCTGTGTTACCTGCTGATTTTTCGATTTCCAGTTACTAATTGAGGAAAGGCTTCTTCTCTTTTGTAAAATGTATCCATTCGCTGTTGGATTCCTGCTCGTAGAGACAAATAAGAATTATTCTAGTTATTCTAGTAACAGTAATTCTCTTTTTTGGGAAGGCAAAAAAACTTGAGGTTTTCCTTAAAACTTTCCGTACCAACAGTCTGGTTTCTCTCTCACCTTTTACCATTTTTCTTTAGAAGCCTTTGTTTCTTTGATCTATAGTTTTTTATGGCCAATCTGTTCATGATCTAAAAAAGCTTTTGGTTTGAAGTTAAGGAAAAACAATTGTAACACCAAACTACCTGAATGAGGCTACATTGAAGGGTTCCTCAAACTTTAGGAGCCCAAGGCATTAATCTTGAGAACTATCAGAAGGATTTTGTTATTGTGGACACTGTCACCAAGGGCTACTTGATAATTGAGAAAGAAAAACAAAACAGAGGGAGAAATATTGAATAACCACAGAGTTACCAAATGCAATATGGTTTTTAATGGGTCTTCAGATGTTTGCCAAACACCGTTAAATCATGAAACCCTAAAAACATAGTTTTGAATGCCCTGCTTGGCCACTTATTACAGTGTCCAAGGATACTCAGTTTGTAATGGTCTATAAAATTCTAAAACATGTGCCAGACCACCAGGGAAGACATGATGAGAAGACACAAAGGCATTCTCAGCCTTTGTTCCAGGGGCATTTGGGGAACCCCAACCCTTTGGACAGCTTCCCATTTCTCAAAGTCCTTGTTCACCAAAACCCAACTTAATGGAGACTGTTTCCTTTGAGGTACCCGGACCTTGGGGAACAGGGTCACAGTATTTTTCTTCTTTAATTATGTCTCTCCTCTTGGAAAAAGAGAGGCACCAATTCTTGTCTCTGGTTCATGGAAGCTTATTTCTAGTGGCTGATCTCAATTATTCCCAAACTTCAACTTCATCTTTGAAGCAGCAAAGTGTGTGTGTGTGTGTGTGTGTGTGTGTGTGTGTGTGTGACAGAGAGAGAGAGACAGAGAGACAGAGAGAGAGACAGAGAGACAGAGAGAGACAGAGAGAGAGACAAAGAGAGAGACAAAGAGAGAGAGACAGACAGAGAGAGAGAGAGACAGAGAGAGACAGAGAGACAGAGAGAGAGAGAATGGTCTTGGTAGGTGGCAGTCGGGGATGTTCTACACTCACCTGCCCATTCTCAAAAGAACCATGTTGAAGAGCTCATTAATGTCAAGAGGAAGTTGGTTGAAACGCCCTCCTATTTCTCTAGTTGGTTCATTCTGCTTAGGACCTTGTGCCAGGCCCTTTCTGGGCACCACGTTCAACGCTTTTTATGCCAGATTCTGACGCGTGAGTCTTTCATCATTTACTCTTTTCCTAACCCCACCCCCAAGTCCTACCCCCTCCCAGCCACAATCTCAACTCTTAGTTTGTATTTCTGTAAAGCCTCACTTTGGAAAGGGAGGAATCTGAGACCTGAGGCCAGACAGCCCGAGGCAGCAAGTCATGAAAGTCCTTAATTAAAACACGGACTTAATTAAAAAACACATTTGTGTCTGAAAGTGGGTGCTTGAGAGATGTGGAGCACACCCAGGGCCTTCCTCAGGGTCGCGCCGGTGCCCCCAGCTCCTTCCTCAGCCCCTCCCTCCCTTCTCACTCATCGAGTCTCTTCGTTTCACTGTCACCTGTCACAGAGGCCTTCCCTGATCTCACCTTCTGCAGTGGCACCGCCACCACCATGTCATGTTGCTTTAGCTAGACTTGTGACCCTCAGAATCACCTCGATTATTTATTAGGTTACCATTTTGCTGTCCTAATTCTCCCTCTAATGTGAGAGAACATTCCTGCCCTGTTGGCTGCTGTCCTTCTAGGGTCTAGCACGGCTCTTGGGGACAGTAAGTGTCCATCAGTATTTGTGGAGCAGATAGAATAATCTGTGCTATGACAAAGAGTGAAAGTATTTGTTTTTAAAATATAGAAACATCACTTTCAACAGATTTATACAAAGGAAGTACCCGGCCACGTTGCAATAAAAGGACTAACCCAGACATGTACACCAATAATCCCCCCAACCCCTATCCCACTGAGCCCCATGTAAACAAAATCTCATTTTAGAAATGTGCTTTGCCTCCCAGGGAAGGAGTTCTCCATCAAGACAGGGGCCGAATTGTCCTGGTCACCATAACCCGGTTTAGCATCAACAAATCTGCAACTGGGAAAGGGTCTCCTAAACAGCGTAGTATCTATCACTGGGTAACATGACTGAGTTTATTTCCAATCTCACAAGTTTGGGCTTTTTTTTTTTGGGGGGGGGGCATTTTTTTAATCAAGTGTCTTGGGTCAGAGATTAAAATTGCAGGCTCTCACTGTCTGGATTTGAATCCTGACTCTGCCACTTATGGCTGTGTGATTGTAAACCAAGGACGTTGTTCGGCTTTCTACTCTTCGGTTCGCTTATCTGTAAAACAAAAATTATAATAACCCCTTGAATTATTCCTTATGAAGCGCTTCAACCAGAGTCAAGCAGGTCATAGGCACTCAATGACATAGTAGCTCTTACTATCGTCATTATTGTTTTAGTTTGGCAGGTCTGTCATGGACCACTGACTGATGTGATTCCATGTAATTCCACTTCGTAAGTATCTGCCATGGCTACCCATAACATTGGAAGTTTTTTTTTTTTAAAAAAATTAATCTTGAAATTTGTAATTTTTTCTTTCTTTTTCCTTGTTTTTAAATTTTCGGTTAAAATAGCAAGCATATACAAATTAGATGGAGCTGTAATGTATATCATGGTGACAGTAGTTAACAGTACTGTATTATATATTTGAAAATTGCTAAGACAGTATGTGGGGACAAAGCCCCAAAAAGCAGTTTCCAGGCTCTCGGCCTCACGTAGAAAGGTGCTGGCTCGGGTAGTAAATGGCCATCAACTGTGATCAGATGGCCATCAGCTGTGGCTAGTTGGCCGTCAGCTGTAACCCGTAAGCCATTGGCCACTTATATAACTGCTGTGGCTACGCTAGCAGGAAAAATGGGGGCTAGCAAGGAGATGGTGGCTGAGCTAGCAAGAGCGGATTGCAGAGAGGCGGATGCCGCCGGTGAGGCTATAGTGGTATGACTCCCCTACCTATGGCTCCGTGGGTGTTCCTTTTTGGCCTCACCATGTCCTGCGTTCTTATGTGGGGAGCGGGAGCTGAAACCCTGCAGGCTGCCCTGCACGACACAGTAGATCTTAAAAGTTCTCATCACAAGAAAAACTTCTTTGAAACTGTGGTGATGGATATTAACTATCAACTAAGCTTATTGTGGTGATTATTTCACTATATATACATATATATATATATACATATATATATGTATATCAAATCATTATGTTGTATGCCTAACACGAATACAGTGTCATATGTCAATTATATCTCAATTTTTAAAAATTAGAGACAATAGTATAATGAACCCCCATGGACCCGACATCCGGTTTCAACAAGTGTCAACTCACAGCCAACCTTCTTTCGCCTCGGCCCCCATCAGTGACGTGTTGGAGCCTCTGGCTCTGTCTGCTGAGAGCTGATTGTACACATCCCTTCCCAACTCCATGTTCAGCGACACACTGCTGGGAGTCTGAAAGCCACTGCCATGGAGTGTTTGCACCATGGAAATTGGCAAATACTACAAGTCAAAGCTTCCCCTCCCTCCACCTCCAGGCCGGAGAGTCTTGTTAAGCAATTAGCAGCAAACAGCTGCTCCAACTCCCACCCCCCCATCCCATTGGATTATTTTGGAAAATCATATTATTTTATTTCAGTGGATACACCTACAAGGTTAGAATTCCTTAAAAATATACCTGTAATTTCCCAAACGTGCATAAAAAGTTAACACTAATCACACATAAAATATTAACACTAATAGTTTTTTAAATCTTGTCAAATATTCAGTTACTGTTAAATTTTCCCTGATAATTTAATAATTGTTTACATAGTTTGTTCAAATCAGAATTCCAAAAGGTCTACACTATGGGGATGCAATTAGCAAAATCTAAAATGGAAAACGCTAGAGGACAAACAACCCAGTTCCTGCAACAACTAAATTGTAAGGGAGGCTAAAAACACGGAGAGGGGAAACTACAATTAAAGAAGATTTAAGAGACGAACCAAATGCAACATGTGAGCCCTATCCAAGCAGCCCCTGTGTTTTCTTCTGAAAGCTTTATTGTTTCGCTTTATCACATGCTATTGCTTTTCTTCCATCTTTATGGAGGTAAAATTGACAATTTAAAAAATATATATATTTAAGTTGTACAATTGATATTTCAGTATATGCATACATTGTGAAACAATCACCACAATCAAACTAATTAATATATCCATCACCTAGCAGTTACCAGTTCCATTTTTTTCTTTTCTTTCTGGTGAGACCACTTAAGATCTATCTATTGTCTTAGGAAATTTCAGTGCAGTATGTACTATAGTCACATGGCTGTACATTAGCTCTCCAGAATGCATTCGTCTGCATAACTCTGAAACTTTATCTATTGAATGACATCTCCTTCCTCCCCCACTTCCCTCCTCCGCCCCCGCACCACCATTCTAACTCTCTGCTTCTGAGTTTGACCGTTTCAGATTCCGCATATAAGGGAGACCATGCAGTGTTTGTCTTTCTCTGTCTGGCTTATTTCACTTAGCAGAATGTCATCACGTTCACCCACATTATCATAAATGGCAGGATTTCCTCCTTTTTTAAGGCTGAATAATATTCCTGTGTGTGAGTGAGTGTGTGTGTGTGTGTGTGTGTGTGTGTTTATCCATTTATCCATTTATCCATGGACAGATTTAGGTTGTTTCCTGCAGTGAACATGGGAGGACAGATATCTTTTCAAGATACTGATGACATTTCCTTTGGCTATATACCGAGCAGTCGGATTGCTGGATCATAAGAATGTCTTATTTTTAATTTCTTGAGGAACCGCCAAACTGTTTTCCATAGTACTGAACCAATTTACATTCCCATCTGCAGTGTACAAGGGTTTCCTCTTCTCTACAACACTTACTTTGTGCCTTTTTTTTCTAATTTTTTTTTTTTTTAGTAAATTTTCTTGGGGAATGTTGGGGAATAGTGTGCTTCTCCAGGGCCCATCAGCTCCAACTTGTTGTCCTTTCAATCTTAGTTGTGGAGGACAAAGCCCAGCCCCAAGTCCAGTTGCCGTTTTCCATCTTTAGTAGCAGGGGGCGCAGCCCGCCATCCCATGCGGGAATTGAACCGGCAACCTTGTTGTTGAGAGCTCACGCTCTAACCCACTGAGCCATGCGGCCGCCCCTCTTGTGTCTTTTTGATGGCAGCCATTATAATAGGTGTGAGGTGCCATATTGTGGTTTAATTTGCATTTCCCTGATGATGCATGATGGTGAGCATGTTTTTATACATGTGTTGACCATCTGTATGTCTTCTTTTGAGAAATATCTATTCAGGTCCTTTGCCCATTTTATAATCAGGTTTTCATTTTTATTTTTTTGCTATTGAGTCGTGGGTTCTTTATACACGCATACCTCATTTTGTCATGTTTTGCTTTCTTGTGATTTGCAAATATGTTTTTTACAAATTAAAAGTTTGCGGCAACCCTGCCTCATACAAGTCTATTGGCACCATCTTTCTAATGGTGTTCACTCACTTCATGACTTTCTGTCACATTTTGGATATTCTTGCAATATTTCAAACTTGTTATTATTATTATAGTTGTTATGTGATCTGTGATCAGTGACCTTTGAGAATCATTTGTGAAAGTTAAAGTCAATCGATGAGGCAAATTCCATTGTTGTCTTATTTTAAGACCACGGCCACCCCAACCTGCAGCAACCACCCCCATCAGTCAGCAGCCATCAACCTCGAGGCGAGACCTCCCAACTGCAAAAAGATTATGACTCGCTAAAGGCTCAGATGACGGTTAGTTAGCATTTTTTAAGAAATTTTTTAATGGGGAATATTGGGGAACAGTGTGTTTTTCCAAGACCCATCAACTCCAAGTCAAGTCATTGTTTTCAGTCTAGAGGAGGGCGCAGATCACTGGCCCATGTGGGAATCGAACCGGTGACGTTGGTGTTATGAGCACTGCACTCTAACCAGCTGAGTCAACTGGCCGCCCCAATGGTTAGCATTTTTTAGCAATCAAATATTTTTAAATTAAGGTATCTACATATTTTAGACAATGCTATTGCACACATAATAGACTATAGTATAGCATAACACAACTTTTATACACACTGGGAAACCAGAGAGTCAGTGTGACTTGCTTTATTGCAAAATCACTTATTGCAGTGGCCTGGACCCAAACCCTCAGTATCTCCAAGGTATGACTGTCTATTTTGGATATTAATCCCTTATCAGATATATGGTTTGCACATATACTCTCCCATTCCATAGTTTGCCTTTTCCTTCTGTTGATGTTTCTATTGTGCTTTTCGGTTTGATAAAATCCCACTTGTCTGTTTTTGTTTTTGTTGCCTGTGCTTTCAGTGGCATTTTCAAAAAATCATCACCCGGACTAATGTCAAGAAGCTTTTTCCCTATGTTTTCTTCTATTACTTTTATGATTTCAGGTCTTACATTTAAGTCTTTAATCCATTTTCAGTTGATTTTTGTATACAGTGTGAGATGAGCGCAATTTCATTTTTCTACGTGTGGAGTTCCAGTTTTCCCAACACCATTTAATGAAGAGACTGTCCTTTCCTCATTGATACTCTTGTCAACAGTCAATTGACTATTATGTGTGGATTTATTTCTGTGCTCTCTCTTTCATTGGTCTATATGTCCATTGTTATGCCAGTAACATACTGTTGATTACTATAACTTTGTAATGTATTTTGAAATCAAAAAGTATAATGCCTCCAGCTTTGTTCTTGTTCAAGATTGCTTTGGCTATTTGGGGTCTTTTGTTGTTTCATATCAATTTTAGGATTTTTTCTATTTCTGTAAAGAATGTGCTTGGGATTTTGATAGAGATTTCATTGAGTCCATAGATCATTTTTGGGTAGTACTGACTCTTTAACAATATTAATTCTTCCAGTTCATAAACATGGAATGTCTTTCCATTTACCTGTGTCGTTTTTCATTTCCATCATCAAAGTTTTACACTTTTCAGTATACAAGTCTTTCACCTATTTGGTTTAGTTTATTCCTAAGTATTTTATTCCTTTGTGAGTAGGATTCTTTTCTTTTTCTTTTCTTTGCTTTTCTTGTCTTTTCTTCCTTCCTTCCTTCCTTCCTTCCTTTCTTCTTTCCTTCCTTCCTTCCTTCCTTCCTTCCTTCCTTCCTTCCTTCCTTCCTTCCTTCCTTCCTTCCTTCCTTCCTTCTTTTCTTTCTCTCTCTCTCTCTCTCTCTCTCCCTCTCTTTCTTTTTCTCCTCCTCCTTCTTCTTTGATAGTTTGTTGTTTGTGTTTAGAAATATGATGGATTTTCATATGTTAATTTTTATCCTGCAACCTTTCTGAATTCATTTATCCTAACAGCGTCTTGCTGTTTTTGAGTCTTTAGAGTTTTTCTACATATATGATAATGTCATCGGCAAACAGAGACAATTTCACTTCTGTCTTTCCAATTCAGATGTCTTTCATTTCTTTTTCTTATCTAATTGCTCTGGCTAAACTTGCAGTAGTTGTTAAACAGAAGTGGCAAGAGTGAGCCACCCTTGCCTTGTATTGGATCTTAGAGGAAAGCTTTCAGTTTTACCTCACTGATTATGGTGTTAACTGTGAGCTTTTCATGCATGGCCTTTATTGTGTTGAGGGAAGTTCCTTTGATACCTACTTCACCGAGAGTTTTTTATCATGGATGGATATTGAACTTTGTCAAATGTTTTTGACATTAATTGAGATGGCATTAATTAATTAATTTGGCTAATCAATTAATTAATTTGGCATTAATTGAGATGATCATGTGATTTTTTTATACTTCATTCTGTTAATGGGGTATACCACATTGATTGATTTGCATATGTCGAACCCTCCTTGCATACCAGGGTCATGGTGCATGATCCTTTTAATGTGCTATTAACTTTGGTTTGTTGGTATTTATTGAGGAGTTTGGCATCTATGTTCATCTGGAATATTGGCCTACGGTTTTCTTTTCTTGTGCTATCTTTATCTGGCTTTGGTATCAGGGTGATGCTGGCCTCATAAAGTGAGTTTGGAAGTGTTTCCTCTTCTTCCATTATTTTTGGAGAGTTTAACAAGGATTGGTGTTCATTTATCTTTGAATGTTTGGTAGAATTCACCCATGAAGCCTTCTGGTCCTGGTCTTTCCTTTGTTGAGAGGGTTTTAATTACTACTTTAATCTCCTCATTTGTTGTTGGTCTGTTCAGGCTTTCTATTTCTTCTTGATTCAGTTTTGGTGGGTTGTATGTTTATAAGAATGTATTTGTTTCTTCTAGGTTATCCAATTTGTTTGCATATAACTGTTCATAATAATCCCTTATGATCTTTGTTCTCCGCGAGGCATCTGTTGTAAATGTTTCCTCTCTCATTTTTGATTTTTAAAATTCAAGTCTTCTCTCTTTTTTCTTAGTCTAGCTAAGAGTTTGTTGATATTATCTTTTCAAAAACCAACTCCTAGTTGTTGTTGTTTTTCTCCTGTTTTTCTGTTCTCTATTTGATTTACTTGTACTTTAATCTTTATTATTTCGTACATTTTGCTAACATTAGGCTTGGTTTGTTCTTCTTTTTCTAGATCTTGAGGTGTCAAGTTAGGGTGTTTATTTGAGATCTTTCCTGTTTTTTAAGGTAGGTATTTATCACTACTTCCCTGTGAGTACTGCCTTAGCTGTATCGTATAAGTTTTGATATGCTGTATGTTTTTCATTTTTGTTTAAGATATTTTTAAAATTCTCTTTTAATTTCCTCTTTGATCAAGTCCCCTCTTTGATCAAATTTAATTTCCTCTTTGATCAAATAGTTATTCAAGAATGTGTTATTTAGTTTCTACATGTTTGTGAATTTTCTCCTTTTCTTACTGTTATTCATTGCTACTTTCTTTCTGTTTAGGATGGGAAAGATACTTGGAAGGATTTTGATCTTAAATTTGTTAAGACTTGTTTTGTGACCTCACAAAAGGTGATTCCTCTTGGAGACTGTTTCATGTGTGTTGAGAAGGATGTGTATTTTTCTGTTGAGTAGAAAGTTCTGTACATCTGTTAGGTCCACTTGGTCTGCAGTGTTGTTCACTACTGATTTTCTTTCTGGATGTTCTATCCATTATTGAAAGGCTATGGATTTTTGCATGTTGAGCTTATAAACCTGTTATGTAGCTAAATTCTGACTTTTTAGAAATTATTTTTCCATAAATATTTTTGGGGGAGTTGTGATATTTAATTACATAATTTGCACTAAAGGATAGTTCTACTTCTTCCTTTCCAGTTCTCAGGCCTCTAATTGCTTTCTTTGTTCCTACTGAATCGATACAATATAATGATGAATAGTATGGTGATATGAAGCGTCTTTGTCTTTTTTGTTTCTGATTTCTTACATTAGTGGAAGTTTTTAGAGGTTCCTCATAAAATATCTCCATATTTTATGGAGAAAATATATTATATATACATATATTATATAGTATATGCACTGTGTTATATAAATTATATATAGATGTATGTTATATGTAATATACATATGTGTTACATAGTCATTATATTAAAGCTCCATTAATTTATTATTTTATTGGATTTCTAAAAATATCAGTGAGTATTAATTTTTGGCAAATATTACTGTTTTGCAATGTTGAACCAACCTTGAATTCATAGAATAAATCCATCTAGGCATGATGTATTATTTTTTAAATCTAATATTGGATGCTGCTTACTTATATTTTAAGGGTTTTATATTGATATTCATAAGTGAGGTTGGTCTGTAATTTTATTTTTGGATGCAATCTTTGACATGTTTTAGAATCAATGTTATATTTGCTTCATAAAAATAATTTTGAAGTTTTCCTTTGGTTATACTCTGAAATAATTTAAATCGTATTGGAATTATTTGACTTTTAAAGATTAGTAGAATTCCCTGTAAAACTATCTGGATCTGGTGCCTTTTTCCTTTTCCTCATTAAAAAAAAAAAAAATTAAGTATAATGTACATATTGAAAACCACACAAATCATAGGTGTATATTTCAATGAGTTTTCTCAAATAGAATATATTTGTTTAATCAGCATTTAGATTATGAAACAGACATTAGCACCCCAGAAGCCTTCCTCTTGGTTTCTTCCCGATTCCCACCCAAAAAGAGCCTGGAGCCATTTTATCACAATGCTTTCTAACTAGGCTCTGTATTTTTTTCAGCGGAAACTGGTCTGCTTAGATATTTTTTTTGTCTCCACTGGGGTCAATTTGATAAACAGTATTTTTCTGGACAATTATCTGTTCCATCTAGGCTTTCAAACTGATTTACATAGAACTATACAAATTAGTCTCTTGTGATTTGAAAGTTTGTTCATTTTTTTTTTTAACCTGTTGTCTTCCCTGATCCTTAGAAATTATAGGCACTGGGTAGGTCTTTCTAGATGTTCCACCAAGATCCATCATGCTACCGGAAATTATAAATTCCCGTGTGTGAGTGTGTGTGTGTGTGTGTGTGTGTGTGTGTGTGTGGGTGTGTGTGTGTTTGTGCAATAGTGTTAGTGAACACTTTTCTGTCTGTCTAGCTAGCTATGTACCTAGCCATCTAACTACTTGTTATCTCGGCATCTACATGTATTTGGAATGGTGGAGAGAAGAAAGAGAATCAACAAAGCATTTGCATTCCTGACAAAAGCGTTGACCAGGGCTGTCCTTTTCCTGTCCCATGCCATCTTACAACCATGACAGAGAGGCCAAGAAAACTGTGGAGGCATTGGTCCTGCCATTGATGAGCTGCTGAAAGAACACCAGGAACCACCTACTCCCAGAATTCTCGGTGAGATAGAAGCCTCTGTTTTTCTGTGTCACTCCAAGTCAAGATTCTGTTATTTGCTGCTGAACACATTCCTAACTGATACAGAGAATAAGGAAGGCAAAACCAGAAAACTTTAGTTGTTAATAGTATATGACTTTAAACACAGGAAAATTATCAAAGAGACACCCATTGCTCACCTCCAGAACAGAAATCTGGGTAGCAATTACTCAAATCAAGTGCTTACTGCAATGGCCTTTAGAGTAACCATTGTTAAAACAATAACCTGCATGGATGAGTCACAGCATTTTAGATATAATTTGCCTTTTTTCATTTTTGTACAGTGGGGTACAGATTTGTTACATCTTGTACAGATGATAATGGTACATCCTCATAGGGTTCAAAATGATTAAATAAGAGAATCTATATCAAGGGGACTAGGACAGTGCTTGGCACATGGTAATATGTCCCATAAGTGTTAATTATAATGCTTTAATCATTAACATTAATCGAAACCAGTGCTAGCTACTTGTACTTGAATGACTAGCTTCTTCTCATCCTGTATTCCCATAAGTCACCTTCTCCGAGAGGCCCTCCTGGCTATTCTATCTAAAGTAGACTCTCTCCCCAGGTATCTCCTCTTTCCTATTGCCCCCATCTTGTTAATGAGCTCAGAGACCTTGTCACCATTTGTTAAGTCTTTTGATTATTTATTTGATAAATGCGTGTCTCCCCCGATAAAATATAACTCCCATGAAAGCAGAACTCCCAGTAACTGGCATAGATTCCATATTCTTTACATTTTTTGAATAAAAAGATGACCAAAAATGTCTAAGAAAACATTAAGATGAGAATGCCATTTGGCATAGGAGGGTTGGGCAGAGGTGGCCATTTTTAAAAATATAATTTCACCCACATTTAAATAAAAGTGAAGGTGGGTAAAAATTCTGCCCAGTTCTAGGTCTTCTTCATATTAGACCTCATGGAGGCGGGCTTAGTGGTTTATTATTATTATTTAATCTCTAAAAGTTCAATGAATAGTTATTCATACTAAATGGCCTATATACCTTTATAAAGTATTGCGCAAATTGTTACCTTTAGGAAAATATTTGTTTTGCATTTGAATAGACATAAAATTTAGCTAAAAAAATTTAAAACTAATGGCTTCTTGTAATCAAAGATGTAGATGAAATTTTTCATAATTTTTTGACTTTCTGAAGATCCTAGAATTGAGATTTTAAAGTAGCCCTATAAAAGTTAGGTTTGGTACCAGGTGAAAGGGAAAATGGAAGTGAAAAGGTTTTAGAGAAAAGGGATGCATGCTAAGGAATGGAAGAAACCCTTGGACTCATCTGAATGACTGGAGGTGGCCCCATGGCAAAGCCCTGAACGGGTGGGCAGGCAGGAGTATGTCCAATGCTGCTCTCTGAGGGAAGAGGACCCCCCCCCCCCCCCGCCACCTACCTGCCCACCTCATCACCACCACTGAATATGGAATCCAATGGAGCCCTGCAGGATTTCCCCTCAGGGCTCACATGTCATGGACTCCAGACAAACAGCATCCTGGAAAGAACAGGAGACCATTTCCTCTTTTCTTCTGCCTCTTTTCTTTCTTCCTCTTTTTTTCAGAGTATAGTGTAGTAATCAAGCAGTGGACTTTAGCTACCTGAGTTTGAAGGGCATTTCCCCTGCTCACTAGTCGTGTCTCTTGGGGCACGTTACTTTGGCCTCTCTAGGCCCGTTTACTCATTGGTAAAATGGCAGAAACAGCTCAACGTATCTCACTGGGCAGTGACTGCCACATAGTAGGTGCTGGATAATTATGACTTTTATTACTCTCCTTGTAGAAGTTCTCACAAAGTCTCTGCTCGTTTTGACTAGCAAGGGTGGGGGAGTAGGTTCTGGGGTATCCTTTTCTTGGTGTAACTGCTCTGTGGCCTGGTAACTTGTTTTCTAGTTCTGATGGATATGTGGCTACTGCTGTGGCAATCTTATGTGGATTATTCAGAGAAGGTTCCAGAATTTCTGCATAGTAGGGGCATACAGATGGCCATCTTGAAAGAGGGGCTATGTGATTGTTGTTGAACCCGTTTTCTGTTAGCACAATTTCCTTGGATAGGTGTTTGTATGGTGGGCTGGTCTTGTGGTTACACTTGATAACTGGTCCCAGGTTTTAGTTATGTCTATTTGGAGTACTTGGGGTATTATGGGAACTTATGGGCTGGTCGTCTGGCTTTATTTGCATAGCAAGCACTTATGTAGATTATGTTCATTTGTGAGAGTTTTTGAGGGTTGTTTTGTAACAAAATCTACATAGCAAGCACTGAATTTTTGTGTGCCTGAGTATTACATAGGAAGCTTTACAGAGATGGTGAATTTGGTATTTTTCTGCCCTCATTGGGGTTCATTTTGTTCCTGATTAATTATGCGCGACGTTTAATTTGGCTGGGATTGATCTGGAAAATAGAAGTAGATTTTTGGTGTGAATTACAGAATCAACTTGGTTCATTGCCCCCAATAGGCCAGTTTCTGAGGGTGCTGGTTGATGCTGGGGACAGGCTGCTCTCTTTCTCCCACCCATCCAGGAAGTCACACCATGGGTGACCACAAGCTTCAGGTTTGACCCTGGGGATGAAGGACTAGGGAATTCAAGTGGACCTCAGGTGCAAGCAACAATCCATCATGGCTTCTGAAGTGCTGATGGCCACCTCCTCCCCCAGCAATGGTGTTATTTGCATTTCACTCCATTGTGACTAAGTTCCCACATTTCCTCCAATATTATTTGTATCTTTTTAAAGGTAAGTTGTTTGTTCTTGTGCTTTGTCCGTGTTTGTGATGGGTTTGCTTATTTTTAAGAGTTCTTTGATTATGGAAATTAACTGTTACACTTCTTTATCTGGTCCCCACGTCCATCCATATTTTTATGATTAAATCTTTGTCTAGTACTTCCGCTCCTCTCCCCTTGTGGCTTTTGGATCTTAGGTCATGCTTAAAAAGAAACCAAGATTTTAACTGTAAAAACTCACTTTTGAAGTACTGTTTTGTATTTAAACTTGTGATTGATCCATACTGAATTCATTTGTGTATGGAATGAGGTAGGGATCAGCTTAAATTGTCCCCCAAATGGCTACCCAGTTGTTTCAATACTTCTATTTAGTAGCTTTTGATTCCATTCCCTCTCCCAAGCTTTAATGAGGTATAATTGACAAAACTGTAAGATAAAGTGTAGTGTGATACATGTATATTGTACCCTATTTCTTGAGTAACCCGCGTTCCGATTTTAAACACTGCATTCTTAAATGTCCCCTACATAACTGAGTCCATACCTTACAGCTGGACACAGAACCACACACCTACCACCTATTTTAGGGAGTTGGGGTAAACAAACACCCCGGGGTGTCAGCTGGCAGAAGTTTTGCAGAGCAGTGAAGGTCAAGTGTGGAGTTGTTCGAAAGGCCCAGTGGTTGTCCATGGGGCGCCCGCTTGGGAGAAGGATCGTGTGGCCTTTCTGTATTGTCTGCAAATTCTTTTCAAAAACCCAGAGATTAGGTCAAGAAAGTGGTGTGAGTTTCACCCACTTCTAGCCTTGGGGCCTTGTCCCTTTGGGGTCTTCCGATGTCGGAGGCCGACACCACCAGACCGCAAGTAGGTGGAACGGGTGCTTGCCGGAACCGCAAGTAACACACAGGAGTCACACCTTTTGCTCACATTTAATTTTTATTTTGATTTTTTTTAATGCTGCACAAGACAATATTTATTTCATTTATTTCTGTTTGCTGCTGTTATTTTATTGACTTAAAGAGAGAGGGAACTTTTGTGGCCTTTTTTTCTTTTTCTTTTCTGTAGGCCGCCTTAAGCTTTCTAAATTTGGAATACTTAAGCAAGCTGAAGGGAACAGGGGGTTTCGCAAAATCACTCAAGGGGGAAAGGAAAGGTTGCTTTGTTAACCATGCCCTATGGTGGGTGATCAACGGCGTGCACAGTTACGGCTCATTCTTACTGAATTGTGCTTAAGGCTTCAGTTAAATTTGGGCGTTCCCTTCTTAGAGCAGCTCATACTGGCGGAGATGCATGCGCTGGATGATGTCACGGCAGTCGTTGAACACACGGCGAATGTTCTCGGTGTCCACAGCGCAGGTGAAGTGGGGGTAGCAGTAGTGACGCCCATCTCCACTGGCAGTGCTGATTCTCTGTGGTGCAGGCAGACGGAAACACGTCAGTGCCACCTAGCCAAGGACCCCCTCCCCCACCTCCCCAAGGTCGATGGGGACAGCTACCAAAGACCCTTGAGCAGCTACTGGTGTTATGTTGAAACAAAACCAAGGGGCCCGAAAGCTAAAATTTGCACTGGCTACCAGTGAAACAAAACTGAAGAACTGGATCGTTTAATCCCCATGTGTAGAATTAAGATTTACATCCCCAAGAATAAGAAAACAATCAAAGAGAGACCTAAAGACAGGGTATACTCACCAGAAACTCATCGCGGATGAAGTACTTGGCCCGGGTCACGCGTGGGTCCTCTCCGGGCTCAGGAGTAGCTAGGAAGAATGTAAGTTTTTCGTTAGGCCAGGCAATTAAAAGAACAGGGCAGAGCTAGAGTGCTATGGCATTGCAGGCCCTGAACCTGGTGGATTTCTCCATCTGCAGAGGAGTGTTAGTAAGATTTGCTTGCTTTCCCTACAGATCTTTTTACTTGGTGAGTTTTCCCTAAATGAACAACCTTCCAGAACGGACATTTTGAACATAGACACGACTGTAAAACGAATGAGCTGAATGTGCGCCCACCCACGGCAGAAGGTCCACGTACCATCCTCGGGAGTAGTGTAGCGAGCAAATTCTGGAAAGTAGTCCTCAATTTTCGATTTCCCAGCAAGGACTTTCTCAGCGAGCAGGTCTTGCTTGTTGAGGAACAGAATCACAGAGATGGTGCGCAGCCATCTAACAACACAGAGGGACGCAGGGGTAAGGCCGGGAGAAGAAAGCCTTTGTTCTGCAGGGGCCCGTGCTGACCTAAGACTCCGTTTCCTACTGGGGAAACCTGGGGTGGGAGAGCTCATCGGCTGGCGGGACCCCAGGGCCCCCACACCCACCTGTTGTTCCAGATGCTCTTGAAGAGGTTCAGAGCCTCCTGCAGGCGGTTGGTCTGGTTGTCCTCCCGGATGACCATGTTGTAGCTGCTGCTGGCCACCACGAAGATGATGGCAGTCACATCTTCAGCACAGGAAGCAAAGGCAACGCGGGTTAGGACAAAAGCAACCCTTCACAATTAAAAAGGCAAAACGACCTTAAAGGGGAGAAGCTGTGGCTTTCGTACCATTGAAGCATTGGATCCATTTGCGGCGTTCGTCACGCTGGCCACCCACGTCAAACATGCTGCAGGAGAAGGACACATGGTCACTGCCCAGGGCGAACACTGGCCTACCCTCTACCTGCCAGCGGCAAGAAAGCACGAGCACCTCGGTGCATTCAAAGAGGCCCCTTCACTTACTGGAAGTTGACTTTGTCCACCTGGAACTTGGTCTCAAAGATTCCAGAGGTCAGGACGCGGCAGCGAAGCAGGTCCTGTAACAAAATCTAGGTCAGTGGGTCTCAGCCAAACCAACTGAAATAGGAAAAGCCACCAATCCGCAGCACACGGCTTGACGAGCTGGGAAAGAGGGCTCGGAGGGAACCCCGACTGCGAGAACTTCTGCATACCTGGTCGCTGGGCACATAGTCAGCCTGCTTGATGACATCGATCTTGTCCAGGAAGCTGGGATGGAAAGAAAGACACACAGGGGTGAGGAGAGCTCGCGCCAACTTAGCCGCCATTCCCGCCTCTCGACAAAGTCAAGCAAAATGGAAATGACCGTCACACGGTTCAGTCAATGCGAGTTTTGCTTGGGTCAGTTACATTTCGGACTCAAAGCTTATGCCTTAGGAAGGTTAGAGCAAACAGAATTTCAGAACCTGGACCCGAGGCCTGCAGGTATATCACAGGGCATGGGAGGGGCTCTGGTCTTGTTTTAATTTGAAAAGGCTGGTTCTGGGCAAATCAGCCAGCAGAGGGTATGAAATCATGCCCATTAGGTTCTGTGCCATTTGATAACGATTGACTAAAAAAAATTTTCAATTGTTTGGTTATGACTAAAATGGACGGCAGTTTGAAAATTGTACACTTCATGTCATTCAGTGTTTTGGTTTTTTTTTTTTTTAAGTAAAATGGCACGCTTACAAGTAAGGATGTTTTCCCCCAAGGGACTAATGAAAATGACATTGTTTGAGTGACTCAGAATGGGTATTCCTTCCTTCTACCTTTTAAGAATCTCACTCATTAAAGAGAACAAAAGAGGGTGACACAAAGGGGCCCTTTTTGCCCTAACCACACTGAACAGGAAACAAGCACAAAGTTCCCTTCCGTTCCATTTGGTCCATGAAGTGAAACACTCCAGATATGAACCCTGTAGTTTTTAAAGAACCTCAGGTTGTTGGTCCTTACGTGGCAGGGGGCACAAACGGGGGGGAGGCTGGGGTCTCAGACTCTCACTAGTAACAGGAACGCCTCTCATGAAAGCATGTTTTGCATCTCCCTCTCCACAGCCATGCCTTTTCCTGATGCAAAAAGTATTTTGCTTGTGTTGCTCGACTAGACACACCGTTAGGAAAATGGCTTTTGAAAGATTGGATTAATTTAATTAATACGGAAAAGTAATGTCAAAACCAGCTTTTTTTTGGGGGGTGGGGGGTGGGGGGAGCAGGTTGGAATTGTCTTAAAGTGGGCTAATCAGAAAAGAAAATCCCAAAGGCAGAAAAGTCTATTTAAAGAAATTCTGTAAGTTTTTCCCTCCTTCCTTTTCACCGGTTTAGAGTCAGTCTGGCTTAGAGGATATACTAACTTGCCCAATCAGTCTTACATTACAGCACCGGTCCAGAAATAGCTCCCCAGCCGCCCTGGCCGCCAGCATGTTGCCATGGCAACAGAACCACAGTTCTATAAATAGATCAGCACCAAATCTTGTGAGAGAGACATCTGGAAAAGGGCCAGCCAAACCCCAGCTCAACAAATAAAAATAGGCAGCTTAAGAAATGGGCAAGGTACCAGTATCTCAACTTTAACATAAAGGCACTCAGACCAGAAACACACTGGTGCGTGCCAATGCAGGGCGGTTGGAATGCTGGGGCCAGGGAAGGCGCTTTGGAAGATCTAAGCTCCGGTGCTCGCCTTTTCTGAGTTTCCTTAAAACTTTGCATAAACTGTGCAAATGTTGCCATTTGCAGATAAAGTTGTAGGAGTAATTTAATGTTGCATTTTTTTAAAAAAAAACTTTTATATACATGGTGTCAGATTCAAAAAAAAACAACAACAAAAAAAACCCAACAACCTGGCCTAACTACTCTTAATGAAACTTTCGCCCTCCCTCCTGCCCTCCCCCCTCGGGGAGCCCTCAGAACCCTCCTGATCTTGTACCTCGACTTCTGACTTGGATCCAAAACACAAAACGCAAACAATTCCAGGATTTCCATTTGTTTTGCATTACTATAATTAGCACTTCCAGCTTTTAGTTTAAACTTTTGAGAAAAATCAGGGACTTTGTTGAAGGGGTGGGGGTGGGGGTCGCAGGGACTCGGCAAGATGGGACTGTTTTTCTGGCCCTGTTGAAAATACACAAACTTGTCTACTAAACCCTATGAAGTTGCCACATACGTGACAATCAAAAACAACCAAATGCACTTCCTATGGGAAGACAGGAAGGGCTAGGAAGAGTAAACTGACTGCTGGGCTCCACAGACCCTAACGCCAGCCTGTGTGATTTGGGGGCGGGGGGATGGTGGTCCCAGGATGCCGGGGAACTTGCTGTTAGCTCTTCCTCCTTCCGATTTTCTCCATTGCTTTTCACAATTTGTCCCTGAGGCTCGGGGCTCCTGAGTAATGCAATTTTAGCTTTTTGCGAGCCGGCCTGGTACCTTGGTCCCAGTTACCTCATATTTTCTAGAGCAAAATCGTTTGCGTTTTGGCTGAGTACATCATAGAGAACTGTTGCCCCCTCATCCCCAAGTCACAGAAGAGACTGACTTCGGAGCATCCAAGCTGAGATTACACAGAACATTTCTGTGATGTCAGCACCATCGCACTGTTCTGGCCCTTGCCATCGTACATGTATTTGCTGTCATGTACAGGGTGAGGGAGGTCGTGAACTACTGAAAAGGCAACTCTCCAGATGTTCTCACTTCCACTAGAAAAGGGAGGACACCGTGGTGGGAAACACCCTTGAATTAAGGCCCAATGTAAATGAATAAATCAAGCTAAAAAAGAGAATTCAACCCAAAACCCAGCTCTAGATAAACATAGTCTAGTAATGTGGGCCCCTGGTGGCTACTGCAGTCACTTACCTGACAGCAGAAATGGCAAAGCAATCATCAGCTATCAAGGAGGGAGGAGGCACATTTTTGTGATGTTTTAAATTACAGCAATAAAATAAAATATTTTTACATTATCCAAAGTATGAGAGCTGACCTGTATCTCCCTAAATGCTTAGAGGTCAATTCAATGAATTAATTCATGCTAATGCAGGATGAACATCACTCTACTACAAGTAATTATCATTTTGCTCTAACAGGCATTAATTGTTTATATAAAATAACGTCACTGCACTAAAAAGTGCAATTAAGGGCTTTGAAAAACAAATGAATCGGATGAGAACTTTCTAACTGCAGGTGGGAATAACTGGCTGGCTGCTATGAAAAGAACTCATTTGCAAGTGACTTTAAAAGCAGGTGTGGAGGTGGCGCCTAACCCCCTCCAGTCGTGCGGGTTGTGTGCCTGTGTGAAAAGGTTACTTACTACTGGGCGCAGTCAATCAGCTGGTACTCGTTGGAGCGCTCATAGCAGGCGCGGACTCCTTCATCCTCCCACAGAGCCTTGGCGTGCTCGTAGAATTCCTGAAGATGGACACAAGAAAGACTCTTGAAAGATAGGAGCCTGCACCCCAGTCAGGGTTAGTCCTGAGGACTGGTGAGACCACAGGTCTCCATGCATGTGACCAATAGCTGCTTCTCAGGGGCGCGCCAAATTAGGGGATTAATGCACACGAAGAACCTTCGTAAGATGTGCTGGGGTTCAATTTTCCTTCAAGGAAAATTTGAATTTTACCAAAATAGTATGATTGGGAATTGCTGGCCCGGTCAGCACCTGTCCTTTTGGGAAGGGTTGGAATAGGAAGAAAGGAAGGAGCCAATAAGCTCCGAGATGTTCAAAATTACAGTAGGTTACAGTTCACATTTCACTTGAACATGAAAACATTTTAGTTACGTGGGGGCAATCTGCCCTTACAAGGAAAGGTTTCCCCACAATGTGAATTCAGCAGGAAAAGGATTCAAATTAGGTAGAACATCAAGTTCAGATGTCAGTAGGAATAATAAAAGGTTGCGGTCTTGATTCATTTTTAACAGGCTGCTATTTTTCTATCAGAAACATAGAATCCTAGTTCATGAAAAAGCTTGTGCATTGCATTATGTATATCGTGTTTACTGCTTGAATTTTTTCCAAACAAAGGCTATTTTAAAAAATGTACCTAAACATACTTATTAATACTGCCTTTCCGCTAGTGTAAGCCGGCAGCCAAACCCATTTAAAATACACAAATTCCCATGGAAGCCTGAAAAAAGGCAACAATAACTCATTGTTTTAACTGTAGACAAGTCTTTTCCTTCTGGGCTGTATAAACTTGCACATCTTCCCAACCTGTTTCCCGTTCGTCTCATAAACTATTCTTTCCCCACAAAGGGGTCAGAACGTATGTGCTTGATTATGAGCTGTTTTGCATTCCCTAAAAACAGTTCTTTATGGAGCGGACAAATCTTTGTAAACAGTGTCATGCACGCCAACCAGAACGCACAGAAGAAACTTCCTGAGTTATGATTTAGGTGAAAGTCTTTTCTTGTTTTAAATAATGAGAATTCTTCTCACTTGCCCCAGGCAAGGACTGATTTTAGAAAAACCTCTGTACAGGTTAAGTGGTGAAATGTTTAACAGGAGAAGGGCTTCCATTTAGAAAACCTGAGAGCTGGCCCCTCACTTCTGTAGCCCTCGGGATCTTAGGGGACTTTCAGTCAACCAATTAACATTTGCACCACAATGAACACACCACTGTCATAACGTGTATGAAGGAAAACTACGGGTGCCACAACTCATGACCCTCATAAACACTGATAATGTAATCAAGTGAGATGTACAGCATTAACAAGTGTGACATTTACTTGTGGGGACGGGTCATCCCAGATTTACGGGGGCTCACCCGACTTGCCCTAACGAGCTGTAGTTGTTTTTCTAACATCAAGGATCCTTATGGAATTAGCTTTTTCCTCAGAATCACGATCACTGAAATGTGTTTTGCCGGAAGTGTGGCTTGGACACAGGTGTCCCTGGGGTTCCTGTGTGACAGACAGCTGTCTGTGGCACCGGGGAGGGGCTAGGGCGAGAACACAATGCCAGGGCGGAGCTTACGGGAGGGAAGTCAAAGTCGGGCACGTTCATCACGCTCAGGATGTAATCCACTCTGAACTGGTTCTCAGGGTTGGCCAGCTCCACGGGTGGCACCAGGTTGCTCATGGCAGCCACGATTGTCTGCAAAGGAGTGAGCGAGCGGTCAGAGGGCAGCACTGTCTGAAAGGGCAGCTAGGGGGTGAGAGAAAGAAGCAGGCACGTACTTCAATGGCCTCTTTCAGGTTGTTTTTGATGTCCTGCACTTTGGTGGCCTTCTCACTACAGTGGGATTAAAAAGAAAACAAAATCATATTGCATCACGTTGGCGAACAGTGTCGCTTTAGTCAAGAGATCCCAACTAAAAGCATAGTATTCTGTTCTTGAAGGAGTAGTGGGCTCAGATCTGTGCAGAGATTGGAGGTTCCCGAATAAAGGTGGTTTCAAATGCCTACCCCCCAATTCTGCCGCTGGGGACACACCAGAATGGGGCCAATTGGCAAACCGGCATCCAATAGTGATCACGGTTACTGTACCAGAAGTTGGACCCTGTCACTATTTCAGATGGGGCCCCCTTGCTTGAAGCCCCCACCGCACACCAAGGTTTCCTGAGAGTGTCAGCATCTCTGTTTGGTGTGATGTTGCTGTGGGCTTGGCAGGAAGTTCCCTGGTTCCCCTGGGGGCTTCCTTGGTCATTGGATTAGTGGACTGAATGCAGGTGCTGGTGGCAATTAGATTCAGGGCTTTGTGGCCCTGCGTATTGACTTATTTACTGAGTCAATGTGTCTCTCACTGCAGCCAGCAGCAGTGATGGAAGGTTCCAGTTAACGCTGTTAGGACACATTGATCCTTCCGCATGAATAGAAATAAGATTCTGCCCGCGGAAGTTTTTATGGTCTGGGGCTTTTGTGTCGAGGGGTGAAAAGGGTGTCCCCCCCTTTTAGTAGACGTTAGAGGTTGTGTCAACTTTAAAATTTTCCTTTTAACTTGCACACATTCCAGGATGGTCTGTGTGAAATGATCCACATTCAGCCACTGATAAAGGCCATACCCTTTGGCTTCTGGGGTCCCCGATGGAATGTTTGTACCCCATTACATCACGTGACACGCTGTGTCTTTCACAAACTGTCTTCATTAGAACTCAGCCATGGAACATTCTTGAGCATGTTTACAGGGGGTAAGAAAGGACCCCCTAGCTTCTGTATAAATCTTGCCATGGCTATTGCCCCACCTTGCATCTTGGTGTTTGAGTGGGGGGTATGGTACCAACCAACACACACCTGTGTATTAGGCTCTGGGACATGGCTATCAACCTCAAGAGGAGGAAACTGAGCCTGAGAGAAGAAAAGTCTGAGTCACAGAGGAAGAAGGGACAGTTTATCTTTCTCTTGCTGTGTGTAATTTCTAAAAGAATCTCTTGAGATTCCCAGTTTTTGAAGCATTCACTTGGTTGATTTACCAAGTCATGGGATGGAGGCCATAATCCCCAGGAGTAGAACATGACAGAACATTTATGTAGCAGAAATGCGAAAGGGGTTAACAGCAGTTACAGCCTGCCAGAGTGGTTAGCAGGGAGGGATGCGGGTGGGGGGGCCATGTGCTCCCCTGCCAACAGGCCCCCCCCCCCCAAGAACCTGGCCTTTCCTGTTTCAAATTATAATGACTAATATTCCCTGAGCATTCTCTTTCAAGATATTTGCACATTTATTTGAGGGGTGGGCCCTCCTTTTCTGAATGATCTCACATCATCCTTTTTCCAGGATCAACCTCCTTCTGGTTAAATTGGCCTTGGAGACTATGCTATCAGAATAAGCAGCTACTTTGGTGGCGCTGTTCTTTTTCATCGGCTGTGGGATGTGTAGGTTTCGGGGTGGGGGACGACAGATGATACCAGGAACCCCCCTCCTGGCTATTTAAATACAAGTGCTGCCTGGGTGAGGGGAACTTGAGCAGACATGATTGGTCAGAGGCGTGGTGCAAACCAGGGGTGTGGAACCCATGCCCCGCTCTGAGGTCTGACTCTGGCCCCCAGACTCTCATGGCAACCACTTGACCCCTTTGTGTGTACAAGGGGCCCTTTCTGAAATCAGGACCGCCCAGACTTGAAGCTATAGTCTAAAATCAATTATTCATATGTTAGAAGTTTAAAAGGACGGGTATGAGTGCCCCTAATATCACGTAAGGATTCAAATTCACCTAAGACCCCATAGGACAAATCCATTCCTAATCATTAAACAGGCTCCATTTCCATGGTAAAGGAAGCCAGTAACCTCTGGTTTTAAGGTCCCACAACAGTTAAGATTAGCTATCTCTGGGGATCAAATACCTAAAAGTACATACCGCCAGAGAAAACTATTTCCAGAAACGAGGTTTTTTTCATTCAGCTTGATTTTTCGGTCTAAGTAGTAGTATGATAATTGGAAAAGTTCCAGTCTTAAATACGGATATTCTGAGAATGTGTTCAGTGTTCATCTATGTTATGTGAATGGGTGTGGGAGTATATCAAGTATAAAACCAACTAAAAAAGAAATCTAAAATCTAATTCGGGTGTGTAATACTAAGACAAAATTCTGCCATTGAAGCAATTACTATGTAGATGGAGATATTATACTGGGGACTGGCAGGTTTATCATCATTTTTACTATCACTTAATGAATTGAATGTTGATTGTGAAATTCAGAGACAGGTCCTCAGATATCTCTAAAGCCAAAATATGTATCAAATGCTAGAATCCTGATGGACTATAAAGAACTGGGGCAGGGGCTGGAAGTACTTTCAGGGTATTCTAGCTCCTCTCCCTCCCTCCATGTGTAAAGCAGAGGCGCTGGGTTCAAATCATAAGCCACCCCCCCTTCAGCTAACTGGTAGGGGAGGCCGTGTCGTACTAAGTTTCATCCAGTTCTATACGTTATCTTTGTGCTTTTGTGGGGAAAGACAGACAAAAGAAGAAAGACAGAAGACAGACGCAAGATACAGGGACAGCTGGGGACATGCAGAGAAGTTTTATTTACCACGCATGTTAATACTTATATTCACTTGCAGACAGTCACAGACAGAAGTGCAGGCAGGTGTCAGTAGGGTTCAAGGGTCTAGCACAGCATCTAGCACACAGTAGGTTGTTCAATAAGGACTTGTCATTACTTCTCAAATGCCAACTTTTGGTACAGTAAACTGACAATTAGTCACTTACTACACAGATGCCTATTTTTGATTGTTGTTACACTACATTTTTGCCAGTTAAGGATTTCATTTCACTTTTTGGGAGGGGGTGATTTTTGGTGGTTTTCTGTTTTTCTTTTTTTTTTATTATTTTTTTAATCTTTAGGTTTGGTGGTAGGGCCCCATTCCCCCTCCCCCACAACAGAATAGTATTCTTATTAGAAGTTCCTAAGATAGGGCAATTCCAGCATGCAAAGTATGATAGGACAGAGCCGGGAAGAGGAGAAACTGTAGCCATCATCTAGGGATAACATATTCTAAAAAAAACAGATGAACAAACATGTGTCAGTTACTTTGTCCCCAACCCCAAAATCCTTTGCCCCTCCCCTCCCCAGCCACGGAAGCCATTTCTTCGAGATGCCCTAGGCTAGATTGATGGCCCTGCATGGTCTCATGAGAAACAGCCGCCCAATGACTGCATGAATATGCAAGCAGCGCTGGAGTGGGTTACCTGGCATGCATGCGTGCGCGGTGGGTAGTGGGGATGCAGGAAGTGGAAAAAAAATTGGCAATGAATGGGAAAAAAAGATGGATGCCATCGTTAATTTCCTACCCACTAGCTAACACAAAGTGCCTTGGATTAAAATTAATTTGAGAACTTTTAAAAGACCAAGAGGCTTTTTGAGATCATTCTTAATGACTTCCGGCAGGGTGCCGAGCATGTTTTCTCCCCCAAATTAAGGACGGTGTGCACCACATATTTTAAGAGAGGAAAAGAAACTTTTTTTTCCCCAAGGAGGTCTGAAATTTTAAAATCAGACCAACCACTGGGTGGATGGAATTTAGTAATTTTAAAAACAAATAGCAGATTCAAATGGAGAGCTGGGGGTGGGGGGGAGGGCTGGGCTGGGGACTGGATGGGAGAGAAACCATATGGAAAAACATCAATTCTCAAAATCCTAAACTGACCCTCTAACGCTGAAATCTGTAACTTTCCCCCAGCTGGATCTAATTAGACTTTAAGATGGCCCCCCAAAAATTGTTTTGCACTTTACTTGCTGTGAAATGTTATGAAATTGTTTATGTGTCACTTGCAAACGTATGCCAAGATGGATGATGGCCCTTAAATGACTCCTTTCTGCCCTCGGTTTCCCAATCTGATCTTCATGTTTGTTTGTTAACAATGTGCCTACCCATCGCTGTTGCTCCTGGCAGCTTGCGCGTCCTCTTCGCCGCCCCTTTTAAAGAGAGATTGACAGCTCACCTAATCTGCAAGGCACCGCGATTTCACCAAATCCCCACCCAGCCTTTCTCCATTCCTTAACAATCAGCCGCCATCCCTTAATTCTTAGGTCGCCTTTCTGGCTAACTTGGAACGCCTCCTGGGACTGTGGGCCTTGGAGGGAAGAATTCCACACCTTGGCTGCGACGTTAGCTGAGTCCTCAGGAGACTCTGGTCCGGGACAGGAGGGACCGATAATTATTTTCTTGTGCTTTCACTAAATGTACATGCATTAGGGGAGCTTAAGACCTGATGTAGCTCACAATTCTTCTGAGGATATCACCTGCCTCTTCTGAGGCAGCACCTCAGGCTCCCCATGCTCCCAGATCCCAGTCCTGAGTGTTTATCTGAACACATGGATACGGGTGGCTTTTGCCCATGTCTTTCCTGGTGTAATAATGACCTCCCTTCCTGCAGTTAGGAAATTGTACAATGTTTTTATTTATAAATAACGATTCCCCATCAATTGTTATTAAAACTGTGCTTGGCTTGCAAAAAACAAACAAACCCCCCCTCCCCCGGCAAAAAAACAACAACAAAAACCACCTCTAAAAACCCAATCTTCACAAATGGTAAGAATTCCTCCTCCTTGGAGGTGGGAAGGGAGGGGGCAGCTTGCCTAGGCCTTCTATGGTTTTGGAATTAATTAGCTTATTAGCTCAACCAGTGTTAATGGCACTTTTTTGGTTTTTTTCTGGCACTCAATGTAAGGAAGAGAGTTAGCTTTGCATTAGGAAAACCCGAATTTGACCTCTATTTCTGAAAGTCAGATTAGAATTCCAAGTTTCTCTACAAACGTCATCGGCACGGCAGTCTGCGGATCGTGAAGGCAAGTTGAATAGCTCAGCCTGGCACTAAGGAAAGCACACATTTACGGGAGGAGGAAAAGACCCCACACCCATTCGTGGACAGATGTCACCATTTCACAGGGAATTCCTGGTGAAGGAAACCGCTTTTGTTGCAATACCGCAGTGAGGAAAAAGAAAAAAGGCTCATCGGACAAGACAAAAATAAGGTTTCTAGACTCACATGAAGAATTCCCGTCTGTTACTTTCACAGGCTAAATTTAACATCCTTGGAGATTACCTGTGGCTTCCTCTACAAAGCAGGCAAACTGGGAATGTCCCTTCCTCTTTTTAAAAAGAAAACAGAAAAGAGAAGCTCTGGTTTAAATGCCTCGTCGGCATTATAAACGGGCTCACTGAGGGTGGAGAAACCTCTCTAAAAATTAAAAAAATTTAGGGTGACCTGTAGTGCAATAAAACTTGAAGTGGATTATTTCAGGGATGTCCTATCTTCCATCAGACTCGAGCTACGGTAAACAGTGGCTGTTGCATCCTTTTAAAAATGCTAGCCATGTCCAGTTTCAATCAAAATATTTATCTAGAGGGGACATGTTCAAATTAGTTTTGCTTAACTAGCCTCATGAAGAAGCACTCCCCGGGAAGTTGCAGGGGAAAAATTATGCAAGATTTTTCTTTACATGATCATTTCATATAGCTAAAAGTCTGTTTCAGGCTTTTTGTTTACTGACCGATGGCCATCTCTGGTGGCAGAACTTTACGGAAAAGGGGTGTAAGGAATTAAGAATTTCAGAATTGGTTTCTGAAAAATGAAGGTGACTTGTTTAATAGCACGTATGTGCTTATTGATAATTCATCGAGTCAATCATAAAATTGGTATAATAGCCTATCCTTCTGAATTCATGGTTAAAGCAGTCTAAACTAAAATGTCCCTTTGTATGATGTCATTTTTTTCTTACCCTCCCCATTATTTGATCTAAAAGATTCTAGAATTTTCCATCAAGAGCTGCCTTCAGCGCAGTTATTTTACCTTTGAAAGGTAGTAAAATTCATTGTTTTCCCAGGGCTCAGTGCATAGCAGGCGACAGGGGTTTTAAACTACTTTTTTGGGTGCGTAACTGAATTAAACTATGCCACCTTCACTCAATCTCACCTTTTGAAACTGCAACTAAGGGAATGCAACTAAGGAATACATTTTCAACTGAATCCATGTTTAAGAAAAGGAATGCGATTCTAAGCAGCTAGTAGTAATTGCGAACTGGTACCTTCAGGTGTCTGTAAATCTGGAAAGGTTACCTGCTCTCACCGGTGAAAACAAAGGCTGGTAGGTAAACTTAGCTAGGGTCTAGGGAGAAAAGGAAACTCCCGGGTTATAGGAGTGTTCCCCTCCGTTTGGCTCCTGCATGGCAAGCATGACCCATGTTTTCCTTTTAGCTCCCTAACACATGCACGCTCTTTTTTAATCTTATTCTCACTGCGGTATCGTCACAATGTCCTATACCAAGATGCCTGGAAGGACGTTTCAAAGGCAAAAATGCCCCTTGATCATGTCCGAAGTACCTAACTCCCAGCCTTTCCATCACTTAAATGTCTCCTTTTTGGTTTCTTTAGGCAAGACTATTGATTTTTAAAAAGGGAAATAATGATTTGCCCATAATACGAATTCCAAGGGGGGGGGGTGAGGAGTAATTATTAACAAGGGCTGTCTCTTCCAGCTTTGTGTATAAGATTATTGAAACAATGTTTCCCTAATAATTTAAAACATCCTTCACTGGTTTATTGAATGGAAATCTGCTGGGGGGTTGGGGGGCGCCTCTCTACAGTGGTCAGTATCGCTGGTGGCCACGGTTGGCGTCAGCCCTGTTGGAGACCCACTGCAGCAGACCTGGCACGGGGCCACCAGGCGCTATTTTCCTGGGGAAGGGAGTTTTTCTTTTCTTTCTTTTTTTTTTTTTTTACAAGACTGGTGCTTTACTATTCCTATTATTTGTTCCTGCACCAAAGATTAAAAGGAGGGGTGTGGGGAGACAGTCCCTAAAGAGCTCTTCCCAGTATTTTCTAGTATGTAGGCTCAAAACATTAAGTGAAACCTGGCTGCCCAGCCCCCCAAAGCGACCTGAACTTCCTGAAGGTGGGTATGAACCGCGCTCCTGTCCCTGCGCCCTGGCCCAGCTTTGACACTTACTCTCCATTAAACCCATTTACATGCAGGATCCTCATCTGCTTCACAATGGTGCTTTTACCAGATTCTCCAGCACCTAGAAAATGAAAGTAAGTCTCCGGTTATGAAGGCGGCATTTTACACACTTGGGGCTGCCAGAGGGACTGCTGTGTTTGCCACAGAAGCAACACACACAAACAAACCAAATAACAGACTTGCAATTTTCCTTGACATTTCGACGCATAGAAAAGGAAATATCCAACTCTATCTACCTGCAGTATTTCACCATCAGAATAACAAACAAGAATTAAAGCTTTTGCTGTTTTTCAGGTGTTCCCCCCCCCCCTTTTGGTGGTTTTAAAATTCGGGGACGGGAGAGCAAAGAGGCAAAGAGAAGGAATGACGCAATTTTGTCATGGGGGGGGGGGAATTAAACTTCTTAAAACCTGAGAATTCACTGGTAAATTGTCCGCATAAATGTACAGAGACACGTAATTCATTGTTTGTCAGATTTTTCATGGTTAAAATACCCAGGATTCACAAACAATATACTGCAGTCCCCTCCTGGTCAGCACTGACGCAGCACCTCCCTCCTAAACATTGTCACAAGGCAGCCGCTTTCGGGGCAGGTCTCTTTCCCTTTGGGCTACTAGAAAAATCAGCCCCTCCAACCGCAATATTACATGTTATCCAATTAGCCACCCTCCTTTCCCACAAACCATGTCTTTCCAAAGATAAATTCTCTCTGGATTCAAAAACCATGTTATGCGGAGTGGGGGGAGATGGCAGACCACCCATTTTCTGTCATCTTCTCAAAAAACACATTTTAATATCAAATATAGTGTTTGAGAACAACCATAGTAACATGCAGCAACAACTGAGGTGTTAAAAGGACAAGACTTTAATCATAAGGAAAAATATTCCTGGAAACCACTGTTTTCAAAGATTTCAAGCCCTTTCCAACTAAATGAGTAAGAAGGTGCACATGCCTCCATTTTAAATCACCTTTCATTTGTAAAAATATAAACACACATACATATTCCCACAAAGCTAGGAGGAGGATTGCTATTTATTTGCAAATGCACGTCCTCTCCAACAAATAATCCTTGTGTGAACCACTGTTTGCCCTCCTCCCACACAAACCTGTTTGGTTTTTCTACCCTTCTTTTTCACTTTTAATTTTATTGTTTTGTTTTATTGCCCAGAGAGCATGGCATTCCTCCTCCTCTTGCTTTTTCCCAAGGCTGTAATCAATACCTGTAAGTTAAAATTAGTTTCCACAAAAACATTGATTTCAAAGCAAACACTATCTTAATGAACCCAACTCTCAGAAATTAAAATATTAAAGGCACTATTAAGAGATTCCATGAAGAGAAAACAGTATTAATTAGAATCTCCCAACATTCTTATTTCAGAAGTGTTAGATCTTTCACAGGCACAAACAGATCTGTGCCTCAGTTTCCACATTTATGAAATTAGGGAATTAGGCCAAAAAATTACTGCAAGATCTTCTGTGGTACTGTAACTCACTCAGTTTTTGTCATTAAATTAAGATGGATTAAGAAAGGATTTGGGGTACCATTACTTGCTGGGGGGGGGGGCATTATTTGGTGAGATCATTTAAAAATGTGAAATGTGTTGCAGTGGCTTGGGCTGCAGACACCTGTGCCAGAGGCTCTCAATGCATTTCGATAAAAAGTAGCCATAGAGATTAGGACACCTGGGGAAAGACTAGCCTATAGTGATTGATGCAAGGTGTGTAACAGTCTCAAATGAAGGAGAAGGTGATCACTGCACAAAGGTGTTAGGTACCATTAGCATCACAGTGGTTTTAAATTAGCATTCAGCAAGCAAGACAGCATTCCTAGGAGAGTCTAGACTTTTCCAGGCTTTCACTTTGAAATTAAATTATATGCATAGTATTATTCACATAGCATCATGTTACCTTTAGAAGTTTTACACAAGACTCCAACATATGTATTATTTAATTACTTAAATTGCAAATGCATAAACACCAGAGACTTAATTTCACTTCATTTTCTGCTTTATATAAATCTGGACCCAAGAGAACAAAGACATGACCCCATCCAAAAAAAGCAAACCAAACACCACCACAAAGAAAAGCCAGTCTTTCACATTTTATTCTTTATGATCAACCCGTTTGTTGAAATGTGACCATGAACTAGGTCTTAACTAGCCAATTCACAAATTGACTCATAGCCAAATTACTAAGGAAGTGGAAAACTTCCATATTAACGTTTTTGTAATACTTCTGGTCATTTCAACAATTTCTTTTATGCTTCTTTTGTTTTATTTTTATTTTTTTCCTAAAGCAGCACCTTTAAGAAAAAGGAGAAAAGGTCATCTCCTTATAGTTTACAATCGCCCCCCCCCTCCCCGTTTTGGCCAGAGGAAAAACCGCAATCAAAAGAGAAAACCCAGAACCAAACAACCAAATGTCACTTGACAAACAACTAATTAACGTCTTTTCATCTCCTTCCACCTGGAAAAAAAAGTCTTCTCCTTAAATCGCTCTCAATACCCCCTCCCGCTGAAAAGGACAAAAAAAAAAAAAAAAAAAAACACCACGCCATTTCCAGACCAAGAAGCCATTTACAGACAAATGTCATTTTCCAGTTCTGATTTGTGAATGTCTTTTTTTTTTTCTTTTTTCACAAAGCACTCTCAATGTGGCCGAGTAACAGGAAAATGTGTGTGTTAATGGTTTATTGGGGGGTGGGGGGTGAGAGCAGCTGCTACAATTAATTCTCTTCTTTGCTTTTCAAAAAGCCTGCATGTCTGGAAGGGGAAAAAAAGGTCATACTGTAAAAATGACGTGTCATTTGGCTTCACTGGGCACTTAGCGCACTAACTCCATTTTTTTTTTTGGTCTTATTTTATTTGATTCTCCCCTTCCTTCCACCGCCCGGCCGGGCCGGGACACGTCCGCTCCGTGCACACACAGTCCGTCCAGCCCGAAACGCACCAAGTCGCGCCCAGCGGCCGCCGCGCTCACTCCTCCCCCCACCCCCCATTCCGGCGCCACGACTCGCCCGCGCCCCCTCCCCCTCACTGCACCACCTTTACCACTCGGATCCCTTCCGAGGGGCTGATGTCACCCGCCCCCCCTCCCCGGCCACTTCCCCCGCCAAAGCCTCCCCTTGGCGAGGCCCCCTCCGCCACCGCGGCTCCCCCCGCGTCACCCCCTTCTCTTCTGGCTCCTCTTTCTCCCCTTCCCTCTCCCAACAAATCACACACCCCACGGAGGCGGGTTCCCCTCCCGCTGCCCGCCACCCCATTTCCTGTCCCCGAAACCCTCTTTTTGTCGCAGTCTCCGAGCCTTGTGGGGCTCCCCCTCCCCCTCCCCAACACGCACCCAAGCCCCTGGCGTCGTGTAGGCCTCGCGGAAAGAGAGAGAAAAAAGCGCGAGGGGGAAGGCGAGAGCGAAAGAGAGGGAGGGAGGGAAGGAGGGAGGGCCGGCCAGGGAAGGGGACCCGTGCCCGCGTCGCCACGGCCCCCGCCCCATTTGGAGCCCCTGCCCGGCCGAATCTGCGCCCTGGGGTCCCCCTCCCGGCCTCGCCCCCCAGAAAAAGAGCCCGCGAGCGGGCTGCGGGCTCGGGAGCGCGCGCCCGGGGCGGGGGGCGGGCTCGGCGCGCGCGGCCTGCGGGGCGCCCCGAAGGGCGGCCGGGCCGGGGCCGGCGCCCCCCGCCCCGCCCTTACCCAGCAGCAGCAGGCGGTGCGTGGCCCGGTAGACCTGCTTGTCCTTCTGCAGCTGCTTCTCGATCTTTTTGTTGGCCTCGCGTTGCGCCTTCTCCTCGTTTCGCTGGTCCTCGGTCTTACTGTTTCCGAGGCAGCCCATGGCGGCGGCGGCGGAGCGCGGGGCGCGGCCGGGCTGCGGCGGCGGCGGGCCGGACGCGGGCGGCCTCACGCGGGCCGGGAGGGCCGGGGCAGCGCCGGGCGGGCGGGCCGGGCGCGGGCTCGGCTCCTCGGGGAGGAGCGCGCGGGGCGGACTGCGGGCCGCGGGCCGCGCGGGGAGGGTGGTGTCGGTCGGACCGAGGGGAGCGCGCAGCTCCCCGCCCCTCGAGCCGAAGCCGAGGGGGCTGATGGCCGCTCCGGGCCGAGGCGGACCAGAGCAGGAGCTGCGGGAGCTGCTGCCGCCGCTGCCGCCGCCGCCGCTCTTATTGCCTCGGCCCGGGCCCGCCGCCCCGACCCAAAAGCGCCGCGACGGGCGGGGGGAGGCGGGGGGAGGAGGCGGCGGCAGGGGGGGTGGAAGGAGGAGGAGGAGGCGGAGGGATGAGGAGCCGCGGCCGCCGCGGCGGCTAGGAGGGCGGGAGCGGGCGCAGGGAGGCACCCCCCCGGGTGCCCGGGAAGGGGGGGTCCCTGCGCCAGCACCCGGCCGGGGATGGGACGGGGCCGGGCCGGGGAGCCGCCCCCTCGCCCCCCTGGCTCGGGCCCCAGCCGGCCAGCCGCGGGGGGAGAGGGGGCGGCTCCGAGCCGGTGACGACCCCTCGCACGACGCCAACGCTCCACCCCCCGCGGGCGCCGCCGAGGGGCCGGGGTGGGCGGAAGGGGAGGGAGCGCTCGCCCGAGCCCGGACTTCGGAAAATTTTCGAAGAGAGAGACATAGAGAGAGCCAGAGAACAGGGAGTGTGGAAAAAGCGAGGCGAGCACGAACCAAAGGACAGAGCAACCGAAAAGGAAAATGTGTCCACACACACACACAAAGACATAATAAAAGTCCACACTGCACAGCGATGGTGGCGTCCGGGGGCGGGGGCGGGGACGGGGGGCCGACTAGATGAGCCTCTCGTCGCGCCCCCGGCGCCGGGCGCCGTGGCCCGAGCCGAAGGCCCCTGAGGCCCCGGAGCGCCCGCGGCTCCTGCGCTTGGCGCGGCCGCCCAAGTAGGAGAAGAAGGCGCAGCCCAGGAACACTCGGAAGCAGCAGGTCGCCCCGAACACGAAGCCGCAGCCGCGGCCGTGCTCCGTGCGCTTCTGCAGCAGGAAGTTGAGCACCCACGAGGGGCTGCGCACCGAGAACACCAGGAACACCACGAGGGGCAGGTGGGCGCTCAGCGCGCCAGCCTTCAGCGGCCCCGGCCGCCACACGACGCCCCCCACGCGGGGCGCCGTGTAGTAGGCGTCGTCCTCGTCGCCCGAGTCCGTGTCCCACTCAGCCCAGGCCCTACTCGCGCCCCCGACGCCGGCGCCCTCGCCGCCCCCGTCGGCGCCCCCCGCGGCGCCCTCGTCGTCGGCGGCGCCGGCGGCAGCGGCAGCGGCAGCGGCGGCGGCCTCGGGGCCGTGGGCCTCCTCCCCGGCACCGGACCCCTTCTTTTTCTTCTTCTGCATCTTCTCCAACTTCTTCCTCTCCTTCTCCTTCTTCTTCTCCTCCTTTCTCTTCTGTTCCAGCAGCTTCTTCTCCAGCTTTCTCTGCTCCTTTTCGGTCAGGAACTTCTCGGGGGGCGCTTCGCGCGCCGGGTTCTTGGGGCTCTTGGGGGTGTCCCCGGAGCCCCTGTTCCTCCGCGGACCGGCCAGCGCTGCAGCTGCCGCGGCAGCTTCGGCAGCCACCTCGGCTGCGGCCGCCACCGTCTTCTTCTCGCTCTCCACCGCACGCGCTTTGATCTTCATGGCCATCTTCAGCATAGTGGCTCGGCCACCTCCGGGCGCCTGGCTCCCGCCTCGCCCGGGCGCCCTGCTTGCCCCCGGCCTCGGCCTGACGGGCCCCCGTGCGCCCCGTGTCGGGGGGACTCCGCTGCGGTGCGGTGCCGCCGCGCTGCCCTGGGGCCGCGAAGCGCGGCTGCCCAGCTTCGGGCTGCTGGGCTGGCTGCCTAAGAGTTAGCGCCAAAAAGGATGAGCAAACGAAAAAGGGGCGAGAACAAACCAAAAAGCACCGAGAAATGTCAAACAACTCAAAAAAGAAAAGTGCAGAGGCGCGATGGCACAAGTTCGCCGTGACCCTCCGGCGCTCCTTGGCTTGGCTCTTGGGCACGCCAATGGAGAGGAGAAAAGAGAAAAGAGAGAGAATTTGGGGGTGCCCGGGAGGCGCAGGGCAGGGCGGCTGTGCCGGGGTGCCCCTGTCCCGTCCCAGTCCCGGTGGAGCTTGCCCGCACCGGGCGACTCGCACTTTG
Source organism: Rhinolophus hipposideros (assembly GCF_964194185.1). NCBI lineage: Eukaryota > Metazoa > Chordata > Mammalia > Chiroptera > Rhinolophidae > Rhinolophus > Rhinolophus hipposideros. The sequence continues at coordinate 3,393,223 of NC_138068.1, forward strand.
CGGGAAGCCACGGGGCACCCGGACTTACATGTGAGTGAGGCGCACTCACACGCAAGGTAGTGCCTGCCGGCCGCCCGCCGCCGCCCCGCGCCGGGACAGGGGTCCGCTCCAGCCGCGGCGCCGCAGCCCGGAGCCAGAGAGCCGGCGAGCCAGCGAGCGCCGCGCAGGGCCAGCCACCTGACGCAGCCCGCTCCGCGGTGCCGACGCGACTGAGTGTCCCCGCCGAAGACCAGCGCTCCTAACCAGCCCGATGACGCCCCAGCCTCTTCAGAGGACCGACCCACAGCGGCGGCCCCTATAAACCGAAGGGGAAGCCGAAAAATCAGCCCGCCGGGGACGCACCCAAATGGGCCGCTACGCACCCGGGGGGTGTGAGGCGGCGTGGGGACGGCGCGGGAGTGGGTGAGGGGCGCGGGGGGCGCAGCAGGGGGCGGCGCGGGGGCGCCCAAGGTGGTGGGCGCCGGACCCCGCCTCCCAGACCTGCCTCCCAATTTTCGGTGAGTGGTGTAGCCCTGGGCGGCGTGCAAAGTGTGCGACGGCGGCGCTTACCCCTGCTGCGCGCCTCCTTACCTCCAGCTTCCCGCTCAGCGCACGCGGGGACCGCCACCCACCCCGCCCTCCGGGCCGCGCACGCCCGTGGAGGTAGGTGTCGGCAAGCCCAACTACTGCGAAGCCTGGAAAGGGTTTCAGATCTGACGAGAGGCGCTACGGGAGCGCAAAACTAGCACCGCCGCAAGAAACAGGCGCAGACAGTGAGCGTGCCCGTGCTGGCGACACTAGAGCCGAGCCGTGGTGGCCGTGGCTGCCGAGTAGCTGCGCCCGGCGGCGGCTTCCCAGGCGGGAGCAGTGGTGGACCCAGGTGTCCTGGTTCTCCCGTGGCCCAGCCCGGGCGCCGTAGGGTGGGAGTGGGACGGCCTGGAACAGACGGAAAAGTAGTTTATTGCACAAGAATTTGTTTGCAATTGTTTAAAAACTCTCAAGTGTCCCCACCCCACTCCTGTCCCCGCACTAGGACGCGGCAGAGAGCATTGGGTTAAGAGCAGAGACACCAAGAGGTTCTCGACCACTGGGCCCGTTCACTTTGCCTGGGACCTTGGTTGAGTCACTTGCGGCCACGCTGGTGTCTGCAGGTACATTTCATTCATTGATTCATTCAATAAATGTTTAGTCCAGGAGGCCTATCTTGTGCCCAGGTGAGCCAGAGTAGCCAGGTGACCAGGCTAAGACAGGGCAACTGCCTTTGGTGTGTGGCAGGCCTACCTGCCAGTAAACCCAGATGCACAGAGGAATCATGAACTCTCTCCCACCTTCAACCTTTGACTTCTAAACAGTCAGTGAAACTTGGGATGTCTAGAGGAGAAAAAAGAAAGGAAGTTCACCTGTAAATGGAAACACACCTAACACACCTGGGGGTCTGCGGTGATTGTTTGATACTTCCAGAGGCCCTGGAACAAATTGTCAAGAATAGTTTGAAGTTTTCTTTGAAAATAGAAAGACACTATTAACCATTCAACAGCACTACTGAAATTCCCTCTTTCGCCCGTTTGCTCAACTCAAAGTAAGAAAAGGTGTGACAGATGAATATGTCACATATTATTATTTTTGGCTCCTCCAGGTACACTACCACTGCCATTCCACAAGGCCTCTTTTCTTCTGGATCTGAATGGACAACGAGAACAATTCAAAGTCACCAAAGAACAGTTGGAATTCAGAGCAGGAAACAAAAGCTGCAGGCCAGACCCCATAACCTGCAGCAGCTACTCTGCCTCACTTGGGCCTCCGACTTTTCTCTGCTTCAAAGTGACTGTACCTGCTCTCCCCCCACAATCAAACCAAACTAAGCCGGGACTTTGTCCCACTTTGGATTTTGGCCTCTCCCACACAAAAATCACCTTCTTTTGCAAAAAAGCTCAAAGGCACAACTTTGTTAGGTTGATGCTTTTCACATAAACAAAAGCAGATAAAAATATTGAACCCATAGACCTGAATGGGCTGGTTAGCCGTGCGACGGTAGGGCTTTACAATCAACGATGACGTGGCTGTTTGAGGACATCATGATTCACAATCCTTCACCCACTTAGCTTAGAAACTACTTGAAGACAGGGCCCAAGTTTTATATCCTATATTAAATAAAAACTTCTTGGTTGAATTTCATTAATCAATTGTCTTTTTTAAAAAAAATGGTGAAGACTTATAAGAAGGAAGAACAGATCAGAAATATTTGTTATGCTCCATTTGTTCAAAAAGCATCTTCCTTCCTGCTTCTAATGTGTCAAAAGCACAAATACATGGTATTTGAAAGGGACAAGGTAAATAGTAACCAATACAACCTTGATAGTTATGCCAGTAGCTACACGTTGCTACAAGGAATGAAACTGAATGAAACAGAGTTCTTTGGAAATCCCTGAGTTGGGTTACCAGCTCTGCTTTTAGAGAAATATCATACCTAAACTTTGAAAGGAGGTAAACTGTCCCATGTCATATACTGACACATTGCAGGCAAAGCACAATTGGGACTATTGTCCTAGAAATGTATAAAGCAAGGTCAGGCTTTAGTCATTTCAACTTCTAGCAGGCCATCCTTGGAAAAAAAAAATTTTTAACTGTAGGTTTCACCTATATTTTATTATGACCAACCACTGATGGACAAATAAAGCACTTACTTTGTAAATAAATGACAGCAGGTGGAATCAAGGGTTTACAGGTAAGCAATGGCACTAAGAGCTGGGGAACACAAGCCCATCTGTGGTGTGTTCAGCTTTCTGTTTTCACCTGACACAAAAGGAAAGCTGAGATTTTACTTAATTGGCATGGTGAGCTGACACTGTCTATAGTTTGCGATCCTGCATTTGACCAACCTGGGCCTTAAAAGTTTTAATTTACAAAAAAAAAAAAAAAAAGTCTTTCCGATTTGGAGGCCACCATGTGTGACCTTTTCATATGAATCAGTAATTTATTTTATTAGGTCATTACCATTTTAAGTACCTGGTTTATCGTTTAAGAGTAAAACAATGCATTAGCATAATTCTTAGAACAGTCCAGGCTTGAGACTTTTCCAATGAAAGGGGCCTCTCTTTTGGCACAGGGAAAGATGGAAGTGGTGGAAACTTCAGGCTACAGAGAAGGGCAAAAGGCCAAAATATCCTAGGTTTGAAATGCCCAGGGAAGGCCCAGGTTCCTGGTTCAGGTGACTTGCTTCATGCCAAAGCCAGCAAGTTGGGATAATAACACACCCCAACCTAAAACACTCGGTCACCAAATGACACAACCTGGTCAAACAGATGGTGTCACATGCTGCTCAGAGGGATGGCCTAGCAACAGTCCTTTCCAACACTGCATATTTTACAACAATGGATGAATTCACACGTCAGGGTTGAATTTTGTGGTCTTGTAAGCCTCCTATTTATGGGTGGATGTGTTCCTGTTCAAGTGAAAATGACTTGTCTGCTTTAAGAAGCAATAGGCTCGCTGCAGCTTGGAATCTTGAAAATATTGTTTCACTTCATAATGTAATTCAGTTTTTGGACAAGAGTGTTCTTCTCGGCTTTTCCTTAGTCTGGGTCATTGTAAGAGTCCAGAAAAAATAGACTTATAATATTATTTTAATAGCCTAGGAAACAATAAGTAGGTTTCCACCGAAGCAGAAACCTTAGCTGTAAGGTTTTAATAATAGTACTTAGCATTTCCACAGTGCTTACTGTCTTTGAAGCACATTCTGCACTTTTATTTAATTAGAAAGTGTGGTTGCACGTGTGACTTAAAACGTGCACTGTATGATGACAAAAGCAGGCACTGTAAAAACCCTTTTCCTAGGCCCAGTTAATCCTTGGTAAGAAGGTTCTATTCCCATAAACAGGGCTTTTTCCCCCTGGTCATGGTTACTAGCTAGTAACTTCAACCACAAGTGCTCCTAAACTTGCATTCTACACGAAACACAATGTATAAGTTAGCAACCCTTCATTTCAGAAGACTTGAAATCAAGAAATTAACTACACGGCCGTACAAAATTGCCCTATTTAATTTCGATCGGCTAAAACAATTAAAAAAAAAAAATCAGAACATGCTCTCATCCAAACAGAATGTGGGGGCACATTGCCCAATGTGTTTGGACCTGATTTCTCGAGCCATGGGCTGTGAGATGCTGTTGAAGCATTTACTTACTTAAAACCATGATTCACCACATGAGAGCAACAGGATTTGGGCACCTTTGCTGACCTTTCTCAACCGTGGTAGGTAGGCCCCATCTATGAGAGAGGCTTGTCGGTCCCCATGGATGCCCAGTTCCCAAGGCTATTCTTGCCTTTCTCACCAAGTCCCCGGGAGCCCAGTGTGGGAGTCAACTAACAAAGTCACCATCTACCTTAAAAGGGGGCCACAATAAAGAAGAAACTAAGCACATGACTGTTTCTTTGAAAACTGAAACCTATATAATAGGATCCTAATGTTAGCCTTGGTTGAAGACTCTAGATGGACAATTTGGATTAGGGGCATAATGACACCAACTGTGACCAATGGACCCATTTAATTGGATAAAACAAACAAAAAGATGAAAAAGTGTCATGACTCTAGAGCAGGACAGTTTTCCTAAACTAAAATATCTTTAAGTTCTCTTGGGGGGGAAATTTTTCATGAAATTTTTCACGGGGAACTTGTTTCTTAGAACATTTGGCTTGGCCTTGAAGATGGGGGTGAGAACAGGCAGTGGGGACTAGTTAGAAATAGGTACGCCCGGCTAACTTGATTTTATTTATAAGTGCCTTATTTATAGCACATTTTGACTCGACATCTTACTAAACAAGTAACAGGAAAAAACCAAAAAAAGCAAGTTGGTGCAATCCAGCGAGGGCTAAAGTCCTAAACAAGATCTCCTTAGATAAATGAAACCTTTTAATTGCTCTCATTTTAAATATTTTCATTGCAGTCATTTCTTCAAATTTAGCCCCATATAATTAAGAGTTTAAAGAGTTAAACACTTTGGATTAATCAAGTAATAAGTTTCCTTAGTACTGCTTTGTGTGTACATATATACAAATGAAACAACGGCTAAATACGAATTTTATATCTTGGGTTTTTGCTTTATTTACCTACAAACCAATGCGAGCGCTCATTGTCAAACAGCCTTGCAGTTAGATACTAGCCTCAGTTTGGGACAACAGAAATTGGGAGGGGGCTATGGGTGTCACTTACCCTCATAACTGAAACCACCTGTCTAGTCCCTCCCCCATCTGTTGGTAAACCCTGAATTAAGCCATTAGTGTGACAATTAGTCACACGTTTGATACATCTAGAAACGTAGGTAACTTTTCATCTGTTTGTGTTTGCCCACACACGTTTAAATTGAAATAGAAAAATGTATAATTATAGTTTAGCTCCACCTATTCCCCTGGGTCTTACTTTGAGGGGGAAAGAACCAAGAGGGGACAGGAAGGCATGGCTCCCAGATAAAGAAGGTGGCCTCCTCAGCACATGGCTACACACAAGCCCCAAGTGTCTTCCAGCTGGATTTCTATTTAGCCTCTGTCTGGTCAAAATGCCTGGGCCTGTCGGGAGCCCACTGGATATTAGCAGAGCTCCAGTGGTACTGTGGCTTTCTGAGGTCTTTGCCCACCTCTGGAAGTGAGGCGGAGAAAATTATTCAGCCAAATCATCAAGCATTTGCCATTATTCTGGGGATCAGATGAAAAAGAGGTGTTTCCAGGAGCTACAGATTTCAGCTTTACCTGCAGTTGCGTCTGGGGGCTGCATGTCTGGGGGAGCAGTTCCTCTGCTCCCTTTCTTGAACATTCCTGTCCCTGGGTGGCTTTAGTCTCTGCTACCTTCTCAGATTACGGCTTCTTTTGTGCTAATTACACCGAAAAAATTAAAAGAATGTCGCTGTCTTTACAAAGAACACAAAGCTGGCTTGCTTTAACAACTAAATAGAACCCACTTTTTTTCAGAGAGCAGAAAACAGCTTTCAAATGATTCCTACCAAGTGAATTAATGGTAGATGGCCCCTTCACTTAGTAAGACCCAGGTGACAGAAGGGCTCAGCTATTGGGAAGACAAATTGAAAATGTGTGTAGCTTTTTGGGGGGCCATTTACATAGAAAGAGAAGATATGATTAATGATCAACTTCTTTCCCCCAGCACTCAATTGTAAATTAAGACTTGCCAAAAAAGAAAAAGAGAAAAAAAAAACAACAACTTGTCAATGATGGGTGATTTAAGCTGCATGGAAAGAGGAAAGAAATGGAAAGTGCTCATCACTAGAAAGCAGTACCTATACTATGCAGGTAAAAATATAAGTGGAAAGAAGTCTGACTTCTCTCCCTGGAAGGCTGTGGCTTGAGCAGATACTGTTCTGTAGCTGTCCTCCAGGTAAGAAAAGGTCTTTCAAAGGATAGAGCTGGGAAGAATGAGCCATTCCTGCTAGCCCAGCCAGTTAGGGATGACACCCGCCCTCCCTCCTTCTATGAAATCCTCGCAGGGTTAATAGGTGAAAGGCAGCAGCTTGGAATGCCTTCTTTTTCCTAAGGAACATTAAATTCTGAATTGCTCATGCTGAAATCATGCTACAGCTGTGACCCTCAGGGATGAATGTTGGACACCGGCTCAAGTGACAGGTGTTCGCCCAGTTTGGCTGAAATTGCGATGCCTAACTCAAGTTTTCCCCCCCGATTAATTGGTGGGGACTCTAGAGCCAGCCAGGAAAGGGCCTTTTGCCACAGACACAGAAAAGACCATGTGTTCAGCAGTCAACAAAAATGCCAGCCTCGGGGAGAATGGAGGCACTGCTCCCTGAAGAGAAAATAAGAAAATCAAGACAGACTTTGGGAGGCAGGGAAAAGAGAAAGAGGGAGCTGAGATCTGATCAGGACCAAACCCCTCTTCTAGGTTTTAAAGCAAACAGGTCTATCCTGTAATCGGCTTTTGGAGGATTTTAGCAAGCAAGTCTGGGATTCTAGGAAATGTGGCACTAAAATTGGTATTATTAGAGGAAGTGGCACAAAAATGCAAAGTCTAATCCGTAACACGCTAATTATACCTATTTTTATCCCAGGGTTACAGTGACCTAACACCAAGAAATAGAAAACTAGCCCTTCACAAAAACAAGACGGGACACCTGGGGGATGGGGCCACAGGGCAAAGGTAGCACGGAGTCCCTTGATCTGAACTGGGCTGAGAAATCAGCAGTCAGCCATGAAGGAGCTGATATCTAAGGGAACTTGGCAATAGTGGAGGAAGGCAAGTGGGGCTCTAGAACAAGCCTTGGGGGTTCTGGTATGATGGCAGCATGCAGAATGGTCAAAGGCTGGGCTGAGCAAACCACACGATGCCCGTAGGGTATCCTGGTCTGCAGAGGGAAGGATGGAGGCCAGGCTGTGTTTTGCCATGCCAAGATGGATTGCAGACGAAGCCCTCCTTGGTCCATCCCACCAACCACAAAGGCCCTGGGTGGGTCCCTGTCTTCTGGTAAGATGGTGACAAGTGGCTGGTAGAAAACCAGTCCCAGATGCTGCCTACGCTCCCACTTTGGAGACTGGTCCCAGTAAGGATGCTTCTCAGTAAGATGATGGTCGAAGGTATCAACTAACTTAAAGCACTCTAAGGTTTTTTTCTTCCTTGTTCTGAAAAAATAATCTCTACTTTCTGAGTACCAGGATTTTCAAATAATTGGACACCCTGGGGCTGCTTCAAAAAGTCTAGCTGTGTAAAAACTTTCAAAGGAAGTTGATGTAAAACTTAGTTGGGACAAAAAGACACAAGTTAAATGAACACTCCATTTACTCCACAACTATTAAAGGCATCCCAAAGTCTAGAATAGAATAACCTAACTGACCCAAAATTAATATCATATATTATTAACCCATGCCTCTGGGGGGCACCCCAGAGCAGGGTAATTTAAAGTCATTCTCAGCCTTAAAAGTGAGTTTCTTAAATGGTTTTCTACTCATGAAATCAGTAATTATTCCAAATACATCATTTCAATGAACTACCATGAGTTAGTTGAAGGCAAAATGTGAAAAACAACAAATTGTTGACTAGTGTGATCCCCAAGAGTACTTAATGTATTAATTTTAGAAAATACCTTTATATTTTTTTTACCTTGAACATTTTAAAATGTGTTAAACAAATGTGTTTTCCTCAAGATGGCATATAGCCACACATCCATTAGATTTACTGAGGGTACAGAAGACAGAAGAGGGGAACTTTGTAAAAACAAACAAAAAAAGAAAAACAAAAAAAAAAAGGAGAAAGAGGACTAAAGAATAAAACTCCGCAACAAATATTTAGTTTCTAAAATGAATATTGAAGGTAGAAGGATTTTGAGAGGAAAATATGTGCATAATTTCTGAGATATGTAAAGCAAAACAACAAATCTACAAATGAAAAAAACACACACAAAACTACTAGCAGCATGCAAAACGCAGGGAAACAAACAAAAAAATCACTCTAATTTATAGTAATTGAACCCTTGCTTAACCTTCCACCCCAAACCTGATGATTCTGTGAAATCATCCAGCTGTCACTCTTTTCCTTTTAGAAAGGTGACATTGATTTGTCTAGCAAAGACCCATTATTAGAATTCTGAGGTCTGCTTAACGGGGCTACTAATAATTTGAGTCATCAATAGTTGACACCCCGCCCCTGAAATTCTCAGTATGTGGTAAAGTGCTGAAAACATATTTTCAAGGTTCTGTGACTGTAACATAAAAATAAAGGATCAAGGCTGGGTGGCTTTGGACGTCTGAGCACATCTGGGCTCTACTCTGCCTGCACCCCAAAGGGAAAATAAGTAGATGGAGTAGAAACAGCATCTGGGGGCAACATCAAAGCTTTGGGCTGAGCTGTCTGCAAATAGAAATAGATGGCACAAGACTGAACTGCGGAGGGATGTATGCCACCAAGCCATCACCCCTTCTCCTGCCTCCCTCCCATCCACCTGCCTGGCTGTTTACTGCGTTGAAAAACTAGGAAACACTGTAGCCCAGACAGTCTAAATTGGCCATCCACATGAGAAAAGATTGATGGTCTACCCTAGTTTTGGTGACTTTGAAATAAAAGGATGGGGAGTAGGGGGGTAGGGTATCGGCCTCTTAGAGAAACTGAATTATGGACATTATTTTTCCTATCAAATGGCACTTCTCATCCTTATTTTGCACTGGCTGGATTGAGTTGGTTGTAATCTAAGACAAAAATGAGTGCAGATGGCTTCAGCTTCCTGTAAATTCTAAGATGGCTGCAGGCACTAGGCAAACTTGACCCTGACAACGCTGCTTCCGAGGGAGCCCAGTTACCGCTCTCCGCTCTCCGTCAGCATGGTCTCCTCCCTGTGCCCGCCTGTAAGGACCGGCTTGCCACTTCACCCCTCTCTCACTCTGCAGCAGACTTCCCATGGCCACGGCAGAAAAAGCCAGACCTAACATCTTCCTCCTGCCTCAGAGCCCAGGCTGGTTTCTCCGTCTGTTCCCTCTGTCCCTGAAAATAAGCTTATCTGAGGCATCTGGGCGAGTGTTGGCGTGATGTCGGGGTAGCTGTTCGGGGAGCTGACCCTCTCAAATAGCCTGGCAAATCGTCTATCTGGAGACAAAACAACCAGATGCTTTTTCACGACTGAACTTTTGACCAAATCCATGAGATGCTTTGGTGTCAAGAAGACAAAAACTCAAGTCAGAAAGGTCACTGGCATAGGAAATGCTGGGGTGACAAAAAGCCACAGAGAGAAGGAAGCATTACATCTTTCTAGCAACGAAAATCCCAGTTTTCAGGTTGTGCTACATGATACAAAATTTGCCAGCGCGAAGCCAAAAGAGAAAGAATGGATTCTTTTTAAGGCTATATTGTTCCTATTCATTGGCTTTGTTGCTGCCAGAAAGTGGCTTGCTGTCCGCCTTTCCTGCACTCTATAAAATGTAAATGGTCTAAATTAAGAAGCCATGTAATCTCAAGCAATATTAATTCTGACATGAAAAACGAGACCAATTCTTCAGGCAGGATTATGATCCCCAACGCCTGACAATAACCGATCACCTCACTCTGTTTCTCAAAGGACAGGATATTTTCCTTTTCCAAAGTGTCTATCTGTTTCTAAGAGAGGACAGAATCCTCACACATTCCTTATTCCGACATTGAAATGGCACCGTCTCCTAAAGTGGGCTGGCTTTGACGCTCCTCAGACTCTGCTGAGCTTCTGGGTCCTATTTGTCTGTTTTTCCCCCCTTCCACACTAAAGTCACTCTGGAAAAAAAAAATATGTCAGCACCCGAGGACTGCCAGTGGGGACACTGCCCTCAAATCCTTTTCCTGCAGACCGAGCTGTGGCTCCTAATACTGTTTTCCAAATGGAAAAGGGAAAAGGGGCGTTTGAACACATTCTTTCTAGTGTTTCCCCCTCAACTGTTCGTTGAACGCAGCTCCATCACGGCTCCTCCATCTCTGTAGCAGTCAGAATCGCCGTGCGTCTACATGGAGAGAGAATTTGCATCTCGGCTGGGCTCCGATGGGAGCCAGCAGCTGTTCCGGGGAGAGGAGGCATCTCGACCTCCCTGCAGTCCCCCCACCGCCCCCAGAAGGTTCTGCAGATGTGCTTGTTAATCTTCTTGTTAAGTGCAAGAAGGAAAGTAGCTGTCCTGGTAAACCCCCCTCATTCACTTCCCCCCAAGCCCCTGCTGGTTCACTGTCTGCTGCCTGTTAATGACCATCAAAATGAGAAGTGACTCTAGCAGTGCCAACGTGGAGGGAAATAAGGAACCCCAGAAAACCACCAACTCTTTGGGGAAAGTGGCTGACTAGGGGGCCTCCTTGGGGGAGAGTACCCATCGGTTTGATTCCAGGCCTGGGGTGCTCCCGGCGACATCACTTCTAACAGACATTGTGTAATTCAGTTACACACAAGCAGCTGAGGAGCAGGTCTGAATCCTGCCTCCTGCTGTGTCATTCTCTGCTTCACCCTGCTGGCCTCAGTGTCCCGATGTGGGAGGGAAGTCACAGGTAGCAGGAAATGATATCCCTGATGCCCCTTCAATGTGTTTCTTCCCTCTGCTTCCTTAGTCCCTGGGGACCCCAGGGCTAACCTGGATACAGTTTGTTAGTCTCTCTTACGTTCCCCGTTCCCAGGAGCTGAGATTTTTTTCAGCTGCGACAGTCTGTGGATTCACTTTTGCTTCTCTCTAAACACTGCCAGCAGGAAACCCAGGGCCACCTTTGGGGGCTATAGCAACCCACCAGGGGTGGGCCAAAGGTCAGGGCATAGATTACAGACAAACCCAGGAGGGTAGAAAGGGGAAACGGGGCCCTTTCCCTGATTCCTGCCTGAGCTGCATGAAAACTATGGACATCCGGTTTTCCAACTCTCTTCCCACCCCTAAAACATGGCCTCTGCTCATCAGTCTCTAGGCCTGCAGAGCTCTGTCTGCAGCTCCCAGGCCCTTGAGTGTCCATTTAAACCACACACCTGACTTGAAAGAAAAACACTTTCAACAATGAGGTGTGTGACCACTTGAAACCCCTCCACTGCACTCAAAGCCGGCGGAGCAGAACACAAGCTGGACTCCCCCCTTGGGGTTCAAGACACAGCTCACCCCACAGAAGGGAAGGGACAGGCCAGCACCCAGCAGGCTGCTAAGTTCTGCCCTCTGGGTCCTTCCTATTCGCGGTTCACCCCTGGCAAAGAATAGCAAGGTGTGAGGGACAGAACTGGGCATGGACCCCAGGACTGCGCGAGGGGGCCTGGCACGCCCTCTCTGAGTGTATCCATCACTGCATGGTGACAGCCGCTTTGCACTCTGTAGCTCAGCAGCTAACATCTCTTTCAGAGGTCCCTTCCCTTCCCCCCATCACAAGCCTCCTCTGTAAAAACCAAAAAAAACATCTTGTTCTTTCATCCTAATTAACGTGCTGTCAGGGAAAATGGCACGGCTCATTTTTGCAGAGTTGAAATGACCCTCTCCATTCCTCTCCTCTCATTTGCTAAAGTGGTCCTTCCTCAGCCTGAAATCAGGCCCTTTGGTGATGGAAATTTTAGCTGGAAGCAGAGAGTTCTAAGCAGAAGCCTAACCTTGGAGGGTGGAGAGGAAATCGATGCTCTGAGCAGGCCTGTCTCTGCGGTAAGGTCTGGCTGTGCCGCCACCTCTGCTTTGTGTGAAGGTTTCCTAATTAACAGTCATTGTCGGGGGGCACAGTTGAGCAGAATTCAGAGGCTGATTCTCCCCGCTGACTTATCTCAGGGGCAGGAGGAAGCTGTTTAGAAGGAAGTAAACAGGTTCTGGATCTGGGAAGATAAAAATCCGAGCGCCTTTCACGCTCAGAGGGAAAGCGTGACTGCGTATTTAATATCCTCGCTGGCCTGCGTGTTTGTGTGTTTGAAAGAAGGCTGTAACTTACAAGCATAATTAAGTGCCCCCTCCTCCCAGCCGAGGGTTTCTGCGCCTGTCACCAACGCTGCAGTGTTTCGAGGCCCTTTCTAAGTAAAGGCCTAGCAATGGCATCTCAGCTCATTTTCTGAAAATGTCACCCTAAGCCTGTTGGCCATCACAGAACTTTCTGAAAAGAACATTTCAGGTAGGGAACATGTTCATGTTTAAGAAAAAAAAAAAAAGAATCTTAAAAGAAAAAGGCAGCCATGGCCAAGTAGTTTGTAGCTCTGTCATTGGGATCCTGACATATTCAAATACATATTCTGTGAGAAATTCGTAGTATCCCTCCCAGTCTCCAACTACTTAAAGGAAACTCACACGTCAGGAGCTTTCAAAATTAGCTTAATTTCCCTTTCCTAAAGATCATGCATCTTGGAAAGGCTCCCTTTGAGTTACACCAGGGAACTTAATTGGCAAGCTTCCGGATTTCTAGAAGGGTATGTTAATAACCGGTAAGTCAAAATGGCAACCCAGTCCCCCCTCCACTGAATCGTTAGTTGCTAATGTCCCTCTGAGTAACTCGAAGCTAAGGTGTGAAATCAGCCGGAGTGTCACTAAGCTCTGTTTCTCCAAAGGCTGCAAGGCAGGACAGCTGGGGCACTGTTTATGTAACAAACCAGCAACCTGGTTGTTTCTGCTGCTTGATTATCTGCTGGCCTCACCTCCTGCCTCCTTGCTCTTTCTTCTGACCACCCCCAGCATTTTTTTTTCCTTTTGAAAGAAAGCAAAGCAACTGTACAGTACTCAAACCTTTTATTTCCTGACTATTCTGTGTGTCATAGCAGTGGACGCTGGAGAAAAACATGGGGCTTGTCCTTATCGACCTGAGCTGGGATGAGTCAGGCACCGGAAGGCTTCATCCATCTGGACCTGATCTGCCACTCCGATGCCCCACCCCCACCCCCGGAACTGCCAAGAGGACCCAAAAAGGCACCATGCTGGTACCTGGAGAGCTGGGGGGGATGGGACCCTCACTAAGCCCTGGGGGCACTGGTGGAAGAAAGCCAATCTGCTCAATTCACTGCATTGAAGGTGCTAGGTCATCACAGAGGTGGACTAGGGAAAATGGAGGTGTGGGCTGGCACAAGGAGTGGGGAAGTCAACAGCTCAAATGCCCCCCTGTCCTTTCCCAAGGCCTCCAGTTAGAATTCTATTTTTAAGGACTCCACTATTATAATAAAAATGTGACTCTCTCAGCCTTTGGGCCTTCTAGAGCTCTTTATTAAAATGCAAATGTCCCTAAAGGACAGCCCTTAAGCCTTTGCTAGCTAATGGGATTAACTGAACGGAACACAGCCACCTGCAGAGAGGTAAGAAGGCCTGGGGCCAAATCCCCACTTCTCAAATTTGCCACAGGCTCATTTGAATACCCTGAACATCCAGAAGGCGAAATTCTAGCATCCCTGCTTCAGATCTCTTTGAAAGGGGAATCTGAAGCCTGGGCCTGAGTCTCTGCTGTGGGGGGGGGGATCATCTGCTTTCTGAAATTCTCTGAGCCGTAGGTTCTTCGTCTCTTTTAAATCATTTCTCTTAGGATGGACAGCGCTTTCAAGGTATCCTAATAGAATGGTCTGGATTCAAGACAGAAGCATCGGGCTGGTGGTGCGAAAGTAATTGCACATAAGTAATGCATTTACAGAGACAGCGACTTGTAAGAAAGAACGTTTTCAAAGTAACTTGGGTAACTGATTTTCTGAGCTGGCAAACAAACTTTAGTTTATGTCCTGAAAATGGGTTTTCACTCATGTTGATTTCTCAGTGGGGAGTGTGTTAACATGTCACAAACAAGGAGAAGCCAAGACTTAATAATCCTGTAAATCTGAATTTTTACTCATGGAACAAAACCATTCCCTGTCATCTGGGAGTTCCTTCAGTTCAGCACTTCCCCGTCTTATAGCTAAAACAAAAAAATCTCTACCTACCTATCTGTATACACACACATATTTTCAAAAAATATATGAAGGTCACATATCACGTGCTGAGGATTATAGGAGGCCTATAGATAAGATTATTCCAAGGGCAATGAATAGATAACTTACAACTATTTGTGAAAGAAAAGTCGGAGATTCAATTCTGGAATTAAAAGTGTGGTCTCTTTTTTTTTCTTCACAAGGACTGGGAATTAATTACATTACTTGAACATACAACACCTCTATTTGCATTATGGATCAGGAAAAAGAGGTCCAAAGCTCAGGGTCTAAGATGGAGGACGGAAGCTAAGATGGAGGGCAGCTCAGGATCTAAGATGGAGGACAGTTCAGGATCTAAAATGGAGGACGGTAGCTAAGATGAGAGCACTCCACAGTACACCACTACCTCTGGCTGCAAACTATAAACACTTTCTCATTTCACCCTGAGAACACAAATCCTACACACAGCAGATTCTAAGGTTACATGGAAGAATTTGGGCCCACCCCCTAAGAGAATTTTCAGTCCTAGAAGCTCCTGGAAGGCATAGCTTGGCTCCAGATGGAGCAGAAAAAAGAGAGGGAGCTGGCTGGAGGCAGTTCTCGGCACCACTCCTGAGCCAGGCCTCTGGAGTCCCTTCTGAAAACAAGCCTGCCCTTCATCAAGGTCCGTAACCCCCAGACTCTATACCTTCTGGAGAAAGGCCTTGTTCGGTACTGACACGTTATCATCATCGTGGCCCACACTGTGCCTACAGAAGGCTCCATCACTGCTGTCCATGTATAAATTTTCAGCCTCTGGCATGGCATGGCAACCTGAATGGTTGTGCCTGTCGAATATCTAGACATAGTTGTTTGTTTTCATCCAAGCAGATCTTTCTGGGTTTTTCATAGTTTAACTATCAGGTCTGACAATAATTTTATGTAAGCACTGATCTGCCTTGTTCAACTAGATTGGAGAAGAGTTGGGAGGTTGCTGAAGTCCGTTTTTTGACAGGCTTTTCACCCACCTTCTCTTCACTGTATATCTATGCCCTATTTAATCACTCAGCAGAGACTGCCCAGTGTTGTTAACTTCCTGGGTTTGTTTTGATTGTAAGACCATCAAAGGGAGCAGCCATGTCTTATACCTTTGCATTCCCCCTGGGGGAAGGGCACATATCAGGCACTCAATACACATATATTGAATGAATAAATGAATAAATGAAAATGCCCCAAAGAAGGCAGACTCACCGGCCCTGCAAGGATTTCATCCTTCTGAGAGGTTTGGCAGACACATGGGCGGCTACCGCAAGCTAAGAGATGCTACTAGAAAGGCAAAAAGGAAAAAAAACTATTTCGACGCCTAATTTAACCCCCAAATCAGGAACTAACTTATCAGTGAGAAAAAATGGGTGCATATGCACCAAGAACCAGGCAGTATTCCATGCTTTCTGCCAAGCTGGACACAACTACATGAGGTAAACCTCAGATCCGCCAATAGTCAAAAATTTGAAAAACTAATTCATGACAACTGTTTTCATTTGGAACCATGATATTCCTCAATTAGGCGTATCATTTTTGCTAAATTCCCATTAAACACTTCCCAACAACTTTTCTTTTTTTCTGGATAACCATGACCTCTCTTACCCCAACAATTACTAAATGTCACAGAAGGCCCATTTTATGAACATATTTGTGGCAAGTCCCTTTTCTTGGCTGTTAGAACAATTGTCCCCCCCCCCACACACACACATACACTGGTCCCTTATCAGCCATTTTGCTAAATCTCAAAGCAATACAAATTTAGCTCAAATCAATTAGTAACACATATCTAATTCTGGGCAGCTGGGAAAGTGAACTTTTCCTGGAGAAGAGAAGCTAAACCTTGAGAATGAGCAGAAGCATGGGCAACCTAGCCAACCGTTTCTGCCTTTGTGGGCCGTGTTTTGCTTGTTTTCAAGGAAAAAACTTTGGAGAAGGCGTTCCTACCACAACAAATTAGGACAAGATTTTGATTTACTTTTTTTCACTGGAGCTAATGAATAAAGCACAGGACACAGAGGCAGCTGACGGCACATTTTCCCCATGAACGCCAGGAAACTGAAGGTCGGTGGTGTGTCGTTCCCATTTATCTAGCCTGAGAGATTTGCATCTGGGTGTGACAGTGCTCATTCTCGTCCCCCCTCCTCGCCTTCCCCCCAGGAATCCAAGCTGTCCCAGTCTCTGCCTGCAAAATCTCTCCCCACTTCCCCTGCCTTTATTACTAAATAGAATTGTCTCCCCTCTCTAATGAACATACCCAGGAGAATAAAACTTGTTTTTCAAAAGTGGGGGGAAGGAAGAAAGGAAGGAAGGGAGGAAGGAAGAAAAAAAAAGAAAACAATGCCTATACTGGGTCTGGCTGGGGCCGAGTTCCTGAGGCCATCAACCTGTAAACTTCTAAGGATTTCCTCAACATCTCAGATATATATGTAACACACAGGGTGTTTGCTTTTAACTTTAGGATTTGCTGGGTTTTGTTTTGAGTTATTATTGAATTAAAGAATTCATGGAGATCTTTTTAATTTTGTTTTTTAAGGACAAAAAGGTCTACTGTGTGCCAAATTTCTTCAAACAAAACAAAATCACTGAGTGGGGTAAGGAATCTGAAAACACTTGGAAAATCAGGGGGTGCTAGAAGGGGCCTTATTACTAATTAAAGAAAACAACCCCAAATTGAATAATCATTTTAGAATCAGGAGAGGACGTGCTGGGAAGGGAAAAGGGCCCACAGTGAGAGAGGGGACGGGTCAGAGCTCTGCAAATGAGAAGGGAGGCGGGGGCCTTGGTTCCAGGCACACAAGAGGCACACAAGAGTGTCCTAGGTCTTGTTCTACTCACTGGGCTCCTGAAACAAACATGGGACCCTGGGGGGTGGCACTGGGGTTGGGGGTGGGGAGGGGATGACGACCCCTGGCCTGCGTTCCTGGGCCTGCCTCCCAACTCCTCCTCCAGGTCATGCCCAGCCTGGTCCCTCAGCTGTGCTGGCCGGTCCACCTACCACTGGCAGCCCTCCAGCCTCTGCCTGGTGCAACTCCCATGACTTGCAACCTGATCCTCTCTTGTCCTCCCTTCCAGACTGTAAGTTCCTAGAGGGCAGGAACCCCATCTGGTGTTTAGAGATAAATTTAGCGAAGACATTCCTTTTCTTTCTTTCTTTTTTCTTTCTTTCTTTCTTTCTTTCTTTCTTTCTTTCTTTCTTTCTTTCTTTCTTTCTTTCTTTCTTTCTCTCTCTCTCTCTCTCTCGCTCTCTCTCTCTCTCTCGCTCTCTCTCTCTCTCCCCCCTCCCTCCGTTCCTTTCTCTCTCTTTCTCTCTCTCTCCTCCCTCCCTCCCTTCTTCCCTCCTTTCTTTCTTTCTCTTCCCTTCCTCCCTCCCATCTCCCTCTCTCTTGCTTCCTTTTGTTCATTCTTTCTTTTCCTTTCTTCCTTTCCCTTTCAAAAAATTCAATTTAATCTCTGTATTTATCTCTTAGGAGATAAGTGCATCTTCTTTGCACCTCCTTCTCTCTTCCAACAATGACAAACTGCTAAGGGGAGTTAGTTTTTAACTTCTGAGAAGTTCTCAAGAATGCTGGGATTTCAACAGTTCAGAGAAAGAAAAACAAAATAAAGGAATTCAAATTCTTTACCCCTTTTCCCACCCCAGTGTAAGGACTGAGCAAGATAAAGAACTGTGAAAAGATACAATGGAGAACATGGGAAAACCACTAAGGAGGTGTGTGTGTACTAAATACAAAACTGTTTGCACATGGTGGTTAATACTCTCTTTAGTAATAGCCATACATCTGGGTAAAGGAGAGGAGGAGATAAAGAGAAATAAAATCATGGTAGAATAAGGGTAGGGTAGGGGGATTTCCTGTAATATTATAATGTCATTTAGGCAATAAATACAACTTCTGAGAGAAAAAGGGAAAGGGGCCAGGGAAAGAATAAGGCAGATACTAAGTGCTACGAGAAGCAAAAGTGGGCAGTTTGGTTCCATGTGGGAGACCCTAAGTTCTAAGGGGGCATGGTCCCCTATAAAGAAAAGGTATGTGTACTGGCGGAGTGCAGACTGGAGAAGACACCCACCAAACAAAAAAATTAAAGCCAATCAAAGCCCCGTGTACCCCCAGTTGGTGTTAAAGTTAACCCCTCAAATGCTCAGGACAGTATGAAACCCTAACCTAAGATCGAAGATACCCTTTTCCCCACCAAACGTGGGGCTTTTTTCCTTTTGAGTTTCCTGAATTTCGTCTAGAGAATTCTAATTGATCCCACTTCCTGTGACCACACTCAGCCATTCTGAGCTCTCTGCTGACCTCTGGTGGGGGAGGAGCTCTACTGGCCCAGAAAAGGTGTTGGAAGCTGGTGGTCTACCTGCCCTGCTTCCCCAGCTACCCCCACATCCAGGGGGACAGCCACTGGGGCGTGCTGTGTTCACTGGTTCAGGGTTATAAATTGGGAGGGGTGGGGAGGAAAAAGAGCTAGAAAGGCTTTAAAGGAACCCCAGAAAATTATGGGCCTCAGAGAAGAATGTTGGAATAAAGGTCGTTAACTTAGAGAAAAGGGTTTTAGTAGCAGGGAAGGGGGAGCTTTTGCCTGAAGTTAATGGCTTATTCAGTTCCTTTGACTTTTCAACTATAAAAGAAGGGAAAGTATCTAAGCATGGTGTATGGAGGGTAAGTTTTGTAGGAAAGGAATATATTCACAGTACAGGAATTTGTAGGCCCCTCTCAAAGAGGGGAACTCAGGATTTCACACCTGCTACAGGGAGAGGAGGAAGGGGGATGGAAAGGAATGGCAAGGGTACCTGTTCTTTCTGGAACCAACGAACTTGGCCCCAGCCATCAGATCCAACTTCCTCTCCACTGAAAACTTGGCCTCGAAAGGCAGAAGTGACCTGTCCCAAGTACACGTTGGGTCTGAGATGAAGGGTGTGTGTGTGGGGGGCCCCATCCTTAGACAGGGGTGACCCTTGATTAATAAGAATGTGCCTCGTGCAGTGTGGATTTACAGCACCCAGGAAAGGTGTTGAGAAATGAACACTAGCCCTGAATCTCAGACACCCTGAAAAAAATCCACTGATGATCTTGGGAATGAGAAAACACTAAGGATTCATTCTCAACCAGTACCTTTTCTGTAAAAAAGCACGGATACTCCCTCTAGGAAGGCTCCCTGGGTTTCTCTGCCCACATCTAACTCTTTTCTAGCCCTTGATCGGGATAGGAAAGAATGCACCATTCACCCCTGCTACCTGCAGACTCTTAGTGACAGGTACCCCCAAATTATTATTTGCCAAAGGAGAGAAGATCGCCCTAAAATTTCCTGTACAATCTGTTGTTTTGGAAAGGATGCTTTAAACAAAGTGTGTTTATGTGTGTATGTGTGTGTGTGTGGGGCGGGGGCGAGAATACCTGTTCCGGTGAAATTTTTATAAGCAAATTAAAGAAGTTTTAAAGTGAGAAGGATGTCTCTCTTATTTTTCAGACAAGGAAAACTGGGACCCAGAAGATAAAGACATTTGCCCAAGGTCTCTGAACTGGTTCCCAGCAGAACCACGGTGTGAAGGCTGGAATTTAGAGGTCACTAGTGTGTGCCGTTGTGTACCGGCAAGGTCTACAGAGCCACTGGTTAAAAGTGACAGGATTTGCCCTCAGAGATCAATTGTTCCACTGAAAAACCTTTAAAACTATCCCTGGGCCTTGGAGGTGGGGGCTGTGACCCTGAGAACGAGGATTAGGGGAGGGGACGTGGGGTTGTTAGGAGCCACACACTGAAGTGAATTTGAACAGCCAGGCTCTCAACAGTAAAAGCCGAGCGCCATCTGCCAGCCAGCTCTGAGCAGCCTGGCTTTATTTTATTGTTTCTACTTCCCAGCCCTAAATAGTTTGTGTTCTCACTCTTTCCCTAAAAAGAGGTATTTCCTGCTGAGAAACTGGCTCTCCCAAGAATCTTATTATTATTATTTAAATCTCAAAAGAGAGAGAAAGAGGAATAAAGGGAAAGGGAAAATCAAACGAGGGAACTCCTTAGGGGGCAGACTTCTGCTCCCCCTTTTCTCAGCTGTGCAGACCTCTGGGGAGGATGGGACCAGCCCCTTTTCTCCGAGGAAGGCAGCCCTGAGGGTCTGCCTCCTGACTCCTTCCTGGCAAAAACGATAGATAGGTTTCCAATTTTGAGCCTGCTTAATACCTTAAGTCAGACCCTCCCTCTGGGAAATCAAGGTTTTAGGGGGAGGGGGAGGAGGAGGAGGAGGAGAAGGAGGAAAAGAAAAGAGAGAGAGTGAGAGAGAGAGAGAGAGAGAGAGAGAGAGGAGGTGTCTACCACCTGCTGACTTAAGTCTTAGGATAAGATGGGCTGTAAGGGTTTTGGATTCATGCCAGTTGAGTACAAGTCTCTGTCTAGCACCCCTTTTCTCAAGTCCCGCCCATCCTCTAACCTTGTTATGCATAAAGCTGAACACAGAGATACCCCTGGCTTTCTCCTACAACCCAACAAATTTAAGTCCTTCGGCTGACCTTGGCAGAATCATCACAGAATGGGGCCTTGTCAACATGTTTAAGAATTTCTGATGTCACTTGGCAAGTTCATGGAATCCTTGAATCGAGTGCTAGAGTCAGCCATGGTCCCAGGAGTGACAACCATCTAATGCATAAGCCAATGCTCTCTTCCCACTTTCCTAGGACCCTCCAGAAAAGCTGGGACTCCTCTGCCCACCCCATCAAGCCACTTGGGCAAATAGCAACAAATCATCACTATAAGTTCAGCCCAGGCCAAGCAACCTTGGGATAAATGATTTCCTAAGAGTGCTCCAGAATGACTGGATCCTATCAGGAAAATTTCCAGACTCCTCAGAAAGGGGAACTCTTCTTTCAAGTGTCCATCTTAAAACCAGCCCTGAATATTTGTGTGCAAAGCAAAAATTATCTAACGTGCTTCCCTTTTAGCAGCTAATCAGAAATGTTTAATTATAAATAGCTCTTCGTCTTCTGACAATACAACTTTTAAAAAGTTTCCCCTAATGTCTGGCGTTTGTTTTGAGGTTCAGCCTGGAGTCTTCTAAGCATTTCCTTGGAAAGATGTTATGCTTGGTCCCAGGCAAAATGTCAAAATCAACATTCAGAAAACATGCCTTGGGTAATTTGGAGGATTCTGAAACAAGGAGGTATAAGTTAGGGGGAACTTTACTTAGGTGACTTGGAACATACAAAGAATGACATTTTCAATTTTACATGTCCAATATATAATTTGTCAAACAACGGATCCATTTCCACCTGTTACTTTAAAGTAATCCTAATAATAAAAGCGAAAGTGTTTACATTCACATACATGTCTGGAGTTTAGTTCTTTTTTCCCCGCCTACACTTTGTAATTAACTGAAAGGCCACAAATTCTAAATTCTCCAAGAAAAAAAAAAAATCTTTATTAAAAAAAATTAAATGTCTGACGAATCTCTAACATCTGAAAGCTCTACTGAAAGACCAGATGGGGGCAACAATATAACGTTTTAGGCTCAAAATATAATAAAGAAGCAAAAAATCTTCTCCATAATAGTTACTTGGGACAGAGACTAGTTAGGTGCAAGCTGGGGGGTTAGGACACCGTTTAAACATGAAATCCTGACAGTCTTATTAGGATTATTCCAAGGTATTGGTTATAGGGTCTGCCCTAGGATGGGGGCGGGGTATCAACCACCTCATGAAAGACCAAGAGAATGAATCTCAATCGGGAAATGTCCCTAGGTTATTTGTTCTAGTGGCATGACTGTTTTATTTCTAAAACATCTTATTTTACCCTTCTCAATACAGTCATTCACAGGCATTCCTTCCACTGCCCCTCCCCACCCCACTCCTGCAATGGAACTCCCTGCTTCACCATATCAGTTGCTAAAGGTTAAGGGTCACATCCACGCAGTGGGCTGGCTCCCCACGAGCTTGGGACTAAGGTGACCCAGCTAACAGGGCTCATACGCCCAGGTCCCTGGTGTGCACTCACTGCCAATTAAAGGCTCCACTAGTGTTCCGTGGGACCCCAGAGGTCCCAGAACTGATGGATTAGCAGTCATCTGAGTCTTCGTCCTTCTGCTCTGGGTATCCTTCTCTACAGCGCAGAGTGAATTGATGTAGTGCACACCAGCCTCAGTGAGGATTTCCAGCCCACTCCAGACAAAGGCCTCTAAAGAAGCCCCAAGTGGTAGATGTGATCATCTAAGGGTTAAAATCTATTTAAGCCCCGATTTATCCTGGCCCATTGATGGGCTGCGGGCCAATTTGGTTGATCAGAGTCTTAGACCAATTCATTATTTGCTTCTCCAGAATAATTTCCTTTTCTCTTCTACTTGGGGTCATCTGGATGATCTCTACCTTACCCAGAATTTGGTATTGATAAAGTTAGGGCAGTGGTTCTCAACTGGAGAGAATGTTGCTCCCTTCGGGACATTTGGCAATGACTAGGGACAGATTTGGTTATCACACTGTGTTTGTATGTGGTGGGGTGGGCTGCGTGTGTGTGTGTTACTGGCATCTGGTGGGTAGAGGTCAGGGATGCTGCTAAGTCTCCTATAGTACCCCCATGACCAAATGTCAATAGAGCCACTGTAGAGGAACAGAGCCCCCCAAAATGCTCCTAAAAATCCCAGCATAGAACCAGTAGGGAGAAGTCACAGCTTCAAAATAAAAGGCTGGGTTTCACTAAAGCTTTGTGGCCTATGCAATCTGGGTTTTGTCCTGGGGGTGGTGTGGGGTGAAAGTAAAGTGGGACCCTTCCCTACCTTTGCTGGTTCTTGCCTTCCCCTCTCATTCCTACCACTGATGTGACATCTTTTTTCTGCCTTACGCCGTCTCACCATCTAGTGGCCACCTGAATTATCAATTCACCTTCACCAAATTCACATTTGGAGGGGCAGTGGGCTGAAGGACCCCTGAATGATACATATACTTTATGACTAAGGTAATTAAGCATCTTGCAGGCCTAGGCCCTGTATGGAGAGTGGCTATAAGGAATTAAGATGGACACTTTTCTAAGATTTCAGAAGTCCAGGAAGACAAAAAAACTCAAGGTGCTGATGACAAATAAAGTTTGCGTTTTTATTCATGTGGACCCCACAGGGATTCTGCCGAAGTCCTTTGGAGTTACTAGCTACAGCCACAAAGAAAACGGCACCTACTTTAAAAAGGGTGTTCAAGAGGTCCTGGCAATTTAAGCACCTCCATGCTTCCTAAGTAAGTCTGTCTATTCCTGTCAGTTTGGATTTTTCCCCTTTCTTTTTCAATTGGACCAAATCAGCAGCTTTTACAGCGAAAGAAACTGAGGTCCGGGCATGTGGCCCCAGAGGTCGGGGGAGCTGGGATGGACATGAGCTAATATGCAGAACTTCTGTTTCAGTTTCCTTGGGCAGAGGCCTGGCAAGCAGCCCTTCTTGATCCTGGGCCATGCCTCAATGCCTGACTTAGTTTTTGAGCATCATTGCAAGCCTTATTCCTTCTTTTCAAAAATCCCACAGCTGCAAACTTACCTGAATGTAGGGTCCCTGTAAAAAAATATCTCCTCTGTCAATTGCACATTAGCAATCAGCTTGATGAAAGACAAAATTGTTCAAAGAGGGAAGAGGAGAGAGGTACCGTGGTCTTTGGACCGAGGGGGAGAACCAACAGAGACACTGTCGTTGCCCAAGTTCATTATTCCCTTATAAGAATCGACACATGGGTGACACTGAGCTTGTAAAAGCTTGACTGCGGCACTCCTTAGAAAGTGGGTACAAGATATTTCCTTCCCATTATCAACTCATTAGAGGAAGTTTAAGGTACTGACTCTGTCCCACACACGAAATGTGTGTGACAACGTCGGAAACACTGACTCATCACAAATTCGGGATCAGATAACACTCGGTACCGTTTTACCTCTCTCCTCACCTCAAATTGAATCATTAAGAAACATTTAATAAGGTCTAATGTTCAAGCTGTGGGCAGAGCTCTGCGAGTCAAAATGCTCATGAATTCTCCTGAGGTTTCACAAATTACTCGGCAGAGCAATTTGGGATGCTCCCTCAAAGTGAGTACGACAGAGCCACACTCCCTTCATTTTCATTGCTCTGTCACAGATCAGTTACCTAACATTCTTCCCTTATTACAGCCCCCAGCAGCTGAGTACAGCTGTGCCAATAACTGGAACTGGAAAGGTACGCACATCAGATGCTGTCTGTCTGTCTGTCAGATACCAGGGCACCCCGTCTCAACTGAGCACATGATGACCAATAACAATAACATTTCAAAGTCCCCCCTTGCTTTTTCGTGTTGTTCCCTACCTCCTTCTGGGAGACTTCGTCTTCATTCCCACGGTGTGGCCTGCTTCACCATCTGGCTGTTGGGAAGGAAACTAAAGACAATCTTTTTTTTTTTTTTGCATGTGTAATAACGATAGAATAATTTGTGCCCAGGTCCCCCAGGCTCAACCACAGTATTGAGCTGATTTATAGAGAGGGGCTCATAAAGGGGTGGGGGCGTGGGGGACAAGGGACAGGTGACACTTTTTCAGGGCAAGAACAAAAAGTTCTCTCTTCATCTTCTCTCGGCCACGTCACTCACCTGTGAGTGACTTCACGCAATCATCAATTTGCAAGGTGTCATTTGTCTACTGCTTCAGTTGACCTTTGTTTACAGAGTATGCAAAAGAGTGTATTCTGAAACGGAGACACAGAAAGAGTGGGTGCCTAGGACTTTTAGAGTTAGTAAGTGAACAGCTTCTTGGGGGGTACAGGAGACAGAAAACAGAAACAAAAACTTCATTTGGAGCAAGGACAGATAAGTCAACTTCCAAAAAATCATGGTTACCATGCACCAGGCACTTATATGTGCCAGGCACTGGGCTGAGAATACCCTTCAGAGGTGCCTCTCAGTTCTCAGAGGTCACTTTACTTTTAGTATCTGGCCTTCTTTTTAGAGGAATGAAGGAAAATGACATCTCTTCCGGATTCTTCCGGCAACGCCACCCCCCGCCTCGTTCAGAGGCTTGTTGGCCAGTTTCTAGCTGGAGCCTCTCAATTGCCTTCCTCACTTTCATAAAGACCACTTAGGACTCGCTGTAGCTTCTGCAGGATTCCCCCAGATGGACAGACTCAGGCCCATTTCTCTCTCACTCCGTGAAGAGATCAGTATCTTATGCCCAGGTGACCACAGGCCAGAACTGGACTTGAAGGGACAAAGAGCCTTTCAAGCTAATCCAACAAAATCTGTTAAGGTGGATGTTAGCAGGGCCAGAGTCTCAGATTCCCTGTTACTGGGGGGCCACTGGGGCTGGAGAGGGTTAACTAGACAGACCAATGCTTTTAGTTCCCTCCTCGGCTACCAATTTTCATTGGTGGTGGGGACCCTGTCATATCAATTGGCCTTGCCCTTTCTGTTTTGAAAATTGCTACTCTTGCTGAGAAATCCTATTTTCAAATGGACAACTGGCATGTTAATTTCACATTCCAGTGGGAACCCACAGTGGGTTTAGGAAGAAACCCACATTTGCCACAGGTGAAAGAAACCAAGAAGCCCAGAGACCAATTTTCATTCCCTGTTCACTTGCCTCCTAAAAGTAACCTTACGTAGGGGCATTTGAAGAGCCACAAGTTTGCTGGGGGTTAAAAGTATGCTTTACTTGGTGGGGAAATTGACTCTAAGAAGAAGAGACATGGCTGGTATGAGGAATTTCAAATCTAGTCACTTAGGTTATCATCTCTGAAAACGAAATTTATTTTTGCTTTTGCTTAATTCCAACCCTCCTGCGTATAAGTCAAAGGTGATTTCTAAGGTTATGCACTGACTCTCACTAAGGAGGAATTAGCCCTGAGTTAAAGTAAGAAATACTTTTAAAAAAGATCACTATGAACAATGCTGAGCAAGTTATTTTAATACGGTCATTAGACCCAGGGTAGGCTTCTAAACAGTCGGCTCCACGGAAACACTAAAAATGTAAGGAAGCTATGCATAAAAGCAACTATGTTTTTAAATGATTACTATTATTTTTAATGGAAACTCAAGTCAGGAGGAAAGCTTTAGACGTGCTGAAGAAAACCAAGGCAGGATTTAAAAAATACTTTAAAGGAAACCTGCATTTAAAAGAAAAAAGAAAAAACACCCAACAAACAAGCTAAGACTGCAGTGTTGGCAGATGAGCTAAAGCAAATGGTAGAAACTAAATATCTGCACAGAATGGCAGGTATCTCAGAAATGAGGGGCTCACGTTTCACGTCCACTCAATGGACATTTATAACCAGGGATCTGTCAGGGTTGGGCTATAATTCAGAAAGCAGAAGCCTGCTTGGACACCTGTCATCTGACAAGGGATTTTAAGAGGACACAGCACACTTACAACAATCATGCTTTGCATTTAAACAATGTGCTATAGCTTACTGCCACATTTTGGGATAAGCATGGATTCCTTCACTTACCTTGCAGTCTTTGAGCAAAAGTCCCTGACATAATCTCTGAGCTTTTGGTTTATTTGCCTATGAAATAGGGTCCTATCACGTTTTTATTGCCCAAGGCTGCCGTTTCAAAGGACAAATGGGACTCCATGAAAGGCTTTTAAAAATACAATAAGAATGTGCCATCATTATGTGGAATCATTACAATCACTGGTCACTAATAACTCTGAGAGCAGTTTGCATACCCCCTTCTTCCAGGTCAGGAGGGGACACACACCATGGTGATGAACCCTTCTCTTTGCTTAACACCAGTGTTTCATGGTATATGTGATTTGGGCAAATTATACAATTTAGCCTGCCTGGATAGAAAATGAGCGTGTTTTGTTTTGTAGTTTTTTTAAAAAAAAAATCTATGGGAAATTGGAGTTTAAAAAGAGCAGGGAAGAATTCTGGCCTTGGAGAAGTATGAAATACTACTGGGAGACAGAGAAGGGACAATAATAAAAGTCTCTCTTAGTTCTAAAAATTTTGTGGCCTAATAAGCCATACTCTTTCCACTGCACCAAACAGCTCAGTGGAGGCATTTTGAATCTGGAAAAAATGGATGTATTGAGGGGGAAAAAAAAAAAGGAGCTCCTGCAAGATAGGAGGCAATGCATCACTGTTACACCTGGTGGCATAAATAAATTATCATACAATTAATTGAGATTCACTGTATAAATAAAGTGTCATGGCAGAATGGCCATTATTATATATACGGCATTTGCCTGCACAACTTCAATAAATGCAACTGCTAAGGAATTCTAATCTAGAGGCCCCAATTCTTAAAAATGAGGGGGTCACACTCAAATGAGGTTTCCAAAAGTAGGTTTAAGCCACCACAATTATTCCAAAGGGCAAGAAAAGCACGGAAATAGTCTATTTCCGTGCTTTTCCATGCTGTAGTGGATAGTGTTGAATAAGAAAAAAGCTTCCACTCTTTAGATATTCTAGAATTTTTGGTCAGGTTACTGATTATATCTTTCTCCCCTGTAAGATTCTCTGCATACAGCATAGGGAATATAGTCCATAATACCATAACTATGTATGGTGCCAGATGGGTCCTACCCTTATCAGGGGGATCACTTCGTAAGTTATATAAATGTATAACTACTCTGTTGTACACCTGAAATTAATATACTGTATGTCAACTAGAATTAAAAAAAAAAATCCCTGTAATGTAGTTAAGCTGTTTGGGCAATAAAAACAGAGAGGGCATATACACATACATACACATACACACACACATTTTTAAAGCAACAGATGAATCTGCATGTCACAAATTAGGAAGCCACATCACAGGATGGCCATTTGGTGGAGGTTGTTTTATATGTCAGGACTAGAATGGTAGTCAAGAGTTCTGTCCTAAATCTAAGTCTAAGCCCTTTCTCCTCTCCCCTTCCCCAATTAGGAACTCAGCCCCAGATGGGGCTCCTCTCTTGTCACTCTGGCAAAATGAAACCTGCTCAGTTGTAGCCTGGCTGTACACACTGCACTGCCACAGCTGGTGATACTGGCTATCTGCATTCAGGTCCACGCTAGACATGGCCGAGGTTTGGTCTGGACCATGCTTGACACCCACCCTGCCACCCCAGGAGCAGAGCCAGTTTAATGGCAGAGTGACCCCAGCAGGTTTTCTTTTATTAAGGTTAACCTTCCCCACCCCACCCCCCATACAAAACAAGGGAAACTTGTAATATTCTGAAGACTCGGCCTCAGACAGACAGTTTGCTGCAGGGCTGACATTTGCATTATCTGTGGTTTAAACCTCCAGTACTGATTTCAGAGGACCATGCTCTCCTCCGCACCCCGCTTGAAATCCCCAGAATAGGACTCAAGACACAGAGCAAAGAGGCCTGCTGGGAAAGCTTCATGTCATAGATGAGGCAACTGAGGCCCCAGCATGCAAGGGACACTGCCAATTAGGGGCCACGTGCACTGTCTCTGGGCTCTCCTATCTTTACCCAGTTGTATCACAGGCTTGCTTCCCAGAGCTATGCTTGGAATACTGCAATGGGACCATTACGGCAAAATCAGCTGTCTGCAGGGACATAGCACAGTGTCTTTTGAGGCTCTGTGGCTTTAGTGCACTCGAGACGTCTGAAATTTAAAACTACCTTCCTCCTGTATGTTTTTGGGAAAATGATGATGTCATGTGCTCCCTGGGTGGGCATAAATGACCATCACGTTTAAAACTGATTTGTGAGAGATGTACATCACAGCAGCACACAGTTACGTCCACGATGCCATTAATTAAAGCCATCACACATTATAAAATATTGAACAAACAAATGTAGCAAAGCCTCAGAAATGGTGATCTTCAAATCCCTTGAAAGGTCTTAGAGAATAACAAAGAAATTAAGATTGTGGAGCTCCACTTTGGACATGTTCATTGAAGCCACACCGGCAGACCACTGCCAGTTGCTGCTTTAACTGGGGCACAGGAGTCAACACCCCAGATTTGAGCTATGGAGTCTTGAGCAGGGGGAGGGGCCCTGCGAGGGGTGGGGGGAGGAAGGGGGTTCTGGAGGGGGGAGGGGGCAGGCAGAGGGCCGCCAAATGTACCCTTCTAATATGATTATGAACACACCTTTACGTTTTTTACCCCCAAGCCCATTTGCAGAGGATCTTACCTTTGAGCCTCTGTTCCCCCAGCTCAAGCTGCTTGAAAAGATTCACATGCAAACATTTCCATATTTTACAACTCAGTCAACAGTTTTACCACATGTTGTCCACACACTTAAAATACACGCGAAGCATTTTTGGAAAAGTTTTATTTTAATTGCATTTCAAACATAAGACGGCCATGGACTCCCAAAGCACAACCCCTCTTTGTAAACCAAGCCCCTCCTACTGTGCTAGGGTAAAAGTGTAAATGATTGGCTTACCTCGGGCTCTTCCCTAGGAAAAAAATTATTTCATGTTTTAAAAACATAGCCACGCCCACCCCCTCGGAACAAGCCTGGTGTGGTTTTTGGATCCAGACGTGCCTTACTGCAGATTATGCGTTTTTTTCCCCCTCATCCCTCCATCCCCCCCACCAGGTGAGCCGAATGTGTGCAGAATACCGAACTCGTGTGTGCAGCCCGGGACGCCCCAGATACCTGAGTGTCTGGTTTTTCAACCGTAAAGGCGGGAGAGTTTGGCGAACGAATGAGAAGTGAGGAAACGCTTAGCGCAACGGGAAAAAAGAGAGAAAGACATACAGAGAAAAAGGTTATGGAGGCCAGCGGGAGGCGGCCCCCTTTCCCCCCAGCCAGTTGCCCAACATATTACCCCGATGTCCCACCGCCTTTTCTCCGCATTTCTCGCGCCGCCCGCTGCAGAGCGCCAGCTCACAGGAACCACCAGAGTATGCGAACACGGAAAGTTTTTGCCCGCGCCATGGCGCACAACACAAGACAGCCCATTCCCCAGTACAAGTACACAGTCGGCGGGTAATTTGGGGGTGCCAGGGATGGGAACTGGGAGACACTTGAGCATATCATGCACAGGCGGACACAATATGGACACCAACACACGCCAACAAGCTGTCTGAGTCCAAGCAGCCGTGCCAGGCGAGGCGGGGCGCACCTTCCCCACGACCCCAGCCCACCACGGCCCCAACAAGCCTAGCCTGGGGAGCCCCGAGGCCCCTCCCCGGTGGTTCCTGGCTCACCTGAAGCCCCCGCCTTCCTGGCCGGCCCCCACCCCAGGACTCGGGGTCGTCTTACGGTCGCTGGCGCTGGCTTGTCCAGCTGGAAACGACCCTCAGTGTTGTACGGCACCACTTTTCTCCCTGGAGGGCACATACTTCGGCCACCCAAGCCCACCCGAGCCCACCCCCCTCCCGGGGCAGACTTAGGGCCCCTCACTGGAACTTTCTAGCAGGCTATTCCCGCCTTTGCCCAGACCCCCTCCTCCCGCCGCCAGGCCCGAGCCCCACCGGGCAGCCCTGCCACCCCCTCCCGGGTGCCCGGGCGGCCCTGCTGCCCGCGGGCAGAGTCCGCCGCATTACCTAGAAGCAGCAGGCGGTGCGTACACATGTAACCCATCTTTTCGTCCTGTAGTTGCTTGTCGATGAGCTTGCTGCGTTTCTTCTCTGCGCGCTTCTGGGCACGCTGCTCCAGGGCTTCCTTGCGTATCTGTCTGCGCTTCTCCGCCAGAGGAACCTTCCTGACCTTGGGGCTGCGCGGGGCTCTGGGCTCGGCGCTCTCAGAGCGGCCGAAGCAGCCCCCGAAGGCTTGCATGAGGAAGTTGCGGAGCAAGTTGCGCCGGGGCTTTCGGCGGCGGCGATTTCTCCGGGGCTGCACGCAGCGATGGCATCCGAAGGTCCCATCGTCGGATTCATCGCTGCTGTGGTCGTCGCTGCTGACCGACCCCTCGTCGTCGTCGCGGCCGCGGCTGCGCTCAGCCCTGCCCCGCCAGGCATACGCGCGAGGAGGCTGCGGAGTAGGCGGATCGGCAGCCTGGATCTCGGGGCTGGGGGGTCGAAGGAAACGGAGCTTGGGGCGGGCTCCGGAGGCAGGGGCCGCAGGGGCTGCCCGGGCAGCAGGAGCGGCTGGGGCGGCAGGGGCTGCCCCGGTGGCTGGCGCGTCAGAGGCGGCTGGAGCGGCTGGGGCTGTCCCGGCGTCTGGCGCGGCAGGGGCGGCTGGAGCGGCCCCGCTGGCAGGAGAGGCAGGGGCGGCTGGAGCGTCCCCAGTGGCAGGAGCTCCGTCGCCCGGAGAGGGGACTTGGCCTCCGTCCGCAGGAGCAGCGGTTGAGCTTCCTTCCATCTCGGCTGCTTCTCCCTCAACTGGGGGTCTCTCTCCCTCTGCAGGCTCTCTCTTAACTGGGGCTCCGGAGACCTCGATGGGCGGGCCATCAAGCGCGATTGGGGGGCTGTCCATGTTGACGGGAGCGTCGTCGACCCCAGCGGGGGCGCTACCAATCTCGAGCGGGGGTCTGGGGATCTCCATCGGGGGGCTGTCGCCGGCGAAGTGCGGAGGAGGTCTGACAGCTTCTCGGGATGGGCTGCCGATGGCGATGGCGCCTGGGACCCAGAGGGGGGGCTCACTCGTGGCGGGAGAGAGGAGGACCGCACTCGGCACCGCAACTCCCGTGAACTGGCTGCTGCTACCGCCGTCGATTTGTAGGATAGCTCGCGGGAGCCCAGGGGGTGGGCTGTCGTCTCCAAAGGCTGCTCCATCAAACTCAAATGGCATCGCCTCCTCAGGGGGAGGGCTGCAGCCTCCTCTGAAGCCTGCATTCGCTGGTTTGAGGGCTTGGGGCTCCTCCGAAGGGGTGCTGTGGCCCCCCACACCTGGGCCTCCTGGAGCGAGGTCTGAGACATGCAGGAGAGGTTGGCAGCAATCTCCCTGGGCAGGTTGCTCAAACTCAAAGGGCATGGCTTCTTCGGGTGGAGGGCTGTAGCTTCCCAGGCTTGGCCTGGCCTCACAGAAGGCTCTGGGCTCCACGAGCGCTGAGCTGAAAGCCTCAGTGCCTGCATGGGCACCATTGGTGTCTCCAGGCTGCTCCAGGGTAGGCCAGAAGCTTCCCAAGCTGGGCTGCTTGACCTCGAAGGGCATGGCTTCCTCAGGAGGTGGGCTGTAGCCTCCATGGGCTCCGGCTTCCTCGATGGTCTGGCCGAGGCCTTGGAGGTTGGGCCTGGAGACCTCTGGGGGTCCACGTGCCTCGCCTTCAGTCTCGATGGGGATGGGCTCGCTGTTAGGCGGTTGGGTCTCCATCTCTTCGGCTGCGCTAGGCCCAGCACTGGGGGCAGCTGCCCCTGGGGCCTCCAAAGATGGTTGCTCGGACTGTTCCCCGAGTTCAAGGGGGATATCGCGTTGTCCTGACATATTATTGCCGTCGAGGCAGTTGCACACGCCCATAACACGGTGGCGAACTCTTAAAATAAACTTGGGGCCCCGTAAGACGGAGCACCCAACCGAACTAGGGTGAAAAAAAATATCTTAAAAAAAATCAAAGTATCAGCTAGAAAGTTCTCCAACCTCACTTTCCAACCCTCCTGAGGTTTGGGGGTTCAGGGCCTCAAACCTTAGACTGTGGCAGAAGCAACTCTATTGTTGCTGGTGGAGTGTTGGCTTCTTCTTGGCCACTTTTTATCCCCTCAGGCAGCCCCTGGCCCCCCCTTGGCCTGCCCTTGTCCCCTCCTCTCTCTCTCTTTCTCTCTCTGTGTTCCAGGCCAGCCCCGCCTGCTTGGATCTGAGGAGCGTGTCGATTCGGTCCGAAAATCGCTCGTAGTGCTCTCTCTCTGCCACCAGGGGACGCCGGCTGGTGGCCAGGCGGCTCTGGGAACCGGTTCCTGGCGCCGGGAGCCCCGGACTTTGGGTAAGGGGGCTGATGAGCTCAGGCCCCGCTGGGACGTTTTGGCTCTTTCCACTGCTCTCCCTGACTGATTTGGAGTCTTTCTCCTCCCTTCTCCCCTGGCCAGAGAGAGCCCTCTCCTGCGTTGCGGGACACGTGACGCAAGACGTGGGCCCCGGGCTGCTTGAGCGCAGGAGCTGAAACCCTCCCTCCCAGACCCAACTGACTCTCCTTGGGGGAGGGGGAATTGCATGATGTTTTCCTCACCCCAAGTTACCCCTGAACACCTGAGCCGCAGCCCCTAGCCCTGGGCAGCCTTCGATCCTGAGCCCCAAGTCCAGAGCGCAAAGCTTTGGGCGCATGGGAAAGGGGTGTCAGCATGCACGAGGATGCGACAGGTGGTCGTGAGCCCACTGGCAGAGAGGACAGGCGGCGAGGGGCGAGGTGATGCCGAGTGTGCGCACACAATTGGTGTTTTAAATGCCTTAGTGTACTTTCCACCGCTTCTGCAGCTTTTGTTTTCCGGCTTGCCGACGTCGGCTCCTGTAAAGCACTTCAATGTCCCCCGTACCCACCACGCTCTGGGGGGGGGAGGGGTCTTCGCAGGAGCTTTGAGTGGCGCAGGCTGGATTCTCCCCATTTATGTGGATGATGATTCAGGGAAATAGAGGGTCTCGGGCGCATACCACGGAGACCCTCTAATTGGTAGCCTCCGCGGCACGTAACGGGGGGCGCGGGATGCGCATGGGGACCCCACCGAGTGCAGGCCTCAGAGTTCCGGGGCTCCCACTGCTCTGGAGCAGGGTTAAAGGAGATTTCAGTTGGGCTTAATGGCTGATTTAGAGTGGTCTCAGAGACTGGGCAAGCTTTTGCGCACTGAGCCCAAAGACACATCGTGCCCTGCTGTGCCGTGCCGTGCCAGCAGCCGCGGCCGCGGTGCGCTGTTCCCTGCCTCGGGCGCCGGCTGCAGGGTCGACCAGTTTGTTCTTTCCTTGAGCTCCTCTCTAGCCCCCTCCCAGCCCCTCTTCTCGCGCTATGAGTCTCCCCAGGCAGCCGCTTTACTTTCCAACTGCTGCAGCCCGCCGAGGTGGCACTAAGCTCTGCTGAAAACCCAGCGGCCGCCCTGCTGCGCTCCCGTCTCCGTGGCGCGTGGTGGGCTCAGAGCTCGTGGGGGTAAATACCCACACTACCTGGGTGGGCTGGACGCGCGCGCGCGCGCGCACTGCTCTGGCTCTGGGGTCTGCAGTAGGATTTGAGCCCAGGAAAATTTTGCTGCTGGCGGATCACGTAAAACCCGGGACATGGGTATCGGGTCTGTCTCGCCAGCAGGTGACACAGACCTGAGAGCCACGTTTAGGCGCAAGGCAGCTGGACAGGGGCAGCTGGACACCTGGCTTACGGGCGGGGAGCGCGGCGCCTGAGTGTACCCGGGGATGGGCTGCGGCAAGCGAGGCACACCGCCTGGATCGCTGTATCTACGAGCCGCAGGCGGGTGAACCACGCATGATCCAATCTCATTAAGTCTAACGCGTCTCTTTTCGAACGAGACCACATCCACAGCGCAGCACTGCCCCCGCGTCTGCCAACCGTGTTGCCGCGCTGCACAGAGAAAACCTGACAAAGTTGGACCCTGGGTAACGTTTGAGGTCCCTCAAAGGTGTATCAGCTCAGCTCTTTGGACCTACACACTTCCGAATGCCAACACTGAACTTTGGTTCAAACTTTGGCCAACTACACCCACGCGTAACGGCTCAACCATTTGGGCATCCACTGAATGGGGCCAACTGGGTCTCCTCAGTCAATTCACTCCCCTCCGAGACCCCAGCACTGGGTCAGCCATTGGGCTGGGGTCACGCCAATCAAGGCTGCCTGGCGAATGAGCAGGGGGCGTCGGACCGGAAACCGGATATGAGTGGGAGGTCCAATAGGGGGGCGCCGCGTTGGAACGCCCTAAGAGATCGTGCTGCTGGGGTAGTTGGAAGCGGTCGGTGGGCCGGCGTATGGCGGCCAAGCCCGGGACGCCACGAGGCCGGCTGGCGCCATGCGGTCACTCTTCCTGACTCCAAAACTCACAAAGGCTGGAAAGATAATTGAGGGTTCCTAGGGGCCAACCCAGGGTCTCACTGATGGCGGTGGGCAAACACACCCAATACCCGGGACCGCCGCTGGGGCGAGGAGCATTTCCAGGGCCTGGAGATAGAGGGCCAGGACCCTGAAGAAAGAGGGGCTTACTGCTCCGAGGCAGACGAGCAGCCCAGATGGATAAGCAGTTGAGGCCCCAGGGATGCTGAGCTGTGCCGAAGTGGAAGGTCAGTAGTTGGGGTTGGAGCCCCAGGGAGGCCGTGATGGGGGCCCCACAGGGACGCTGTGCTCTCGCCAGGCCGCGCTTGGCCGACTTCACTGGGGCTCTCTCCCAAAGCACTATTCATCGACGAACGGGCACCGGGCCTCTGACCTCCTCGCGGGCCTGTGGGACCCCTTTGTCCAACACACACTTTCCGGTGTCTTGGTTCTTTGCCAGGAGAGCACACGCATGGAGGGGGGTTAAGACTGGGCAGATAGATACCAGCCCTCCGTTCTAAAGGGTAAGCAGCATAGACACGGAAGACTCCCGTCGGGGGGATCGTGAAAGTCTTGATGGAGAAAGGGGCATTTCAAATGGGCCTCCACGGAGGGACAGAAGGTTTGGCTACGACTAGAACGTGGGGGGTAGGAGATGTTGGCGGACCATGAACAAAGATGCTAGGAAACAGGGCTGGGTAGAGAGAATCGGCCACTGTGCCAGGTCTTGGAGGACCAGGGGGAGAGAAGTCATGAAAAATTGGATAGGATCTCTCCAAGGATACTATGGCACATCAGGACAACACGGTGTGAGGCTATTTAAGTTGGAAGTGGAGGTGTTGATGGTTTTTCCTGCAAGTGAGGATTTGAGGCTAGCTTTAGGAGAGGTTAAGGCAGTATGGAGGATGGTCCTGACGAGAATAAAAGGGGCTGTGGCTGGTCATAACCTTTAAGGGAGGGAGAACCACACATGGTAAAGGAAGCAGGAAGGCCGAAGAGGGGCTCGAGGGATCCTAAAGCAACTTCTGTCCTAAAATGGCACATAAAGTGGAGGAAACAAACTTTGGCACCTGGATGATGGCACACGTGTGGGAGGATCTGGGCAGGAGTTGGCATGGTGGCGGAGCCAGTTGGGTTTTAGACGTGGCAGAGGTGAAGGAAGGATGGGCAGTCTGGATGGAGAGCTTTACAGCCTATTACTTAGGATGGGTCTGAAGTTTAGAAGAAAGGTGACAACCCCAAGTTCAAAGTGACGGTCATCCTCATTTAAGATGAAATCGTGGGATGAGAAACACCCTCAAGGGGAGAAACAGATTTGGTGACAGAATCTTGAACACTTGGGAGTACTAGAGAGGACATCACAGAAGAGAGCAGTGGGGCTAGGAAGAGCCCCGTAGGCTCAGACCAGAGGGAAGCATTGAAGAATCGGTCAGTAGATCTAATCTTGATGGAGTTTTCTTAGCCTCTGCACTGCTGACCTTGGGGACAGGTAATGCCTTAGTGTGACTGCCCTGTGCATTGTAGGATGCTTAACAGCATCCCTAGCTTCTACCCACTAGATGCCAGTAGCATCCCCTTAGTTGTAGCAACCAAAAACGTCGCTAGACTTTGCCATATGTCCTCTGGGGGGCAAAATCACCCCCCCAGTTGAAACCACTGCTATAGTCTGAGAAAGGACCCTGTAGACCTGAGTAGGAATCACCTTAATTTAAAGGTAAATTAGGACCAGGAAGAAAAAATTCCAGTACTTAACTCTGATGGTCCTTTTGTCCACTTCTGTGTATTTTTTCTGCAGTGACTGGCCCCCAGAATCTGAG
Organism: Rhinolophus hipposideros; assembly: GCF_964194185.1. NCBI lineage: Eukaryota > Metazoa > Chordata > Mammalia > Chiroptera > Rhinolophidae > Rhinolophus > Rhinolophus hipposideros. Next base: position 3,430,142 of record NC_138068.1, read on the forward strand.
AACTGCAAATCACTTGGGTGAGTGAAACTCCACCGCAGATCAGCAGTGTGACTTTAGAGACCCCCTGAGCATGGCCAGATGTTTGAGGAGCTGATGAACCAGAAAGGCAGCTGGGTGGCCTGGCCACAGGACTCGAGGAATCTGGCATGGTAAGAGCTGGGGTTGATCAGCTGGTGGGCTGCCGGGGCCACTCTGATTGGGGGGCCTGTCTGGTGAGCGCGCTCAGGGCTGGTGATATTGTTGGTCTAAGACAGAATGCAGCCTTGCCCTGGATGGAGATGGCTGTGGATGAGTGGCCGTGGGCAGCCTAGTCCGGGTCTAACCCCGCTAGGGACATTGTTTTTAGGATCTACCGTTGTAATTTTATAGTAGCAAAGAGTGTTAAGCACCGATTTCCAATTCTGGGTGGTTTTCTATCAGGAAAAGAGGTAAATATTCGATAGGAACGAGAAGGAACAAGGAAGGAAAGTTAGTGAATGGGTTCACGCAGTTCAGGAAGAGGATGGCAAGAGGGGCTAGTCAGGTGCCTGCAAGAAGGCTGAGCTGGGGTGAAGGTCAGAGGCTGCGTGCCAGCATCTGGACCCTGTCCCTACAGGGGGTGTGAGAGTGAAGGGCTACGGTGAGATGCTGTGGGCATGATAGGAGGAAAGGATTGGCTGTCAAAATCCAGGTAAGGGTTTGCTCATTTCCAGCTACTGAAAAAGAAGCAGTTTTCTACACTTGATGAATTAAGAATGCAATGGGAAACGCTACCATGTCTCAGTTCAACTCTGCGTGTCTGAAAGGCAGCCTGTTCAGACCAAATGGCCCAGCTGCCACAGGCGGCAGATCAGCTGGCTTTCTGTAAATAGGGAACCCCAAATGGAAAGAAGGGATTCCTTCACTGCTGACTGAACAGCGGCACCACTGCCACTTGCAGAGATGTGGCCTCCTTCCTTGGTGGCCCCACGTGGCGCTCTGGGCTTCCCAGCAATGGACGCCGCCACGCCAGCACACTGTGATCAGCAAACAATTATTAGTACACTTACATTTGGGAATTCTGACTGCCAGACGTACAAGGCACATCTAGATTTTAAGGAGCTGCCTGTCAAACTTCTTTCTTATTATAGTGCAGCCCTGTATCCAACAAAGACAAAGTAGAGGAGGGTCCTTTGAGAGGGAGGGGAGGTGTGTAAAAGGGGAAGGAGCAGAAACCAGGAAAAATGAGTTTTTTGGGGTGGTGGCATTACCTCCTAGCTGTGGCGTTGGGGGGGGGGTTGGCAGAAAACCCACTCGTGCCATTAGTTGTCAGTGGGTGAAATGAGGAAAAGGAGAATCTTTTCACCAGTTATGAGAAAAAGGCAAAAGTAGAGAACATAGGAGACTTCAGACAACTATTACGTTTCCCAGCCTCCCGGAGACAAATGTTTTCTGAGTGCTGACTGAGTAGCAATAAGACTTTGAAGCTGTGCAATTAATTACTGTTCAGCTCAGACTCGCTGCGCCCATCCGTTTGCCTTCCAGCATCTCCTCTGCCAGCCTCGGCCGGTGGAGGCAGCAGCAGCTTACTGCTGCCTGCAGAAGGGTCTGCGTGACCAGGCTGTTTCAGACGAATGCCCCTGAAGGGAAAATGCCTCGAATGGATGAGCGTTAGGGGCAGATCCAGTGCAGCCATTCAAGCAGTGGAATCCAGACTTAGGAAAACAGGTGTTCTGCTCAGATTAAAGAGCCCCATGCGGGAGCCCGGAGGCCAGGGCTCCCCCACCATGACCAGACCCTTCACTGGGCTCACTAGCTGCACTCAGCCCTCATCCTGGAAGGGCTACCCAGTTCTGCTGCAGTCAGGCAGGAGACTGTCCCCCGACCACACGTGCTTGTGTGGTGGGTCCAGACAGTCTCCACATTGCCAGAACTGGGCTGTGGAGTCTTGCTCCAGGCTCGTTGGTGATGCAGCAGAGAATTTCGAGGGGAGAAGTGGCCATTCCAGAAAAGATGAACAATGCCACAGGAAGGGGGAGTAAGGGGTAAAAGTGGGGGCTGGGATGTAGGGGGAGGGAATCCGGGAAGATAAATTTGGCTTTAGTGGAAGCTCTGTTTACAATTTTGGTAATTCACGTGGAAATCCAGGCACCCTGGGGGCTTCTGGGCAATGTAATTTGCATTTAAGGGGAATGGTATATTTCACCTTCTCGCACAACCTCAATTACCCAGAGCGAATTTTCCTAATGAAATCTAATTGAGACAGCTACATAAGCCAGGGCACTCAGAAACCAGCTCTTGCCTGAGGGTGGGGTGGGGGACCTGTTTTCTTCAGCTGGCCGGCAGCCTATAGCCTCTCTGCCTCTCACCCTGAAGTTTGAGAGTCAGGGCTGCTCCCTGAATTCAAATCCAAGACTCAATATTTGAACTAGAAAACAAGATCTAGGTTTTAAATCTTTCTGTTTGGTTGAAGCAGTTGAGGTACCTGTATGAAAACTCCACTGCACTGGTGAAACTGAAATATCCGGGCCAGGGTGTAAGGGAGTCTCAGGGGGAAAACGGTCTCCCCATTAGTGGCCCTCCACTGCCGTCCTTGGCGGTTAAAAATGCTCTAATACTGAGCTGACGTTGCCCCTGCTGCCTCCAGACATTTGAAGACTGCCACAGAGTCTCCCCTAAACCTTTCTCTCCCAGAGTCTGTATTTCTTCAAACTACTCTTTACAGCCCTAATGTTGAGGGGCTTTGTCATCCCCTTCTCCAAATCTCCCCTTCTGTTCCTTCCTCCGTGTTCTCGTCTCCCTGTATTCTCTAGTTTTCACCTGTGATTCCTCCAGAACCTTCTTTTATCATCCTCAAATCTTCCCCACATTACAGCCACCGCCAGCCCACTGTCCACACGGTCGTCTTCTTTGGCCTTCTGTAGCCATGCCCACCGTTAATCTGTAAGTGTTCACCCTTAAATAAGCCCATAGAATAAAAACAGGCTGTGTCCACCGCCACAACCAAGAAGGAGCCTCCGCAATGTACCCTGGAATAGGGAGCTGGGGGAAGGGTGCAGGGCACCATGGCTCCTCTCCCGTGCCCTGCTTCTATTAGCTGAGTGCTGTCAACAGGTGACAGTGGCCCAGCGCTGGACTGTTGGCCGTGGGGGAACTAAGTCACTGGGCTGTTTGCTGTGGCTTTTCTGCCTTGTGAATCAACTAGGCACTAGCCCCAGCATCTGCACTAGGGGCTGTGGGAAAAACAAACAACAACTGAGATTTGGAAAAGGGGAAAACAAGCATCAGTAAGATTCACCTTCTACATCGCCTCGTAATACGTGGCCAAAAAAAAACACAAGGTTAAATATAACAAAACTGAGATGTTAAATCAGTTAATTTGACATAAACCAGTTTTTCTGTGTTTTGTTTTTAAACATTTGCTGTGCTCATCCATGCAGAGGCACAACTGGTTTGGGGAGTGCAAGAAAATCTTAGTTATTAGCAGGTCCTGCAGAACAGAAACGGATGATGCAGTGTATGCATGTATCTGTGGTATTCACATTTCAGGGGAGAGGAGCAATTAAGGGAAAAAAAGTCTGAAAAAGCTCCTGGGAGGGAATGATAATGAAAAAAAAGGTGGAGGAAATTGGTTTATCCTAACTAGCTGCAGCTACTGAGCCAGTTTTCTCAGGCCTAGCCAAATCGGGACACTTAAAAGTATTACCCAATAACATATTCAACACTTGTGGCGAGCTAACACTTGGCGGTCAGCGGGTGGTCAGTGGCTGTCCCTCGGCTGCCTCCCTCCCTCCCAGAGCCGCAGCCGCTGCAGGCTGCAGACTCAATGATTGCAATGCTGGCTGCGTGCCACCTGCCCCCACTCTGAAAAGCTGGGTCCCAGACACTCAGCTCAGGGACAGCAGGTGGGGGAAGACAGCACACGTAAGCCCAACAGCAAACATCTGCTCTTAGGGGCAGCCCAGTTTCTTCTTAGGTCAGTAACAGGACACTGTGGAATTGTGTATTTAACTTGCCTCTTTAAACCATTTGTTGCCACCAATTCAAAAACAGACTTGACACAATCAAATTAGATCCAATACAAAGTAAGATTTCCTCACAACTGGTGCTTTTGATTTGATCAACCTTTGGAAATTCTTTTGGTTCATTAGCATTACAATTATTGATAGAGTCAAACTGGGCCACTTTGGGCTTCTTAAATGAATCAACCTGCTTGCATTTGGAGCTGAAAGGGATGCTGGGAACATTTCATTCAGCTACAGCTACTTCATTTTCCATGTAAAGAAACTGAGGCAGAGGGGTGCTGGGTCTGACCCAAGGCTGCCAGCTGCCCATCTCTGGGGCATGAAGATTTAGGAAACAGTCATTAATGCCCAAATCTTGCACAGTAGGACAAGGAATCTCATTCTGGAACATGGGATTAAGGATGTAATTGGAGAATCTCATCCCCTTTGCCTAAGAGAAGCACAGCACTTGAGCTGGCATGTGACCTCACTGGCCTCTGGAAGCTTCATTTGATTTTAGTGATTTGTTTTGTTATGGATTACCTTTCTGTTGAGACATACTTGTCCCAACACCATGGTTTCTGCTCAGTTTCTTCTCAGTAGTGTCCCTCTGCGTGGAGAACAGTCATAATACAGATAAATTAAATAAAATCCATGTTGATTATTTTAAAAAGGCCTAATTCTTACCAACACTTAAATTTCAGCTTTCTTCCTCATTAAACTTCTATCACAGCTGCTAAAATTGAGGGCTAAAGAGTAAAGAGCTGCAAGCAATTTGGGGGCGGGAAGCTTCTAGTGTATTAAAGAAGCATCTTAAAACAATTCCAAACTTTAAAATTCCCAATTCTTGAGTTCTGATAAACAGATTAAGTTTGTTTGCTAACCTTTAGAACTAAACATACGACAGACTGTTGGCAGCACACAATATCTGAATATTGCTACATGATTTTCCAACTCAAAAAGTTCAGTAAGAGCACCTTTGTCCAAGAAAAAGTAAATTTCCATTAAGCACGTGATTAATGTAATAAAGCAAAAAATCCTAAATATTGGAGCATACCATCACATTCCACTAGCTTTCTCCTCTTCCTCTTCTCTCTCCATTTGAAATATTATGCCTGGCAGGTAATTCACCTATGTGGTCAACTCTAATAAGGTTTGCTTTTTTTGAGAATTCCCCCCCCCCCCCACAGACCCCACCTAAGTTGAAAGGGCTAGTGAGGGCATTCAGATGCTAACTGCCGTTTAGCAGGGGAGACAAAGGGCCGGCTGCGAGACTAGAGAGTTGGGAATGCTTGGGGAACTTGCCAGAACCGGCTCTGGGAAAGAAAGGCCACTGAACACCACCAGTGCCTCAGGTAGAAAGAGGATTTGAAGCGTCTCTGTAGCAAAATCCCCACCCCCCTCACATGGGTTCTGGGCAGTTTCCCAGTCTAAGAGCCCAACTGTCTTTTCAAGCCTGATATGTTCCTGTTGTTCTGTATGGTCCTAAGGGCTTTTCCACCCTACAGACAGGATGGAAGGAGAGAAGTTGGGGGAGGGGAGCTGAGTGGGGGAGGGTGTGTGTGGGTGGGTAACAGGTTTTCACAATCAGTTTATGGAAGAGAGTGTCTGAAAGATGGCTATTTGTGTGCTCCTAGATGGCAACTGCTCCCCGCCCCCCATCATAAACCTGTATATTGCTTACAGTGAAGAAAGCCAGCCTCCCCTTATGCAGCTTCTGTTTAAAAAGCAGGCCAAGACTGGAGTGAGAGGGTGGGCTAGGCACCCAGGACTTTTATTAAACTTGGTTATTCATCCTGCAACAAGGCAACAAGCTAATTTATCTAATGAGGACCCGAGCTCTGCAGGAAAACCAGGGGAAAGTAGCCCCCACACTGAAAAGCATATCCCCAAAAGCCCCGAACCCCCACACTGAAAAGCACGCCCCCAAAAGCCCCCAACCGTGGCTGCTTCACCTGTTCCCGGGAGACCTTTTACTTGGTGAACTCAGGCTGTTACGACTTGCCAGAGGAAAAACAACACAATGCCAAGCCCAGGGACACAACGTGACTGTTTAAGTAGGAATTTCAGCTTGGGGGCTTCATTTCACAAAGACCATTTCACACTTGTAAGCCAACGGCAGGGCACCTCTGACCCTCCTGGGACTCGCCTCCTCAGGCCTCCAGATTTCTGATATTTCCACGCTGCCCCGGGCAGACCTTTGCTAACAACCTGCCCGCCGGGATTTACTAGTGAAGACCACAAGGGCAGGCATGCAGGCAGCAGTCCATCCGTCGCCAGCGGCGCATAACTAAGTTCCCGGTGCTGTGACGCCTTCCCTAGTAGGGATGAGACCGGCAAGGAAGACCATTTAAAGTGTCTTCCTTCTGGCCGCGTCTTTTTCTTAGGAGTCTAAGAGCCCGACTGTCTTTTCAAGCCTCGAAACACTTGACATTTCCCCCCAAATCATTCTCATCAGAATAGTTCAAACTGGCGCAAAAACGAGACGCGCGCGCACCAAGATCAATTTCCAAATCGGGAGAGGTTTTGTAAAAACATTTCACTCATCAATCTTTTCCCCCAGGATTGGCGAGAACTGCACACTTTGCTCACCGAACATGCGCTACCGGACTGCGGCCGGTTTTGTGCCGGGACACCAGGCAGTTTCACCTCCAGGTTAGATTCCAAACTTAGCTCCATCCCAGCTGAAAATGGCCGGTGCGCGCCACCTCCCCTCCCATCCCCGAGGCTGCAGAAGCCGCCGGCCCCTGCCCCCTCTCGACCGACAGCCCAACCACTTGCGTGGTATCCAGAACCTTTCCCCAGCACCGAGGGTACCGCGCTCTTTGGGGACGCACTGTAGGATGTCCTAATGCACACTGCGGCCCCGCTCTAGCCTGTGCCTTGTTCCGCTTTACCTTTCCGCTCAGGCACCTCACCGGCCTCTCACCCCGTCTCTTCCACCCCCAGGGCCTTGCGCAAACAGCCGGGGCCTCTCCAGCCACGCTGCACCCAGCTCCGTCACCAGACCAGCTGCGCAAAGAGATTGGCGATACCCCGACGTGACCAAGTCCGCGCGACCAACCGTGGTGGCCCGTAGAGGCGACCCCGAGACTCCTTTACCTTCTCTGCCTGCCCTCTTAAATACAGGTACTCCCGGGGAACAGCTTGCCGTCGCTCTGAGAGGTCGGCCCTAGGGCGCGCGAGCAGGTGCGCACGCTTTGCAGCGGTCTCCGGCCGGGCAAGCGCCCGGAACGGGCCGTGGCGGCCAGGGCTGGCACACCGCCGCGGGGGACACTGGCACCGAGGATCCCGAGGCTGCAAATTGGCAGCGCCGGGACTTGGGCTCCAGGCTCTGAGTGCCTTAAGCGCCGCGCGCGCCTTTCCCCGGAGCCAGCGGTCTCCGGAGTTCTAGCCCAATCCCAGCCGGATTACTTTCCGCACATTGCAACAGTGTCGCTGCGGCGCGGCTGCTCTCGCTTTGTGAAAGTTGGCGCGCGCACCTCGCAACCACGTTTCGGCCGCCCGCCAAAGCCCTATGGTTTAAGACTAGTCCCTCTAAGAGGAAAAAAGCACAGAAAACAAGTGACTTACCCGTGCCTTTTGGGTGCGCAACTCGAAGCCTGGGGCGCGCCCCGATTCAGTCGTGCGTCCTGGACACCAGCTCGGAGACCTCAGGCTGTCTCCAGCGGGGCACGAGGAGCGCCCCACCGTCCAACAAGCCTCCGGCGCCCTGGGGAGGTTTGGGGAGCCCTTCCCAGCTCGCCCTGGCCCCCTATTTCTCGGTGGCTGAGCCTGTTCTCTTCCCGCCTTCTTCCTAACCTGCCTTTCCTTCTCCCTCCCTTCCTCCCACCGCTCCCAGAACGACCCCAGGCTCCCCAGTTTTGCGGTGGGCAACCAACCTGAATCAAAGAAAACAAGGAGAATCTGGACGGCGTCCTCCATTAGTGACGCCGGATGGGGATGGAGCCCCTTTTGGAAGGGGACTCCGGGGATGGGTCGCGGCGAGTGGGCTTCTTGGGCTTGCAGCGGCGCTTCTGCTTCTCCTCTTTTGGCTGCTCGGATTCTTCGGGGTCCCTCGGATCCTTGTCCTCGGGCTGCTCCCCCTCTCTGGGGCTCTGGGGCTCCCGAGTGCTGGGCTGCGCGCGACTAGGAGAGGCGTCGGGGCTCCTCAGCCTCAGAGCTTGGAGGCGTTCGGTGAGAGACTGGCCCACGGTGCTGTGCTTGGGCACCACGGGGCCGCGCTCGTCCTCAGGCTCGGTCTCGGGCTCAGTGGTGGGGGCGGTCTCGGGCTCGGTCTCGAAGTCGGTCTCGGACTCGATTTCAGATTCGGTCTCGGATTCGTAGTCGAACTCTTCCTCGTACTCTAGGCACTCGGGGAGGGACAGGTCGAGGTCTGTTTCCTCCTGCTCTTGGTCAGACTCGGGGGGCTCGGGGAACACCTGGGCGGCGGAGCGGTGGTGGGCGTTAAGGAAGCTCCGGCGCTGCTGGGCAGCCGCGCGCTGCTGGGCGCGGGCGTTGGAGGTGGCAAGGGCGCGGAGGAGCGCGATGGAGCAGGAGAGCCAGAGGAGCGCGGTGGCTGCCCGGCGGCCAATGGGTGGGCACAGATCGTTGTAATTGTGGCGAGCTCGGCGCCACTGCTGAGCCCGGGACCTACGATCCATTCTCTTAGGCACACACCGAGAAGCCGACCCGCCCTCTGGCTCTGCAGAGAGCGGCTCCGATGCGCATTGGCTACTGGAGCCGAAAAAGGTGCACCTTACGAGGTGAGAAGCTGGGTCCGGAGGTCCCAGTCCCACCTCGGTGTGAGGGCAAAAAAGGAAGAACCTACCTTCCTGACCACTGAACTTTCTAAAGCTCCGCGCCTCTGCTTGCCTCTCTGAGCAAAAAAGAAGGGATGGGGAAGCGGGAGGAAAAGTCTCTCCTCCCGGGCTCCTCTCTCCAAGTCTCAGACTCTGCAGTCTAAGACTCGGGAGAGGTGCCTCCGCCGGTCCTCTCGCCTGGGAGAGGAAAGAGGAGACTGAGGCGAGGAGAGACGGGGCGGAGAGGTTCTGCAAAGTTGCGCGCCCGGACTTCTGCCGGGCATGTGCAGTAAGGAGGCGGGGGCGCCTCCCGGCGAGCTCCGCGGCGGCGCCCAGTCCGTGGCACAGACCCTAGTGGGCCGGCAGGTGGCAGGAGGGAACCTTGTTTGAAAGATTTTGAGCGAAGCGAGAGGCGGGGGGCCTGGCGGATGCGAAAGAGCGAGCGAACGAGCTACAGGTTAGAGGACTCGGGCGGCTGGGCATGGTCCTCCGTGGGTCCGTACCCCTCCCCAACTTCTGCCATGTTATCGATAAAATGAACAAAGCCGGGAGCAGCTCGAATCAGAATGAGGAACGTCCCGTGGACGTTCGGGGATGTGGGGTCTGTACGCGTATTAAGGGTCCAGCCCCGGGCATTTTCCAAAGGCTTAACAGTTTGAGGATGGCAACCTCAGGCAGTCGTTAATCAGGGAACCACCTTTGGCAGGTCTGTTACGATGACTATAATTTGAGAAGTTTCCAGAAAAAAACAAAACCCAGCCCCCCCCAGTCTCAATCGGCTCATTACCTGACGGACAAATAAGCGGCTTCCTGCAGACCGTCTGCAGGGAGACTGGGTGATGGTTCACACGTCTGCAGGCCCCTGGGTGGACTGCCGGGGGCTCTCGCTGAGCACACGTGCTGGAAGACAGACTTTAATTAGCTGGAACACCACCTAAGGGCAGCATTTCCCGCGCTGATATGCAGTAGGTACAGCCAGTTCTCTGCCCTTGCGGGGTGCTCAGGGGGGTCAGCTAGCAAGGGCACCCCTTAAAGGGTACCCCTAAGGCTCCTTCATAGATGGGTTTTCAACAACATTCATTCCTTCATTCAACAAATATTTGCAGAGCACCTAGCACACGCCAAGCTCTGTTCTAGGTGCTGAAGGTAGAGTGAAAGGAAGGAAAAGAAAGACAATCTTCCGGCGAGGGCAGGGTGCTTAGGGTTCACCTGTAAATCAAACGCCAAGCCACTCGGAATCCTTCTTTACCCACTGCCGTTGTTTATTCCAGCTTGACTTCTACATGAGGAAACTATTTGGCTGAACTGGAGCTTTGGGGCTAGGGGACAGCTAGGCACCCCGAGATCATGGTGTTGAACCCCAAAGGCTAAAAGGTTGGAGGGAGTCACTACACTTCCTTTTCAGCCCTGGAAAATCACGAGGGCTCCATGTCCTCCTGGAGGGGATCCTGGGGTGGCCCTTGCTCAGGAAAGCATGGGCCTTTGGGTGCTCTGGAGTTCTATCTGCAACCAGCCTGCTGCCTCTGGGTTGTACCTGCCCTCCCTGTTAAAAGTATGGAGTACCCTTTAGCCACAATAAGAAGTCCAAAGGTGGTATAACTCAAAGCAAAACCATCTTCCTAGAATCCATGCAACTGTCAAGGAGGCCGCTTCACTTGGGACCGTGGTTTTTTTGTCTTTGAGTCAACATGGGGGAAACTGGAGAGGCATACTCCCTATAATTCTGCTGGCCCTTTGATATGGCCCACCTGGCCATCCCTCCCGGTACTCCTTCCTGGTGGCTGAAGAGTCACACCTGCACAGCTGTTACTCAGCATGGTGGGACGCGCCCTCATACCTCCAACAGGCGGCCCACGTGGAGGCTGGCAAACCCAGAGTTAAGACCTCAGAAAGATTCTAGCAACTGCTTTTGAGGTGTGGAGGTTTTGTTTTTGCATCTTGGCTGTGTCTACCTTGCCTTCTTCTAGTTTGTAGCATTAAAATACTGATTGGTCTAATAATCAATGGGATTGATTTGGCAAACCCCCCCAAAAGAACAGTGTCTGTATTGTGGTTGTGGCCCACTCTGACACTTTCCAGAGAAACCGAAAGGGTTTTATGTTCACAAGTGCCCGGATGGCTCCAGTCATTGTGTGGAGATTATTATGGGACACTGGACAGGGGCGTTTGGAACTGTGTATCTCAAATCCTGGTCACTCCGCCTGGAGGGGGAGGGGGGCATTTCTAAAGGTTCTGCTCACATTGACCTACCTGCTTCGTTTCTCTCAATGAGCACAGCCCCATTGGCAGTGTATGGAGCATAAAGATAATCATTCAGGTGGTTTTTGCAGGGCACACTGGGAAAACACCTGGAACCTGTGGGTGCTGGTGAGTGCCCTTTGAATGAGACAAGTGCCGGCTGTCAGCACTGAGGGGGGCTGTGATCACTCAGGGCACAGGAGGAAGCACTCCGTTGCCAGAAGGAGCCCCAAAGCTGACCCTCTAATACAGACACACTGAGACTGCCCGCATCGTTAAAAATGTGCATGACATAATGCACACTTTTGGACTAGATTTTGCATTAGTAATGCATGTTCTTTGCAAGATGCATTCTAATCAGCAAATGGACGTTTAATAAGACACTGCATTTTAGACTCCAGCCGTGCACACTTACATCCTGGTGTCCATGTGGCTCAGGCTCCAGGAGGAGCAGGGGGACGGCGCTCACATACTGTTCCATCGCATGCTCAGAGCCGAGGCCGGGCAATGGATCTGTGCAGAAATGCTCTTTAAAACGCATTACGTGCTCAAGTTTAAAAAGTGCTTGCTGCAGAGTGAATTTCAAAAAGGAGCAAGCGGGTGATGAACGACCCGGTTGTTACCAGGCTGAGAACAAGGGGCTGTGTGTGCCTGTCTGCCAGTAACTATGTGGCCATGTATCACCTGCAGGGCTCTGCGGGGGTGGGGGGCAACCGGTTGGCCAGGAAAGCGCAGATTCCAGTTCATTCCAGCGGCAGACAGTAAGGTTCTCATTTGGATGAATCTGAAGGACACTGTGTTTCTTCATCCCCTCAAGGACTGTCCCATGGAAGACATACTGAGATGTACTTCGAGTGGGACCTGCGGTGGTAGGTAAAACAGGCAGATTGCAGCTCAGCCCAAGGAAGACGATTGTAACAATCAGCTCGGAAGAGGACTGCTGTCAGGAGGTGGTTGGCTCCTAGTCAGAAGCGGTGTTAAATCAAAGTACAGATGACCGCATATTGGAGATGTTTTCCACGGGACTCATGAGCTGGGAGGGCGGGGGCTTGGAACCTGATGCCTGCCAGAGCTCATTGCAGCTCGGATTCCAAATCCAGGGAAGGTGTGCGGAGGCCCTGGGAGAGGGGCTGGGGGCGCCACTGCTGGACGTGTTCTTCTGATTCTGCTTCTATTTTCGAAGCATTTGAAAGTGCAGGTGGCTCGGTGACAGGAAGGAATGTTTGGGTGGCAGTTTCAGGACATGGGCAAACAGGTGTACGCGGATGGAAGCAGCAGCCTGCTGTGGAACTTTCCAGACGGGGGCGAGCTCGGAGGCTCTTTGCACCACGACTCACTTGCTGAAGCAGAGAAATTAGTTAAGTCCTTGTGTTCGTCACAGCGTTCCTCTTTGCCTCCCCGCCCGGAGCGGTCTCGGAAATTGAAAATGATGTTGGCCATTTAGCAATTGTGAGTTGAGTCACTTCTGGGACCAAGACACTGTTCCGGGCATTGTGGGGAGGAGGAGATAATGGAGAGTGAACCACTCATGCCACCTAATACCATAACATTCATATCAGTGTGAAATGCCCCCAAATGTGGAGTGCCGACAGGTGTCAAATAATAAATTGTGCAACGGGTATGTAAACCTGGGAGGGAAGTTGAGGGACGGTGGTTACAGTCAGGGAGAGTTCATCTGGTGGTTTTCCGAAAGAGGTGGGTTCTGATCTGGTCTGACTGAGATTTTCTTCCCTTTGAAAAGTCCATGAGAGTTTTCTCAAGTGAGAGACTGCTTTCAGTCCACCTGCTCCTGTGTACTTTTCAAACTTTTCGTTGGGTAGCAAGGCATTCTGGGAGTTTGTGAAGTGCTCCCCACTCCTGACTGTGGCTATTAACCAGAAAGTCTCCACCCCACTGAGCATTTGGCATTGCCCCTCCTGCCGCCCCCCGAAGAGGTCTGGGTACAGTGCAGAAGCATGCGGCTCATTTCTCTGGGGCGCTGCTTTGCCATATGATTCAGCCTGTGTTGACATCGACGGGCTCTCACTGGTAGAAATGGTGACAACCCTGAGCTCCTTCTGGTTTTGCGATTTTTCGGGAATGCCATCTAGAGCTAAAAGCAAACAATAGGGGGAAATAATCATCTTTTTAACATGACTGGATTCTGGCTAGGCCATTGTTGGGATTACAATACTCCATCTGTGCCCTTCGTTTTGAAAGGGAGATAGGATCATAAATGAGGTGATTCCTGTATACAGAGCTGTTAGCATGTGTCTTCCCGGGAGTGGCCTTTCCTTTCCCTTTACTGCTCGATGGAGGCTCTCCCATCCATTCCCACACCTCCCTCACTCAGGCAGAGTGGAAGCTTGGGCATACAGGTCCTCCTCGGGCATGGTGCCTTCTGTTTTCTGCTTTGGCCACAGCACTCAGCTTTTGTGTGACCCCTGGTCCACCCCCTGGGCTCTGGCTATTTGCTTGGCGTTGTCCTGTCCGGAAGTCGGGACTGGGTTCTTTCTGTCCATCTGCCTAGCCCCGACTTACACTTTAGTTTGTCTGGTTCATGCCCGTGGCCGGCTGAGACATCAGTGTCCAAAGCTGCCCACAGGCCAGGTGATTCTAGTCCCAGCTGTCCCCCTCTGCCCCTGCGCACCAGCCTCCTCCTGTCACTGGTGGGCGGTGGGTGAAAACACAGCCGATTGCAGAGGATGACTCAACTTTCTCAGGAGCTCCTGGCTGAGCTTTGTCCTACTCTCCTGGTCAGCCCACTTTTTCCTCCCGCTACCAGCACTGACAGCCTCAAAGTTGTTTTTCTCTCATCTGCAGAGGCTCTGACTCACCCACCCCTTCAGACTTAGGGGGGGAGTGAGCAGCGAGCCAGGCGAGAGAGAATCCTTCGGGTGTCATGGTTCAGGCACACGCTCATAGAAATCCTTTCAGCTCAAGCTCTTCAGGATATGATTAGACCAATTTTACATGTCTAGTCACTGAGGCTGCGGTAGATTGGGACTATTTCTATATGTGCAAAGTGAAGTGGAGAATTGAGGCAATTATCTTCAGGCAAATGACTCTGGGCTCTGTAATCAGTCCATCCTGATAATGGGGGGGAAATCAGCTTCATTTACCATAGCGTTGCTTTCAGTTAAAGAGGATTTGAAGGTATTTGTTTGTTTTTTGTGGTTGGCTTTGTTTTTCCAAAAGGCAGTAGGGTGAAGATCTGTTCTGCGTGCGCAGGTGTTAGGATGTGTGGCTCCGCCAGGTTGCAGGACACTGTCAGCCAGTCAGGTGTGTGGGAATTGAACTGGACCGGTTTGGAATCGGCAGTTCCATAGCAGGGTGCGTGCCAACTGACAGACCTCTGCTTCCGGTGGGGGCCTGCACTTGGTTTCACCGAGGTCTTTTCTTCCTGCTCCTCCTTCCCTCACTTAGGAGGATCCTGAGATGTTGGGCAGATGACTGACAAGGTCACCTTCAGTGCCAAAATAATACAGATCTCAATAGGTCCCACGGCTAGACACATGCTGCACGTGTTAGGGAAAAACGTCATGAGACTAGGAGAATAAAGAACAGGTCTTCTCAAAATCGGAAATGAAAACCCATTATAGGCCGGTGATGACTTTTGGACCCTCCCTCCTCCATCCGTTGTTTGGGCTAAAAATCATCGTAAATTGGGAGTTTTCCGTATGCTGGTCTAGAAATTCCCTCGTAAAACAGCCATTCCCTCTCAGATCTTCATTTATGAGGGAAGAAGGAAGAGAAGCTTGTTGTTTTTCCAAATCCTAATTGCCCTTGAGGACAATCGGGTCGTTAGGGAGCCAAGGACCCTCCAGAGGTCTGCGTGGGGCCATCCGGGTGCCAGGCGGGCTGATGATGAAGGAGCTCTGGCAGGAGATTTCCGCCCGCCCTCCTCACCTCACACTCACACTCACACTCACAATGAGAGACAAAGAAGAATCGAATTAATTCTAAATGGTGCTTTTGACGACAAGCACCCTAAGAATGAATGATATGGGTGGGGCTTGTGATTACCATAGAAAAATACACAGGAATTAGATTTTTTTTTTTTAAAGACTGTCAGGAAACTTACCTCTGTCATTTTGAAATTTTCTGATGTTGCTTGATTCATTTTTATAAGAAGAAACGAAAAACTTCCTGTCCACAATTGAGACAAGAGGGTTTTGAAAAACATCTGTCCTCAGAATATCGTGGCATAATGTGGGTTGAGTATGTTTTTATTGATAGCTCGTTTATTCAGCTCTTTGTTACATGATGACATCTGCCCAGCATTACTTGGGGGATTGACAGCCTTGATGAGCATTGTTTTATACTATATTTTAAGATCTGCTAGGGCAAGTACCTTCTACTGCATATTATCTCCAAATCCTGATAGTTTTGCCCATTTATTTTTCTGTAGGATTAAAGAACCATTTTTATCAAGTTCTGTAATGACCTTGGTGGTTTT